>NC_057808.1:156685822-157027800 GCF_018294505.1 Triticum aestivum | reverse complement strand
AATCCTACCGAGTGGTGAGCAACGCTCCCACTCGGGGGCTTAGCTGCAGTCCAGTACTCGCCTAAGTTTGAAAAAATCCCACCGAGTGGTGAGCAACCCTCCCACTCGGGGGCTTAGCTGCAGTCCAGTACTCTCCTAAGTGTGAAAAAATCCTACCGAGTGGTGAGCAAACCTCCCACTCGGGGGCTTAGCTGCAGTTCAGTACTCGCCTAAGTTTGAAAAAAATCCTACTGAGTGGTGAGCAACCCTCCCACTCGGGGGCTTAGCTGCAGTCCAGTACTCGCCTAAGTTTGAAACACATCTGTATCCGCAAGGACGACGAGGTGCAGGTCGACTACAACCTTCTCGTCGGAACTACGCCACAAATACAACGTACGCTCCATCCTCATCCGCAAGGACGACGAGGTGCAGGTCGACTGCAACCTTCTCCTCGGAGCTACGCCACAAATACAATTTACGCTCCATCCTCATCCGCAAGGACAACGAGGTGCAGGTCAACTGCAACCTTCTCCTCAGAGCTACGCCACAAGTACAACGTACGCTCCATCCTCATCCGCAAGGACAACGAGGTGCAGGTCGACTACAACCTTCTCCTCGGAACTACACCACAAGTACAATGTACGCTCCATCCTCATCCACAAGGACGATGAGGTGCAGGTCGACTGGAATCTCCTCCTCAGAGCTGCATCTCAAGTTCAAAGATTATTCCGAGTGAAGAACAAAACCCACTCGAAGACAAACGCAAGCATATTTCAAGGTAAACAAAGTTCAGATAAATCCTAAGGTTCCGGACCGCGTACCAAAAGTACTCGAGCATCAAGCTCGAAGAAGTTTAAAGATTACACAATCACTCAGCATTCCAAGGCAAATAAAGGTGGAGCATAATGTTTTTTGGTCACTCATCGGGAGAAGGACTGGCTGGGTCGCAGAAACTGTCAAGGTCTATGCTGTCTGCGATGCGAGTGGCAGCCTCAAGGAAAGTGTCCATAAAGGACTGGAAAGTGTGCCTTTTTGTGTTAGCAACCTTGAGCTCCGCCAGCTTGTCTTCTTTGACATCCTTGCAGTGCACTCGGACGAGAGACAAGGCGACATCAGCACCGCAGCGAGCAGAGGACTTTTTCCATTCTTGCACTCGGTCAGGTATTTGGTTCCATCGAGCCATCAGAGACTCGAGGTCTTGAGATAGTTCCGCCTGAGGCCAGAGTTCAGCATCAACCCGAGTCATCGCCGCCTTCAGGCGGGCAAGATAAGCAACCGCGCTGTCCATGCGAGATTCCAATCGCAGCACATTCATTGCGACGTCATCTTTGACTGGGCAATTTATGGGGTCGAGACCTATCTCGACCCACCCAGTTTCTGCTTCAAAATCTTGGCAAAGCTCTGCACAGTTGAGTAAATGGTGAGTCGACGATATGATCGGGCTTGACAGTCGACCGCAATAAGTCAGTCAATCATCAGTACCTTCAAGTTTTAGGACAAGCTTTGCAGCAAGCTGGCCCAGATAAGACTCCAACTCGCCCTTCCTGGCCTTGAGGCTCCCAACGTCGTTTGTCAGCTTGTCCTTGTCTTTATTGAGTCGCTCGACCTCCCGATTGGCGTCAGAAACAGCAGCCTTCAGTTTGGAGTTCTCTTCTTCTAACTTGCCGACTGAAGCAAGCTTCTTGTCAGCAAGCGTCGTCTTCTCTCGCGCTTCCTTCTGTGCAGCGGCAAGATCCTCATCCTTCTTCTCCAAAGCCTGCTTCATTTTCTCTAAAGAAATAACATTCTTCAGACGGGCTTGGAGTTGACAGTTTTCACTACATACATCTGCTCGAGTGGAGTCACTCGGTTCAAAAAATGGAAAGGAAAAGTGCCAGCAGTGAGATAGACAGTTGACGATTGGTTACCTCCCATGGCAGCTACTTCGTCACGAGCAGTCTTGAGATTCTTCTTGGCCAATTCCAGATCAAGGTTGAGGCTGATTTGCTGTTTGTTCATTGCAGAAAGCTGAGCCCCAAGATCACAAGATTTCTGTAGTATAAGCCATATCAGTTGACTGAGATAAAAAGACATCACAGTGATAGCTACTCTAAGACTACCACCGAATCAAACATTCAACGGCAGTCTCGGGGACTACACCCAGTGGGTGCACTTAGCGTGCCCCCACTGATTCTGGTTTCATTCGACCTGGTCCGTCCCGATCGATTGAAAAAATTGAGATTCTCAGACCATAGTCGACTGCCCGCAGTCAATTATGGTCTCGGGGACTACACCCAGTGGGTGCACTAAGAGTGCCCCCACTAGTTCAAAGATTCAATTCGAGACGACTCAAATTGCCTCGTACAACTTCATAACAGTCACACCCAGTGGGTGATCGGATGAGAAGTATGATCAATCAGGAATCAACTAACCTGGACATTGGTCTGCAGAGCTGCTCCAGCATTGAAGGCCACCTGACTGGCCTCATGCACCACTTTCATTTGCCCCATCACAAGGTTCAACTGAAGAAGAGCTTCTTTGGCGGCAGCCGGTGGGTCGTCCGGAGTCTGATAAGCAGTGAAAAGCGATGATGGCAGAGCAGTCGATATTGGCGCAGTAGAAGTCTGAGCAGCTGATCCTGATGGGCAATCAGTCGACAGCGGGATAGCGAAAGTGACGTTGGTACGTGCCGGATCTGTTGATCGCTCGACTGCCATCTCAGGCATCTCAGTCGACTGAGGAACCTGGACCTCAGGCGTCTTCCCGCTCAGTTCCGCGTCCCTCCTCCTCCTTCCCCTCAGCGGTACTTCTTCATCATCGTCCAGGAGCACAACAACGCCTCGTGGTGCTGCAATAGACAGAGAAAGTCAAAGAGATAGCTGACAAACAATCCAGTCGTCCAAATAAATTCGAGTCAGGCAGACTTACTGGCTTTGAAGGTAGCGGCATCGGCAGTTTCCTCGTCGACTGGAGTCTTGTCGATATCCATATCAGCTGCAGCCGAGGCCGGGCTGTAAAGGTTCAGCATCCACTCGGTCAGTACAAGAGAATCGGTCAGAACAAGAAAATACAGAGAGAACATTTACCCAGGAGCAACAGGAACGTCCATCTTGATTTTAGGCAGGGTCTTCCGAACCTTCAAAGGATTGATCTTGGGCTGCTTGGCGACCTTCTCAACCAATTCTGGAGTCGGAGACCGAGCGCGCTTTTGAGATGGAGCGCTCGAGGCCACAGCCTTGCCGCGCCTGCCCGCGGGATCATGGTGCTGCTTGGATCGACGTTCGGAATGAGGTGGTGAGTCGGCTACCTCCTCGTCGTCCAACTCATCGCTCTCATCTTCATCACTATCGGCTGGTGACTCCCACTTGCCGCTCTCCTCCGCGCTGTCCTCACCTTCATGGTCCTGCTCCAGAGCTTGCTCGCCATTGGGCATTGAGTACATCTCTGTATAAATCTACAAAACAAGGAGCCGACTAGAAATCAGTCGGATCAACAAACAGTCAGAAAACACATCCAAATTCAATCAAGTGTAGTGGCCAAACCTTGTCTGGCTGGTTGCTTTCGCTGAAAGGTTTGACCCTCCTGGGACCCTTGGGTTGTCCTTGTTCCCGGTGATGCCCCTCAACCACTCGGCCACTGTTTTGGCCTCCACCTCCTCCGAATGAACCCGAGCGGTATCACCAGCCCAGGAGTACATCCACATGGAGTGGTCGCGAGCCTGGAGTGGTTGAATGCGTCGACTGAGGAACACCTCCAGCAGATCCATGCCGGTGACACCTTGGTTGATCAGTTGAACTACTCTCTCGACCAACATGCCCGTCTCCGGCTTCTCCGTGGCGGTCACTTTCAACGAAGACGGAGTTTGAACACGATCAAGAGAGCAAGGGGGAAGTCCAATCGACTGGCCTGGAGTCGCAATATCCTGGCAATAGAACCAAGTCGACTGCCAGCCGCTGACCGACTCAGGAAGAGTCATCGAAGGGAAGGAACTCCTCTTCCTCTTCTGAATACCCAGACCCCCACATATCTGGATAAAACGGGTTTTCTCGTCGTTCAAGTTCGTTTTCTTCACTGTTTGGGAGCGGATGGTGAAAATGTGCTTGAAAAGACCCCAGTGCGGTCGACACCCCAGAAAATTCTCGCACATGGACACGAATGCGGCTAGGTATGTGATGGTGTTGAGAGTGAAATGATGGAGTTGAGCCCCGAAGAAATTCGAGAAACCTCGAAAGAAGGGGTGTGGAGGAAGCGAGAAACCGTGGTCAACATGGGTGGCAAGCAGAACACACTCACCGGTTGCGGCTGTGGCTCCTTTTCCCCCTCCAGCAGCCGCGCGGACCCATGGACGATCAACCCTGACTCGGCCATATCATCCAAGTCCTCCTGCTGAAGCGAGGAATGGATCCAATCTCCCTGGATCCAACCCCGCGGCAGCCCCGAGCGCGATGAAGATCCCCGATTCGTCTTCTTGCCTTTCGCCGCCGCCGTCGCCTTCTTCGCACGCTCCAGCGCCACCGTTTTCTCCTTCCCCATGGCGGCGGAGCGGAGGCGTCGAGAGTGGAGCAGTCGGATGGGTGAAAGAGCGAGAGGAAGAAGAAAGAGAATGGGCACGCACAGTGCGGACGCCTCGGCCTTGCCGCTTTTAAAGGCGCACTTCCGAGTGGCTGACGCGTGGGTCCGGGCGATCCTGTCAAATCCCACAACAGTCGTACATGGGATACGTGGCGAAAAAGGTGGCGCAGAAATTGAAACGTCCTATTTATCCACTCTGCTTACCACAGCACGCTCCGCCTGGCGCGCTTTCACCAAAATTTCGAATCCTGCGAAATCCGGGATCCTCTGCAACCGATCATACCAAAGATTTCACGTCAAAGACTACACTCGGCGGGTGACATTATAAAAACCAATCGGCAATTCCTGAATCGATCAAGGCGACTGAAACGAAGCCGAAGTACCAACACTAGCGTCCGTTCAGAGATGAGTTCTTGAGAAAGGCAAGAGTCAAAGCAAGATCAACTTCAACCTTCTTTTCACTCGGACCTCAATCCATTCAAGGGCTAATGATGAGGACATAGACCTAGGGTAGGGCGATAGGCCTGACCTATACGTACTACCTAAGGTCCTTGTCCTAGAAGCAAAGAAGTTCAAGAGCAAATAGAGAGAGCTCAACAAAGGTGTCGAGTGCAATCCACTCGACCTACCATTCACTCAGAGATCTCTCCTTATTTAGGTCACTCAACCACTCGACGTGCAGAAGACCTAAAGCCACTCTGCGCAGCAACGGTCGGACGTTTACTCATAGACTTAATGATCATTTATATCACTTTATTATTGACGTTACCTGTAACGCTCTCACTTTATGTACATTGAATCATGTGTAACGGAGGGGAGCTGGGGTCCTGGCACACTCTATATAAGCACCCCCTCCTCTGAGACAAGGGTTCGCACCCCCTGTAACACACACACGCATATAATCCAGTCGACCGCCTCCGGGCTCCGAGACGTAGGGCTGTTACTTCCTCCGAGAAGGGCCTGAACTCGTAAAACTCTTGCGTACAACTTCTCCATAGCTAAGATCTTGCCTCTACATCCCTACCCTCCATTCTACTGTCAGACTTAGAACCACGATAGTGTATACCACCAGCGAGGCTCCGGGGCGGCAGCGAGGTGCTGCGGTGCAGCGGCGGCTTGCGGGTGGCGGGGCTCCGGCACGCGGCGGTGAAGGGCGGCGGTTGCGGCAACTTGAGGTCCCGAGGGGGCCCCGAGCTCGGCTTATAATGGGGGGGGGGTGGAGGCGGCTTGGGCGAGGGGGCACAGCGGGGGCGAGGCGTGTCCGGCTCGGACTCGCCCGGCGATGTCGGCGGCGGCGGGGGGTTGGGCCGGCCGGCTCGGCTGGGCTTCGGCCCAGTCGGCGCTGACTTTTAAAAAAAAGATAACGTTCCGCCGAAAATAAATCCTAGAAAAATAAATAAAAATGTAAAATGCCAAAACTAATTTTCACCGTCTAAATAAAATACTTAGAACAAGACGAACATTTTCTTGGCCCTAAAATGCAATTTTGAAAACGTGCAATTTTTCTAATTCAAATAAAATTGCAATAAAATCCAAATAAAATATTTATGTGGTTTTTAATATTTTTCCTCTAATATTTCATCTATTTTGGAGAAGTCATTTTATCTCCTCTCATATATTTTTATTTTTGAAATATTAGGAAGGGAAAATAATCAAAACCAAATGATCCTCCTTTCAAAATTTGAGAAAACTCAAATATGAAAATAACGAAATCCCCAACTCTCTCCGTGGGTCCTTGAGTTGCGTAGAATTTCTAGGATCAAGCCAAAAATGCAATAAAATCTGATATGCAATGATGATCTAATGTGTAACATTCCAAATTGAAAATTTGGGATGTTACACCTATCAATGCTATTACCGTTCGCTATAGGTACCCCATTCCACGCCTTGATGATATGCTAGATGAACTTAGCGGTGGAACTATCTTTTCTAAAATTGATCTTAAAAGTGGTTACTATCAAATACGCATACAAGAGGGTGATGAATGGAAAACCGCTTTCAAAACAAAGTTTGGTTTGTATGAGTGGTTAGTCATGCCTATGGGTTTATCGGAAGCACCCGGTACTTTCATGCGTCTTATGCATTATGTGTTTTGCCCTTATATTGGTGAATTTGTTGTTGTCTACTTCGACGATATCCTTGTGTTTAGGAAATCTCTCAACGAGCATGTCACCCACATTCGCACCGTACTACAAACTCTTCGAAAAGAGCGTCTTTATGCCAATATGGAAAAATGCATTTTTAACGTCGGTAAGCTTGTTTTCTTGGGTTTGTAGTATCTTCTATGGGTGTTCATGTTCATGAATCTAAGATCAATGCTATTAAAACTTGGCCACAACCAACCAATTTGCAACAAGTGCATAGTTTCCTTGGTTTAGCCGGTATCTACCGTAGATTTGTGAAGGATTTTAGCACTATTGTGTCTTCTTTACATGCTTTGAGCAAGAATAATGCACCCCTTGTTTGGGGACCCTCTCAAGATAGCGCATTCATTGAGCTTAAGAATTTTCTTACTCATGCTCCCGTGCTTGCATTACCCAACTTTGACAAATCCTTTGAAATTCATGGCGATGCTAGTGGTAATGCCATAGGAGGTGTGTTAATGCAAGAGAAGCGCCCCATAGCATACTTTAGTGAGAAACTCTCCGGAGTGCAACTCAATTACCCCATCTATGACAAAGAGCTATATGCTTTAGTGCGAGTTTTACATGAATGGGAACATTACCTTCGCCCTCATGAATTTATCATCCATACCGATCATGAAACGCTTAAATATCTTAAGGGTCAAACTAAGTTGAACAAGTGTCATGCCAAATGAAGTGAATTTATAGAGTCATTTCCTTATGTCATCATGTATATCAAAGTAAAGGAAAATGTTGTGGCAGGTGCACTTTCCCATGTATGCATGCTTGTTACTCAACTTGAATTGAATGTCATTGGCTTTGAGCAGATAAAAGACTTGTATGTGAATGATCGTACTTTTGCTATCCCATATGCCAAATGTTTTACGCATACATCTTGGGCACACTATTACATCAAAGATGGTTATCTTATGAGAGCTAACAAACTTTCCATCCCAGAGTCTTATCTTTGTTTGTTGCTTTTGCAAGAATCTCATGGAGGAGGACTAAAGGGACACTTTGGACGTGACAAGACACTTGCTACGCTCTCCAAGAACTATTTTTGGCCAAAGATGTTTTGTGACATCAACCGCTTCACCAACGGATGCTCTACATGTCGCAAAGTTAAGTCTAAGGCTCAATCTCAGGGCCTTTACATGCCACTTCCAATTCCATATCAACCATGGGAAGATATTAGCATTGATTTTGTGCTTGGTTTGCCTAGGACTAGAAATGGCAAGGATTCCGTGTTTGTTGTTGTGGACCGATTCTCTAAAATGGCACATTTCATACCACGCAACAAGATAGACGATGCTTCACATGTTGAAAATTTATTTTGTAGGGAAATCTTGCGCCTACATGGAGTGCCAAAGACAATTGTCTCGGACCACGATGTCAAGTTCTTGAGTTACTTTTGGAAGACCTTATGCGCCAAGCTCGGAATCAAGCTACTATTCTCCACGGCATACCATCCACAAACCGACGGCCAAACGGAGGTGACAAACCGTACGCTCTCCACTCTACTACGCGTGTTGGTAAAGAAGAACAACAAGGAGTGGGAGGAGTGCCTACCTATCGCCGAGTACGCCTACAGCCGTGCAAGACATAAGACTACCGGCAAGTCCCCCTTTGAGGTCGTCTATGGCTTCAATCCATTGTCACCATTGGACATTCTTCCTCTACCATTACAAGAGCGCACAAATATGGACGCGAGTGCCCGAGCCAACTACCTCAAGAAGATGCATACAGATACAAGGCACACCATCGAGCGCCAAGTACAACGACTCGCGACCAAGCTCAACGTCAACAAGCAACCCATGATATTCAACATTGGAGATCTTGTGTGGCTACACCTTCACAAGGACCGCTTCCCCCATGATCGCAAGTCCAAACTTCTACCATGAGCCGATGGACCATTCAAGGTTCTTGCACGCTACAACTACAATGCCTACAAGATCGACATCCCATGCGACAAGTACTCCGTGAGCGACATCATCAACGTCAAAGATCTCTCCCCGTACCATGGTGATGAGGATTTCGATCCAAGGCCGGGTCTTTCCCAAGGGAGGGGAGATGATGCGGAGCATCCCAAGGCCATCCCCATGGACCTACCTACATCTCCCACGACACCACTTGGACCAATGACAAGAGCCCGTGCGAGAGCCATCGAGAACGAGGTTAACTCTCTCCTTGTTGAACTTCCCTTTGACCCACTTGAGACATGGCTACTACCTCAAACGGAGATGCTTGTGTGCTTAGGTACCATGTAAGCAACCAAGGAGAAGGAATGGTGCAAGATGGACACCAAGAGCATGGACAGGGATTTTCCCAGCACAGATATAGAGGTACTACCGGTCAACTACCGCCCAATAACCGGTCGACCGGAACAACCGCCCAACTACCGGTCAACTACCGGTCAAGCTTCTGTGATCGACCGGTGCAAGGCCGGTACACAACCGGAACAACCGTTATATCCGCTAAAACCGGTACTACCGACCCCATGACCGGTACTACCCCCCTGCCTGCGCGCAGTTGAAGGGGTTTCACCCCATGTATCCCCCAACTTACCCCTTGGACTATATATACTTGTCCCTTAGCTTCGTACTAGGGCTAGCATTGGTTTAGCTCATATGTGAGATAGAACTTTGCTCATCCATACGGATCTACTCCTTGAGAGAGACCGCGACCCGTCTTCGAAGAAGATCCACGTTGGATTCAAGATCCCCTCTTGGGTGGCCCCATCAATACCTCCTCACGGAGAAGAACCGTTTACCCGATGTATCGTCCCTTGTTGGTTTTGGACCATGTGATCCCTATGTGTACTTGGATCTAGCATATGTGTGACTATATCTTGGTGGTTTGAGAGATCCTGATGAGGACATCAATACCATTGTTACACCCACAACCCCTACGGCAACATATACTGGACCAATTACTAGAGCTCGCGCATGCCAATTAAATTTTTAGGTACTTCCGTTTCTTCGTAATGATTCTAATGTTCATGAGAATATGATGCTGCCTAAATTGGATACATTTGTTTTGCTTACAAATGAAGGGCCTGGCATGGATAAGAGGGATGAACACTGGAGAAAGACAAAGCATGGAGAGGATGGCATGCGCAAGGGGAACAAGAACAGAGTTACAAGTGATGATTTCAGGACTTTGAAGCCACCATAATGAGTGCATGAAGCCTTGGACGAAATATACAAGATGCCACTTCATAAATTTCGTCCAGAGGCTATTCTAGGTGCTGCGTCACCTTATTATTGGGCCAGGATCATGTAATTTTGAAATACATAAGTATAGGCTGTTTTTAGAGTCCGTATGTGTGGGGAAACAAGAGATAGGGTTGGTTTCGGACCCCTTCCCAAGGGCCACGAAATTTCCCCCCTCTTCCTCCATATATACAGCCCTTAGGGCACCGTTTAGACTTTGGGTTTTGTTTAGATTAAAAGTTTGCCATAGCTGCAACTTCACGTACTTCGTGTGTGTTCAACGAACAGACAAAGGCGTCACAGAACCCCACCTTGATCAATAAAGCTTTCCTCTTATATTCGCAATATCCAGATTGCAATCTTAGTTTCTTGCTTGTTCTTTGTTTGCCTGCAGGAAACAGACCTTCGTGGTCAGGTTGATCGTGCTCCAGCGTGGTCAATAACCTCTCGGAGTTGGTTTAGCGATTGCTAAGGCGCGACGTCCTCGCACGTTCGTAGTCGGATCATCAAAGTCGACTTCCTCCAAAACGATAACCACCATCTCATCGAAAGACGGGACACCTTTGCCTCTATCAGATCCTCTTGTGTTTTCCCTCGTTTCCCCCTCGTGTTCTTTGTGTTCTTAGTTGGGATCCCCTCCTTTCGTGAAAGATCGGCCGTATAGGGTTCCACCCTACATCACGTTTGTAGTCGGATCGTCAACGTCGTTTCCACCAAATCGATAGTTATCATCTCATCGAAAGATCGGGACACCCCGCCTCTATCACATTCATGCAAAACTCGCACTAAAGCACATAGTTCTTTGTCATAGATTGGATAATTGAGTTGCGCTCCGGAGAGTTTCTCACTAAAGTATGCTATGGGGCGCTTCTCTTGCGTTAACACACCTCCTATGCGATTACCGCTAGCATCGGAATGAACTTCAAAAGGTTTGTAAAAGTTGGGTAAAGCAAGCACTGGAGCATGAGTAAGCAAATTCTTGATTTAATTAAATGCGGTATCTTGGCATGGTCCCTAAACAAATGGCGCATTATTCTTACTCAAAGCATGCAAATGTAAAGCAATGGTGCTAAAATCCTTCACAAATCTACGATAGAAAACGGCTAAACCAAGAAAACTACGCACTTGTTGCAAGTTGGTTGGTTGGGGCCAAGTTTTAGTAGCATTGACCTTAGATTCATCTACATGAACACCCTTAGAAAATACAACGAAACCCTAAGGCATTTGTCCATATTAGCATAAAGGTGCTCTTTCCTAAGGGTTTGCAACACGGTTCTAAGATGGGTGACATGATATTTGAGAGATTTGCTGAAAACAAGAATATCGTCAAAGTAGACCACAACAAATACACCAATATAGGGTCGAAGAACAAAATACATGACTCGCATGAAAGTATCGGGTGCTTCGGATAAACCCATTGGCATAACAAGCCATTCATATAAGCCAAATTTGGGATTAAATGCATTTTTCCATTCACCACCTTCTTGGATGCGTATTTGATAGTAGCCACTCTTAAGATCAATCTTAGAGAAAATGGTGGCTCCTCTAAGCTCATCTAGCATATCATCTAGGCGTGGAATAGGGTAACGATAACGCATGGTAATAGCATTGATAGGGCGACAATCGGAACACATGTGATATGTACCATATTTCTTGGGAACAAGGATTACCGGAACGGCGCAAGGGCTCAAGCTTTCGCATACATGGCCGTTGTCAATGAGTTGTTGTACTTGCCGTTGGATCTCCTTAGTTTCCTCGGGGTTGACGCGGTAGGGATCCTCGTTAGAAAGGGGTGCTCCGGGGATGAGGTTGATTCGGTGTTCGATGCCTCATAGTGGAGGTAGACCCGGAGGTAGCTCATCGGGGAATACATCTTAGAATTCCTGCAATACAGAAGATAACACTAAAGGTAGATTGTGAGAGGTGTTACCTTTTCGTGCCTCGTCCTTGCACAAAAGGACATAGTGCATGACACTTGATGGGTTCACACACACTTCTCTTATCTCACTTTTGGTGGAAAATAGGACTAAGTTTTTCTTGTCGCTCATCGTGGAGGCACTCAATTTGGGCTTGTGGCACTCACTCTCTTTTGGGTGGTTCACTCTCTCACTTTTCTCTCCATGATGGGTGGCTTGTTTGACGACGATCACTTGACTAGGAGGCATAGGACGTAGCACGTACTCCTTTCCCTTCATCTTGAAGCTATAGTGGTTCATTCACCCGCTGTGGATGACACCTCGGTCAAATTGCCATGGTCGTCGAAGAAGGAGGTGGAAAACGGACATCGGAATGACATCACACTCCAAAGTGTCTTCGTAAGATCCGATCTTGAAGGAAACTTGTACCATATGCTCGACTTGGATAGTGCTGGAGTCTCTTAGCCATTTGACTTTGTAAGGGTGCGGGTGCTTCATCTTGACCAATTGGAGCTTGGAGCATAGTCTTCACTTGCCAAGTTATGGCAACTCCCTCCATCGATGATGACCTTGACGGACCTTCCATTGATGTCGGTCTTGGTATGGAAGATATGGCATCTTTCGTCTTCTTCTGGTTGATGTTGAAGAGTCAAGACCTTGGAGACAACGAGAGCGGGGCTCGGATCTTCGTCACAAAAGACTTGATCATCTTCATCTTCGTTCAGTTGCCGGTGCATGGCCACTTGCTCAAGGGCTTCCATTTCTCCTTCGCTCATGGAGTCATATGTACCATCGTCATTGAAGATCATGGTGCACTTGTTTGTACATTCAAAGGACTTGTGGCCTCGGCCGCCGCATGTGAAGCATTTGAAGGAACTTGTCTTGATGGTCTCATCGGTTGGGGTAGATGATGATGAAGCTCTCGGGTTGAAGTTTCTTGTAGTAGGAAGACGACTTGAGGTTGTCGAAGTTTTCTTGTAACTTGACTTGTCGCCGTTTCTTGTAGATGGCTTGGTTGAGGTAGAAGTTGTTGGAGTCGTTGAAGCTTGACAGTTGGAGAAACCATAGGACTTGGATGAGAACTTGGCATAGTTGAAGTCATCTTGCACTTGATGTTCCGCCTTGGTAGCTTGATGCATGAGCTCGATTAGGTTCGAGTATGGTTTGAAGTCGGCGATCTTCTCGATAGGATGATTGAGTCCATTCAAGAAATGTGCCATTGTTTGCTCATCATCTTCCGTGACATTGGCTCGTATCATGGCAATCTCCATTTCCTTGTAGTACTCTTCAGCGGTCTCTGTTCCTTGCTTGAGAAGTTGGAGTTTCTTGAAGAGGTCGCGGTTGTAGTAGGTTGGCACAAAACGTGCTCTCGTGACTTCCTTCATTTGCGCCCAAGTAGCGATGGGTGGTTCACCTCTTGCCACACGGCGCTCAATGACTTGTTCCCAACATATGAGGACATAGTCTTGGAACTCAAGGGATGCCAGCGCAATCTTCTTCTCTTCCTCATAGGTGTGCAAACGAAAGATTTTATCGACCTTCAATGCCCATGATAGGTACTCTTCGGGATCATTGCTTTCGGAAAACTTGGGCATGGTGAACTTTAGCTTGCCGTAGCGTTGCTCTTCATTGTGTTGGGGTCAGGCATGATGACGTCTTTGACGAAGAGGGTTGTCGCCCTCAACTTGCTCTTGTCTTGGAGGATTTCCTTTATCTTCTTCTTGGTGAACTTGATGTTCTTGTCGAGCTTGTGGAGGAGCTTGTCGAACTTGATGATACGTCCATTTTGCATCATGCTTTTATATCGATATTTATTGCAATATGGGCTGTTATTACACGTTATGTCACAATACTTATGCCTATTCTCTCTTATTTTACAAGGTTTACATAAGGAGGGAGAATGCCGGCAGCTGGAATTCTAGCTGGAAAAGGAGCAAATATTATAGACCTATTCTGCACAACTCCAAAAGTCCTGAAACTGCATGAAAGTCATTTTTGGAAATAATAAAAATACTGAACAGAAGAAATACGTCAGGGGGGCCATCACCTGCCCATGAGGGTGGGGGGCACGCCCTACCCCCCAGGGTGCGCCCCCCTGCCTTGTGGGCCCCCTGTTGGCTCTCCGGTTGCCATCTTCTGCTATATGAAGTCTTTCGTCGAGGAAAAAAATTATAAGCAACCTTTTGGGACGAGACTCCGCCGCCACGAGGCGGAACCTTGGCGGAACCAATCTAGGGCTCCGGCAGAGCTGTTCTGTCGGGGACACTTCCCTCCAGGAGGGGGAAATCATCGCCATCGTCATCACCAACGCTCCTCACATCGGGAGAGGGCAATCTCCATCAACATCTTCACCAGCACCATCTCCCCTCAAAACCCTAGTTCATCTCTTGTATCCAATTCTTATCTCCATGTCCTGGATTGGTACTAGTAGGTTGCTAGTAGTGTTGATTACTCCTTGTAGTTGATGCTAGTTGGTTTATTTGGTGGAAGATCATATGTTCAGATCCTATATGCATATTAATACCCCTCTGATTATGAACATGAATATGCTTTGTGAGTTGTTATGTTTGTTCCTGAGGACATGGGATAAGTCTTGCTATTAGTAGTCATGTGAATTTGGTATTCGTTCGATATTTTGATGAGATGTATGTTGTCTAACCTCTAGTGGTGTTATGTGAACGTCGACTACATAACACTTTACCATTATTTGGGCATGGAGGAAGGCATTGGGAAGTAATAAGTAGATGATGGGTTACTAGAGTGACAGAAGCTTAAACCCTAGTTTATGCGTTGCTTCATAAGGGGCTGATTTGGATCCATATGTTTCATGCTATGGTTAGGTTTACCTTAATACTTTTGTTGTAGTTGCGGATGCTTGCAATAGAGGTTAATCATAAGTGGGATGCTTGTTCAAGTAAGAACAGCACCCAAGCACCGGTCCACCCACATATCAAATTATCAAAGTACCGAACGCGAATCATATGAACGTGATGAAAACTAGCTTGACGATAATTCCCATGTGTCCTCGGGAGTGCTTTTTCTCTATATAAGAGTTTGCCCAGGATAATCCTTTGCTACAAAAAGGATTGGGCCACCTTGCTGCACTTTATTTACTTTCGTTACTTGTTGCTCGTTACAAATTATCCTATCACAAAACTATCTGTTACCACTTATTTCAGTACTTGCAGAGAATACCTTGCTGAAAACCGTTTATCATTTCCTTCTGCTCCTCGTTGGGTTCGATACTCTTACTTATCGAAAGGACTACGATAGATCCCCTACACTTGTGGGTCATCAAGACTCTTTTTTGGCGCCGTTGCCGGGGAGTGAAGCGCCTTTGGTAGGTGGAATTTGGTAAGGAAAAATTTATATAGTGTGCTGAAATTTACTGTCACTTGTTACTATGGAAAGTAATATTCTGAGGGGCTTGTTCAGGGTATCTTCACCCCGACCAGTAGAGCAAAGAGTTGCTCCTCAACCTACTGAACCTACTGAAAATGAAAATGAAAATGTCCACTTTGAGATTCCTTCGGGTATGTTAGAAAAACTGCTAGCTAATCCTTTTGTATGAGATGGAACAAAGCATCCTGATGAGCACCTAATATATGTGGATGAAGTTTGTGGATTATTTAAGCTTGCAGGTATACACGGTGATGTTGTTAAGAGGAAGGTCTTCCCTTTATCTTTGAAGGGAGATGCATCGACATGGTATAGGCTATGTGATGATACGGGGTCATGGAACTATAAACGATTGAAATTGGAATTTCATCAGAAATTTTATCCTATGCACCTTGTTCATCGTGATCGCAATTATATATATAATATTGTTCTCGCGAAGGAGAAAGCATCGCTCAAGCTTGGGGGAGGCTTAAATCAATGTTATATTCATGCCCCAATCATGAGCTCTCAAGAGAAATAATTATTCAAAGTTTTTATGCTCGGCTTTCTGATAACAATCGCACCATGCTCGATACTTCTTGTGCTGGCTCTTTTATGATGAAGACTATTGAATTCAAATGGAATTTATTGGATAGAATTAAACGCAACTCTGAAGATTCTTGTGCTGGCTCTTTTATAACAAGCAACAATTAATGATGCTTTTGCTAGAGGACTAGTTGAGCTTCCTCTCCCTAGTGACAGTGCGCGTGACTTCCCCGTTGTTCAATACGCTGACGACACGATTTTGGTTATGCAGGCATGTCCTGAACAGGCTGCCCATATGAAAATTATCTTGGAGGATTATGCTGTTTCGGTTGGGCTGAAGATCAATTTCCAGAAATCAACTCTTATACCCATTAACATTGATCACCAGCGTGCTTCTGAATTGGCTGGGGTTTTTGGCTGTTCTGTTGGTTCCATGCCTTTCACCTACCTCGGCCTCCCAATGGGGACGACGAGGCCATGTGTTCTTGATCTCATGTCGCTAGTACATGTAGTGAAGAGGAAGACGTCCACTTTGTTGTCACTGATGTCATCCGGGGCCGAACTGACTTTGGTCAATTCTGTTGTGACTTCGATGTTGATATAGGCAATGTGCACAATCAAATTGCACCCAAAAGTGATCGAGCATCTGGACAAACTGCACGGATATTGCCTCTGGGCAAAAAATTCTGACGATGGGGTCAAGAACAACTCCCTTGCGGCCTGGGAACTTTTCTGCCGCTCAAAACGCTGCGGAGGCCTTGGTGTTATTGATATCAAAACACAGAATGTTGCCCTTCTCCTGAAACATCTATTCAAATTCTATAATCATGAAGATGTCCCCTGGGTGGAGCTGGTTTGGGATGCTTACTACAGAAACAAAATACCGCATGCAACTGATGCAGTGGGCTCTTTCTGGTGGAAGGACGTGATGCAACTCAGTGGGGTCTTCCGGGGGATCACCAAAGTCACCCGGGGGGATGGCTCTAGCTCTTTATTTTGGAAAGATGTTTGGTTTGATAGTAGTCAGGATTCCCCTCTCATGGACATGTACCCACGGGCTTTCTCATTTTGCTTGAATGAAGATGACTCCATTGCTAAGGTTCTTACTGCAACTGACCCATCCATGATCTTTAGTTTAGCTCTCTCAATCCAGGCGAGAGAGGAAATCAAAGAGATCCAGCAGGGGTCGACGCAAATTCGTGTGGCCAACGACCGTTGTGACATTTGGGAATGCACGGTCGGATGTTTCTCGTCCAAGAAATTCTATAATCACTGCTACAAGAAGGTTGTGGCAGATGAGGCGTTCGGTTGGCTCTGGAAAGCCAAGAGCCCGATCAAATTCAAGATGTTCGGGTGGCTACTCCTAGTTGATCGTCTGAATACCAGGAATATGCTCAAACGCAGACATTTTGCTGTCGCGAGGGGCAACTACACATGCATGTTCTGTCAAAACCCTCCCGAGGAAACTGTGGAACATCTGTTCTTCAATTGCCCCTTTAGTCAACACTGCTGGAGTAAAGTTGGATTGACGTGGCCGATAGGTGCCAACAGATTGGCTTTGCTGCGTGGGGGTAGGGATAACTGGAGGCAACCTCTTTTCATGGATATATTTCTTTTGGCTGCTTGGAGTCTATGGATGGAGAGAAACAACCAACACTTCAGAGGGATTCAGCATTCCTTCGGAGCATGGCTGGCTAGATTCAAGCATCTCTTGGAGTTGCTAACACATAACTGCAGAGAGGAGCTTCGCCCCTTCCTATCTAGTTACATTGTAAATTTGGGTCACTAGGGTTGTAGCTAGCTTGCTTGGCCGGGGGGCCACAAAAACCCTTTGTAACGCATATGTAACTGTTCCTTTGTGAGTAATACAAAGTCAGTGGGAGCCCCTCCCACTGTCATTCACCTTTCAAAAAAAGATTGGGATCTCGACGAAGGTAAGGAGTCAGGTATGACACCTACGTTTGATTGTGTTAAATCTTTTATGGATACTGATGTTTTCCGTAAATTTAGCACTAAATATGGACTTGACTCTCAGATAGTAGCTTCATTCTGTGAATCTTTTGCTACTTATGTTGATCTCCCCAAGGAGAAGTGGTTTAAATATCATCCTCCCATAGAAGTAAAAGTAGCTGCACCTATTAAAGTTGAAGAAAAGACTATCACTTATAATGATCCTATTGTTCCTACTTCTAATGTTGAGAAACCACCTTTCCCTGTTAGAATAAAGGATCATGCTAAAGCTTCAACTGTGGTTCGTAAAAGCAATATTAGAACTTATACACCTCCTGAGCAAGTTAAAGTTGAACCTAATATTGCTATTGTTAAAGATCTCTTGGCTGATAATATTGATGGGCATGTTATTTATTTCTGCAGTGAAACTGCTAGAATTGCCAAACCTTGTGCTAAGGATAAACATAGACTTGTGGTAGGCATGCCTGTTATTTCTGTTGAAATAGGAGATCATTGTTATCATGGCCTGTGTGATATGGGTGCTAGTGTTAGTGCAATACCTTATGACTTATACAAAGAAATTATGCATGATATTGTACTTGCTGAGATAGAAGATATTGATGTCACAATTAAACCTGCCAATAGAGATACTATTTCACCAATGGGAATTGTTAGAGATGTTGAAGTCTTGTGTGGGAAAACTAAATATCCTGCTGATTTTCTTGTTCTTGGTTCCCCACAAGATAGCTTTTGTCCCATTATATTTGGTAGACCCTTCTTGAAAACCGTTAATGCTAAGATAGACTGCGAAAAGGATGTTGTTACTATTGGTTTGGGTGATATGTCTCATGAGTTTAATTTCTCTAAATTTCGTAGACAACACCGTGAACAAGAATTACCTAGTAAGGATGAAATTATTGGTCTTGCTTCTATTGCCGTACCTCCTAGTGATCCTTTAGAACAATATTTGCTAGACCATGAAAATGATATGTTTATGAATGAAAGAAGGGAAATAGATGAAGTGTTCTTTAAACAGGAACCTATCCTGAAACACAATTTGCATGTTGAAATCCTAGGGGATCCTCCTCCACCCAAGGGTGATCCAGTGTTTGAGCTCAAACCTTTACCTGATACTCTTAAATATGCTTATCTTGATGAGAAAAAGATATATCCTATTATTATTAGTGCTAACCTTTCAGAGCATGAAGAAGAGAGACTATTGAAAAATCTGAAGAAGCACCGTGCTGCTATTGGATATACTCTTGATGATCTTAAGGGCATTAGTCCCACTCTATGTCAACATGAAATAAATTTTGATGAAGATGCCAAACCAGTTCATGATCATCAACGACGGCTAAATCCTAAGATGAAGGAAGTGGTAAGAAAAGAAATAGTAAAGCTCCTTGAGGCAGGTATAATTTATCCCGTTGCTGATAGTCACTGGGTAAGTCATGTCCATTGTGTCCCTAAGAAGGGAGGTATTACCGTCGTTCGTAATGATAAAGATGAGTTGATCCCGCAAAGAATTATTATAGGTTATAGGATGATAATTGATTTCCGCAAATTAAATAAGGCTACTAAAAAGGATCATTACCCCTTACCTTTTATCGATCAAATGCTAGAAAGATTATCTAAACATACACATTTTTGCTTTCTAGATGGTTATTCTGGTTTCTCTCAAATACCTGTGTCAGCCAACGATCAATCTAAAACTACTTTTACTTGCCCTTTTGGTACTTTTGCTTATAGACGTATGCCTTTTGGTTTATGTAATGCACCGGCTACCTTTCAAAGATGCATGATGGCTATATTCTCTGACTTTTGTGAAAAGATTTGTGAGGTTTTCATGGACGACTTCTCCGTCTATGGATCCTCTTTTGATGATTGCTTGAGCAACCTTGATCGAGTTTTGCAGAGATGTGAAGAAACTAATCTTGTCTTGAATTGGGAAAAGTTCCAGTTTATGGTTAATGAAGGTATTGTCTTGGGGCATAAAGTTTCTGAAAGAGGTATTGATGTTGATAAAGCCAAGGTTGATGCTATTGAAAAGATGCCATGTCCCAAGGACATCAACGGTATAAGAAGTTTCCTTGGTCACGCCGGATTTTATAGGAGGTTCATTAAGGACTTCTCAAAAATTTCTCGGCCTCTAACTAATTTATTACAAAAAGATATACCATTTGTCTTTGATGATGATTGTGTAGAAGCATTTGAAATACTTAAGAAAGCATTGATCTCTGCACCTATTGTTCAGCCACCTGATTGGAATTTACCCTTTGAAATTATATGTGATGCTAGTGATTATGCTGTAGGTGTTGTTCTAGGGCAAAGAGTTGATAAGAAATTAAATGTTATTCAATATGCTAGTAAGACTCTAGACAATGCTCAAAGAAATTATGCTACTACTGAAAACGGATTCTTAGCAGTTGTATTTGCTTGTGATAAGTTCAGACCTTATATTGTTGACTCTAAAGTAACTATTCACACGGATCATGCTGCTATTAAATATCTGATGGAAAAGAAAGATGCTAAACCTAGACTTATTACATGGGTTCTCCTGCTACAAGAATTTGATTTGCATATTGTTGATAGAAAGGGAGTTGAGAACCCCGTTGTAGACAACTTGTCTAAGTTAGAAATTGTTCTTGATGTGCCACTACCTATTGATGATAGCTTTCCTGATGAGTAATTAAATGTTATAAATGCCTCTCGTAGTACTCTGTGGTATGCTGATTATGCTAATTATATCGTGGCTAAATTTATACCACCGAGTTTCACATACCAGCAAAACAAAAAGTTTTCTATGATTTGAGACATTACTTTGGGATGACCGACATCTTTATAAAGGAGTAGATGGTGTTATTAGACATTGTGTACCTGAGCATGAACAGGAACAGATCATACGCAAGTGTCACTCCGAGGCTTATGGAGGACACGACGCTGGAGACAGAACTGCACATAAGGTATTGCAATCCGGTTTTTATTGGCCTACTCTCTTCAAGGATGCCCGTAAGTTTGTCTTGTCTTGTGAGGAATCTCAAAGAATTGGTAATATTAGTAGACGTCAAGAAATGCCTATGAATTATTCACTTGTTATTGAACCATTTGATGTTTGGGGCTTTGATTATATGGGACCTTTTCCTGCCTCTAATGGATACACACATATTTTAGTTGCTATTGATTACGTTACTAAGTGGGTAGAAGCTATCCCAACTAGTAGTACTGATCATAACACATCTATTAAAATGCTTAAAGAAGTTAATTTTTCCGAGGTTTGGAGTCCCTAGATATTTAATGACTGATGGTGGTTCACATTTTATTCATGGTGCTTTCCGTAAAATGCTTGCTAAGTATGATGTTAATCATAGAATTGCATCTCCTTATCACCCACAGTCTAGTGGCCAACTAGAATTGAGTAATAGAGAGCTCAAATTAATTTTGCAAAAGACTGTTAATAGATCTAGGAAGAATTGGTCCAAGAAACTTGATGATGCATTATGGGCCTACAAAACTGCATATAAAAATCCTATGGGTATGTCTCCGTATAAAATGGTTTATGGAAAAGCATGTCACTTACCTCTCGAACTAGAACATAAGGCTTATTGCGCTATTAAAGAGCTCAACTATGATTTCAAACTTGCCAGTGAGAAAAGGTTATTTGACATTAGCTCACTTGATGAATGGAGAACCCAAGCTTATGAAAATGCCAAGTTATTTAAAGAAAAAGTTAAGAGATGGCATGACAAAAGGATACAAAAGCGTGAGTTTAACGTAGGTGATTATGTATTGCTATACAACTCTCGTTTGAGATTTTTTGCAGGAAAACATCTCTCTAAATGGGAAGGCCCTTACGTTATCGAGGAGGTCTATCGTTCCGGTCCCATAAAAATCAACAACTTCGAAGGCACAAATCCGAAGGTGGTGAATGGTCAAAGAATCAAACAATATATCTCAGGTAATCCTATAAATGTTGAAACCAATTTTATTGAAAACGTAACCCCGGAGGAATACATAAGGGACACTTTGCGGAACGTTTCAAACTCCGAAAAGGAATAGGTATGTGGTACGGTAAGTAAACCGACTCCAAAACAATTTTTATGGCAATATTTCTCCGTTATGGAATATTTAGAAAAATTGAAAAATAAGAAGCAGTCCGGGAAGGACACGAGGCCTCCACGAGGGTGGAGGGCGCGCCCTACCCTACTGGGCGTGCCCCCTACCTCGTGGGCACCTCGTGTGCTCTCCGGACTCCGTTTTCTTGCACGTTATGTATTTTGGTCGGTAAAAATTCATTATATAATCTCCCGAAGGTTTTGACCCTGGTATCACGCAAATATCTTCTGCCCTTGTATCGAGCTATTTTTCTGACAGATCTAGATTATCATGACGTCTCCAAGTGCCCCCAAGGACAAGTTCTTCAAGAAGGTCATCAATCCTTACCTCGCGGAGGTGCTGCGACACCCTCAAACCATTGAGATGCATGATGGGTGGCTGCACATCCGCGATGTTGAGGGACCGAAGGGTACCGGAAGCATGGAGACGAGCCTCGAAGCAATGGAGCAACAAGTTTTCAAGTGCCAGGGGATGGTGGAACATGGACTCAACTCCAACCACATGATGATCGCGGAGTTCACCAACAACCACAAACTGGATGCAAACAACATTGGGGAGACCATCTTCAAGCTTCACGAGAAGATCGAGCACCTTCAAGCCCAAATCTATGACCTGCAAAATCAAAACTGTGAGATGAATATAGATTCAAAAGGATGAGTTTGGGTGCAAATTTGAGGATCTCCGAGACTCGATCATCCTTGTATGATGGTGAGCCTATGCCTTGGAATATGGACGACAAACCCGCATCATCAACAACTCCACCTTCTTCACCAACAAAGGAGACATAATCACATGGGTATGGGCACTCCCCTTGGCAACTGCCAAGCTCGGGGGAGGTGCCCCGGTATCGTATCACCATCACACTCCTATCTTTACCGCTTTCTTAGTTCGATCCTATTAGTAGTATCTTGATTAGGTAGAATAAAGTTTATGGCATGGTCTAGTTTTGAGTTTTGCTTTATGATCTCCCTATGTAATCGAGTCTGTGAGCTGTATAATAAAGAATAGTGTTGAGTCAAGGGCTTGATTATCTTGCTATGATCTTGAGTAAAAAGAAACAAAGAGATCATATTGATCTTATTGAGAGTAATGACTTCACATAGAAAGAGTATGATGATTAAAAATTGTTGAGAGTTGACAAGCATAGCTTTGGTCATCGTTGCAATTAATAGGAAGTAATAAAGAAAGAGAGGTTTCACATATAAATATACTATCTTGGACATCTTTTATGATTGGGAGCACTCATTAAAATATGACATGCTAAAGAGTTGATGTTGGACAAGGAAGACAACATAATGGGTTATGTTTTCTTATATCTGAGATAAAGTATATTTTCATGGATCATCCAACATGTTGGGATTGCCTTTCCACCTCATGCTAGCCAAATTCTTTGCATCAAGTAGAGATACTACTTGTGCTTCCAAAAACCCTTAAACCAGTTATGCCATGAGAGTCCACCATATCCACCTATGGATTGAGTAAGATCCTTCAAGTAAGTTGTGATCGGTGCAAGCAATAAAAATTGCTCTCTAAATATGTATGATTGATTGGTGTGGAGGAAATAAGCTTTATACGATCTTGTGATGTGGAAGAAATAAAAGCGACGGACTGCATAATAAAGGTTCATATCACAAGTGGCAATATAACGTTACGTTCTTTCGCATTAAGATTTTGTGCATCCAACCCTGAAAGCGCATGGCAACCTCTGCTTCCCTCTGCGAAGGGCCTATCTTTTATTATTATCTTCTTCCTTATGCAAGAGTCATGGTGATCTTCACCTTTCCTTTTTACATTTTATCCTTTGGCAAGCATAGGGTGTTGGAAAGATCCTGATATTTATTGCAATATGGGCTGTTATTACACGTTATGTCACAATACTTATGCCTATTCTCTCTTATTTTACAAGGTTTACATAAGGAGGGAGAATGCCGGCAGCTGGAATTCTGGGCTGGAAAAGGAGCAAATATTAGAGACCTATTCTGCACAACTCCAAAAGTCATGAAACTGCATGAAAGTCATTTTTGGAAATAATAAAAAATACTGAACGAAAGAAATACGTCAGGGGGGCCACCACCTGCCCACGAGAGTGGGGGGCGCGCCTCCTACCTCGTGGGCCCCCTGTTGGCTCTCCAGTGGCCATCTTCTGCTATATGAAGTCTTTCGTCGAGGAAAAAATTATAAGCAACCCTTCGGGACGAGGCTCTGCCGCCACGAGGCGGAACCTTGGCGGAACCAATATAGGGCTCCGGTAGAGCTGTTCTGCCGGGGACACTTCCCTCCGGGAGGGGGAAATCATCGCCATCGTCATCACCAACGCTCCTCTCATCGGGAGAGAGAAATCTCCATCAACATCTTCACCAGCACCATCTCCTCTCAAAACCCTAGTTCATCTCTTGTATCCAATTCTTGTCTCCAAGTCCGGGATTGGTACTAGTAGGTTGCTAGTAGTGTTGATTACTCCTTGTAGTTTATGCTAGTTGGCTTATTTGGTGGAAGATCATATGTTCAGATCCTATATGCATATTAATACCCCTCTGATTATGAACATGAATATGCTTTGTGAGTAGTTACGTTTGTTCCTGGGGACATGGGAGAAGTCTTGCTATTAGTAGTCATGTGAATTTGGTATTCGTTCGATATTTTGATGAGATGTATGTTGTCTATCCTCTAGTGGTGTTATGTGAACGTCGACTACATAACACTTTACCATTATTTGGGCCTATAGGAAGGCATTGGGAAGTAATAAGTAGTTGATGGGTTGCTAGAGTGACAGAAGCTTAAACCCTAGTTTATGCGTTGCTTCGTAATGGCTGATTTGGATCCATATGTTTCATGCTATGGTTAGGTTTACCTTAAAACTTTTGTTGTAGTTGCGGATGCTTGCAATAGAGGTTAATCATAAGTGGGATGCTTGTTCAAGTAAGAACAGCACCCAAGCACCGGTCCACCCACATATCAAATTATCAAAGTACCGAACGTGAATCATATGAACATGATGAAAACTAGCTTGACGATAATTCCCATGTGTCCTCGGGTGCGCTTTTTCTCTATATAAGAGTTAGTCCAGACTTGTCCTTTGCTACAAAAAGGATTGGGCCACCTTGCTGCACTTTATTTAATTTTGTTACTTGTTGCCCGTTACAAATTATCCTATCACAAAACTATCTGTTACCACTTATTTCAGTACTTGCAGAGAATACCTTGCTGAAAACCGTTTATCATTTCCTTCTGCTCCTCGTTGGGTTTGACACTCTTACTTATCGAAAGGACTACGATAGACCCCCTACACTTGTGGGTCATCACTTGACGATACACGTGAGCTTGATATATCCGTTCTTGAACTTCATCGTGAAGAACTTCTTGTTGCTCACAAGCTTGCCGGTTGCACGTGGCTATGACGCAACTTGAATCTCGGAGGGCACGTTGCACCTCAAGTGCTTGAGCTTCACGTAGTTGTTGTTCTTGACATTGTGGCTCGGCGTCTTGTGCATCTTGGTGTTTTCGCACTCGTTCTTCCTCTTCTTGTTGGCGTTGGCGTTGCCGATCTTGTGCTTGCGCGAAAGTAGCTTGGTTTTGACGGTGTCGATGTTCTTGCACGCAAGCTGCCTCTTGAGGGTCGTTGTAGTGCAGAGGACTGCGGTTTACTTGATGGTCTTGGCGCGCGGCTCGTCGAAGAGTGTTTGATGTGAGAGTACTTGAGCCGGAGATGGTGTCGTCGGAGTGTCGACTTGAGCGGCTCTGTCTTGAGTAGGACGAAGTGGAAGAAGAGCGGTTGAGCAACAATGCATGAGCCTCGTCCATTCTTGCGTCATTCTCTTGTTTGTGATCGTTGAGCTTGTTGTCGAAGTAGTCTCTTGTACGTTGCTCGGATAGTCGCAAGTCGGTGGCGAGGTTGTCGATGCGTTCGTTCATTGCTTGTTGCTCTTCATCCAATGCTCGTTGTGCACCAAAGAGGTGGCTCTTTGTGACATAGGAGGACATGTCGTCATCTTGCTCAATGAAGAGTGGGTTGGTAGAAGTACTTGACTATCCATCATTCCAAACAAATATGTGAGTGGGAGAAAGAGAAAAACTTATACCAAATGTACCTTGACCGATGTTCAAGATGGATCAATGATCACTCAAATATGGAACAAGGAAATAGCACAATTGGTACCAATTCTTGTCGGTTTCTCACACCTACACAAGTAAAAGCTTATGGTGGAGCTCGGTTAGGATGGTGGCACAAAATTTGATGCAATTGTTAGTAAGACTCAATAATGTAGAAGAAGATTCACAAATTCACAAATGCAACAAGTAGACCAATAGCAAGTATGGGTACACGGAAACACACACACAAATAGATATATGGGGTTGTGAAAACCAGAAATGAGCTCAAAATGTGGACTCCACAGAAAATGCTCTTGTTGCACAACACTAGAGAGACGCTAGCGCGATTGCACAATAGGCGGATACGAAAGTTGTGCACAACCTACTAAGCAAAAATGCAACGACTTCTATCCCAACTATGCTATATGTATGTTGTTCTGATAATAAGATCCAAGATGATCGAGTATGACAATCTTAATGTAGTATGATGCTATGATTCTTGCTTAAAAGCTCTTTGCTTATCTTTCTCTTTTTTGCTTAAAAGCTTGTTTGGCTCTTTCACTTTTGAGCTGTTTCTTTGGCCACTTGTGCAAAACTTCACGAACCAAGATAGAAATTGTGTATATGCTATGGCAACCTTGTGACACAAGAGATGATGCCGAGATAGTCACCGCGAAGATATGGTATGTATGCTATGGGGGGTATGATCACTAATGTGCACAAGTGATGTCGCCGGTAATAGTCAAAGGCTAGTCTCGATAGGCAAGGTACGCAAAATTGGGCTATGGTGGTTATCAATGCAAAGGCATGGGGTACATGAGGTGTCGTCGAGGTCACCGTCCTTGCTTACAGTTGATGGTGTCAAAATTGTTGAGCGGTTGTTGTCGATGACGAGTCCGTGGCGACGATGACCGGCGGTGATGTGGAAGTCGAACCGTTCCTAGTTAGCCAAAACACCCTAGGAAACGATGAACCACAATTCAAATTATCTAAGACAAATGTCAAACAATGGCAGCGGGGAGCGGTGGGATGGTTGGAATATGTCTAGGGTTTGTGGAAGTTAGGTGGTGGTGGTCGAAGTGGGTATGCAGAGGCGTAGGTGGCGGTAGTCCAAAACTGCAGAAAATGCAGTTTCAGCTGAGATAGTCGGATGATCCGGGCCAGGAGCCGGATGATCCGGGAGGGTCATGATGATCCGGGTCAAAGTCCGGATGATCCGGGCACGTCAAGTGCGCACGGGGATGGCTCGGGATGAACTCGAAAACGGGGAAAAATTCGAGGATTTTGTGGATTTTGGATGGATTTCGAGGTGGAGATGGTGGGGAAAGGTTAGATCCACTTGCAACACAACAAATTCACGGATCAAAATCAACAAAACTTCATCATACCAACAAATCACAAAAAAAATTAGGGCTAGTTTTGGTGGGGAATTTTCGAAATTGGGACAAAATCAACAAAACTAGGCTAGAAAACAAAGGGGCAGGGCTCCAAATTCGTGATCAACCTTTCTCTGATTGAAGATGATGTAGGTAGATCCCTAGGTGGCTGATCTTTCACGATTGGAGTCAATCCCACGAAGAACACGAAGAACACGAGGGGGAAACATGAGAGAATCACTCAAACCAATAAGATTCGATTACACATGCGATAGATCCTCGAAACACTAAGAGATACACGATCCACGATCAACAAGGGACGATACATAGGGTAACCGGTTCTTCTCCGTGAGGAGGTCTTGAGTTCTTCCTGTTGGGGGTCTTGAATCCACGTGGATCTTCACCATAGAGGCACGGTCTCTCTCGGAGGAGTAGATCCGGATGGATGAGCAAGGCTTTATCTCACAAATGAGCTATCACTCTGCTAACCCTAGAAAGTGCAGGAGGAGTCATTTATATAGGAAAAATGGACGAAGGGGTACATGGGCTTCGGCCCGAAACGCACACACAGGTGGTGGTCCGGATGATCCGGACGGGCAGCCGGATGATCCGGGCTTCAGGACCCCGGATGGTCTGGGAGGTGGTCCGGACGAGGCGAAGAGGCAGGCAGCGTCGGCGGCGGCCCTGATCTCCGGAGGTGGGTTCGGATGATTCGGGACATATCCGGATGGTCCGGCTTCGGGGTGTAGGTTCGGGTGCTCTCGGGTCGCCACTTATCCGGATCGTCCGGGTCGGCGTCCGGATCTTCCGGGGTTTGTCCGTATCGTCTGGGGCCTCGTCCGGATCGTCCTGCCAGCCTGGTACTTGGCTGATTTCTTCTCCGTCTTCACGCATGTCTTCCTTCTTCGATCCTCCTTGCTCCTTAGCTTCTTCATGGCTTGGCTAACTCCTTGGTACCTGAGTATGCATTATGTCTCCGTTTGAGGTAGTAGCCATGTCTCATGTGCATCGAAGAGGAATTGTGAGAGGAGAGATGTCACCTCGGTTTTGAGAGCTCTTGCACGTGCTCGTGTCATGGGTCCACTAGGCACTTGGTGAGCCGATATAGGTCCATGGGGATGACCTTGGGATGCTCCGCATCACTATGCATCTAGTTCAGCGTGATCGGAATTAATAATTTTTGGCCTCGTGAAGGAGAAAGTATCGCTCAAACTTGGGGGAGGCTTAAATACATCATGTATACATGCCCCAATCATGATCTCCCAAGGGAAATTATCTTACAAAAATTTTATGCTCGGCTTGCTCATGATGATCTAACCATGCTCGATTCTTCTTCGACTGGTTCCTTTATGAAGAAAACTATTGAATTCAGGTAGGACCTTCTTGAAAGAAATAAACGCAACTCCGAAGATTGGGAACTCAACAAACGTAATGAATCAGGTATTATAAGTTTGATTGTGTTAAATCTTTTATGAATACCGATGCTTTTCACAAGTTTAGCACTAAATATGGACTTGACTCTGAGAGAGTAGCCTCTTTTTGTGAATCATTTGCTACTCATGTTTATCTCCCTAAGGAGAAGTGGTTTAAATAGCACCCCCCTATAAAGAAAGATTAAAGAGCGAGTTATAGTTAAAGATGAGACTATCATTTATAATGTTGACCCAGTTGTGCCCACCGCTTATATTGAAAAACCACCTTTCCTTGTAAGGATAAAGGAACATGCTAAAGTCTCAACCGTGGTTAACAAAAGTAATATTAGAGCACCTAGACCTTCTGAACAAATTAAGGTAGAAGCTACTATTGCTATGGTTAAATATCTCTTGGTCGATAATATTCGTGGGCATGTTATTAATTTCTGTGATGAAGCTGCTAGAATTGTCAAACCCGATACTAAAAATAAGAACAATCCCATTGTTGGCATGCCTATTGTCTCAGTTAAAATAGGAAATCATTACTATCATGGTTTATGTGATTTGGGTGCTAGTATGAGTGCTATTCCTTTTACCTTATATCAATAAAGTATGAATGATATAACACCTGCTAAAATAGAAGATATTGATGTTACTATTAAACTTGCAAACAGAGACACCATCACACCACTTTTGATTATTAGAGATGTTGAAGTCTTGTGTGGGAAAATAAAACACCCTACTGATTTTCTAGTTTTTGGTTCTCCACAAGATGATTTTTCTCCCATAATATTTGGTAGACCTTTCTTGAACAGTGTTAATGCTAAGATAGATTGCCACAATGAAACTGGCACTGTTAATTTTGGTGATGTGTCACATGAGTTTAATATATTTAAGTTTCATAAACAACCTCATGATAAAGAATTGCCTAGTAAGGATGAAATAATTAGTCTTGCTTCTATTGACGTGCCTCGTGCTGATCCGCTAGAACAATATTTGCTAGACATGAAAATGATATGCACTTGCATGAAAGAAATGAAATAGATAAATTATTCTTTCAGCAACAACCTATTCTTAAACACAATTTGCCTATTGAAACTCTAGGATGCCCCCTCCGCCTAATGGTGATCTTGTGTTTGAATTAAAGCAATTGCCCAACACTTTGAAATATGGTTATGTTGATGAAAAGAAGATATATCATGTTATTATTAGTGCAAACCTTACAGAGCATGAAGAAAAGAGATTATTAAAAACTCTGAGGAAGCACCGTGCTGCTATTGGATATAGTCTTGGTAATCTTAAGGGCATTAGTCCCACTCTCTATCAACACAAGATTAATATGGAACCCAATGCTAAACCCGTTGTTGATCATCAACGACGATTGAATCCTAAGATGAAGGAAGTGGTAAGAACTGAAATACTAAAGCTTCTAGAAGCAGGTATAATATATCCCACAGCTGATAGTAGATGGGTGAGTCCTATTCAATGTGTCCCTAAGAAAGGAGGTATTACTGTTGTTCCTAATGATAAAAATCAATTTATTCCACAAAGAATTGTTACTGGCTATAGAATGGTAAATGATTTTAGAAAATTAAACAAAGCCAATGGAAAATATCGTTACCCTTTTCCTTTTATTGATCAAATGTTAGAAAGATTTTCAAAGCACACGCACTTTCACTTTCTTGATGGATATTCCGGTTTCTCTCAAATACCCGTATCACAACCTGCACTACAGCAGGATATTGCTAACACGGCACTACGATCAGCGACCCTTTGCTGAAACTATGTGCGATGCAATAATCGCAAACGGTGGTGTAGAAAACCGTCAAAAAAGGTGCAACACGTTTGCGATGGTGGAGCCATCAAACACGGTTCAGATTTTAGTTGCGTGTGCGGTGCAGGGCACACGGTTAATCCATTCGAACTATTTGCGATGAGGCGGAACAACAGAAACAGGCATCCATATCAATGTGTGTGCGATGCAGGACACACGGTTAATCCATTTGAACTGTTTGCGATGAGGTAGAACAACAGAAACGGGCAGCCATATCAATGTGTGTGCGATATACGTCATACGGTTCACTCAGACGAACTGTTTTCAATTAGGGAACACAACAGAAACGGTTCAACTTAGCAAGATGTATGTGATATGCGGCATACAGTTCACATGGATGAACTGTTTGCGATGAGCCAAAAGAACACAAACGAGTCATGTAAACAAGATGTGTGTGATACGTGGCTAACAGCCGACTCAGATGAACTATTTGCGATGAGAAATTACAACACAGACGGTCAATACAGTTACTTCGTGTGCAATTCTGTGTGTACAAAAAACATTGAAAAATGCAAACTAGCTGTTTGCGGTGGCTAGGAGTATCGCACATGATGCGTCTGCGACTACTCGTGTGCGATGATTAGTATGTTACACATACGTTTCCTTATGTTAACATGTGTGTGAATTTGCAATATGGACACTTAATATGCAAATGCCTTCTGGACATCGGGCACACGTTTAAACTCAATGAACTTTGTACGATACTAATACTTTCCATGAAAATTTATGAACTTGGGTAACAGCATTTGAGTAACATATATATAGTGGTTACACTATTTGACAAAAGGAGGATCTTCGTAACACGGTTTTGACAACCATATGGTCCATATCTACATACTTAACATAGTAACAACTATCACATTTTGAGAGGCTAAGGGCCAACAACCATATGGTCCATATCTACATACCTAACATATATAGTAACAACTAGCACATTTTAAGAGGCTGAGGGCCAACAACCACAACTATCCACTGGAAGCAGCTTGATCACGGCAACTCGGCATCTCGTCAATGAAAAGGAAGAGCCCTCATGTGTCTTGGTAGAGCATGAGTAGAATAGTGTCTCGAATTTTCCAATATGGATGAATTGCCACGAGAAGCGAGAACTTGTTGATTTGAATGGTTCCATTTCTGCGGGAAATACAGTACCTTGCAATCACTTTGGCGTTATTAGCAAGGACAAGGGTAATTCAACCACGCCGGGAAATCGATCCAGGAACTGCTATAGGGGGCAATTTCTGTTGACATGTAGAATAAGAACCAATTGTAACATATCATTGAAGATATATATAGTTTATGAGCATCAACATTAAAATAAGACTTTTTACCAGCGTTTTGTGCACACAATTGGTCTTGTTCAGTGTGTTCACCATAGATCCAATTAATCCCATCCAAAAGCTAGCGTCCATACGCTGTGCTATCTCTGTCAGATTATCAACAAAGTTTATGACATGCTTCAAGTCCTTCCAGTGAAATTTGGTACGCTTAGTAACATATAGATTGTTCACTATGCATCCAACATATCCTACTTAAAAGGTGGAAAGGTATTATTTATTCAGAACATGGCAGAAGAATATATAGTGCGCATAAATTTGTAAATAGAATTTGTTACTGCCTAGGAACGGAGTCATAATATGATATCACAATTGGTTGCTTAAATAGTGATCAATTAGTCAAAACAAATATCCTGATTTTGCTAAGTAATACGACAGCATGGAGAAAGTTGAAAGGACACTAACCTCGATCAGACTTTGATCGGCCGATGACGTTGGGGAAGTAAGTATCCATGTTAATTAGACCAGGCTATGGTGCACGCACTAGAATTTTATTGCCACCTTTCAGTTCATAACACTTAGACATTTTTCTCCAAAGGTTCGCATTAAAATAGGAGTGACCATCTTTATTAAGTTTTACGCTAACCGTCATTGTAAATCCATGTTGCGTTGTCTATATGACATCCTGGGAGTCATCAACAAAGTAAAGCCCAAGATTTCCTTCTACTCCTGTTCTTCCAAAGCAAGGGATGTACTGCTTCAAATGAAAATTAAGATCGTAAATTAGATATATTGAAATAACAGAGCAAGATGCAAATATGGGAGTAACAGATAGAACAGATCAATATATAGATGAAAGCAAAGTAAAAAATATATAGAATTAAATATAGATAATGTAACAAAATTTGATGCAAATATATAGATAATGTAGCAACAGACGGTATATGTTCACAAATTTAGGCCATGCCGACCGTGGTAGGTTGAGATTGAACATAACGAGCGCTCCCTGGAGTCATCCGGACTGGTGAGATAGAACTTCATTTCGAACTGGCCACGACCACAGTTGCCCGATTTGTGCTTGCACTGTGGACGCATGAATGAACACCCATGAACATCCACGGCGATTTCCGCCGGTTGATTACCAGCGACGGACGGACTGCGATAAGAGATGAGTGAATATTTGCTAAGTTGATTACATTCTCCATGAGAAAAATCCCTGGCCCAATCCCGCAGAAAACCCAGTCGACCAGAGTCTTGAATGTCGGTGCAGATAGGCGGCGGAAAGCAGTAGGGGTGAAATCCCGTGTCGTTTGGAGCGCGAACTATGCCCGCCGCCAACAACCGTCGAGCTTAGGGTGCAGAGTTGCGGAGGAGTCCGCGGCGAGTGAGTGGGGGCGAAGTGGGTGAGGGTTTTTCTTTTTCCTTTTGCATGTGTGAGTGAACACACACGGTTCGCAGAGGCGACGGAGATGAATCATGTGCGATAGTAAAACACCGAGATTGAATGGGAAACCAAATTTCCTTTGTCCTTCATCCATGAGTTTTTTTTCTACAATGAATATGAACCCTGCTGATCACCGTGTTCAAATTTGACATTTTCCGGGCTCATTTACCATATTTATGGGATTATGTGCATTTTCTAGGCATTAATGGACATAATTCAAATTTGAACAATCGGTGCATGAAAAGGTGCACAAGAACGGTCTGGAAAACCATGCTCGTGTTATTTAATACATTCCCATCCCTTTTACAAGGAATGGGCAGAGATTTCAATGGAATGTGTGGCAATAGTCAACCACAAACGCGTCATTTACTGGGTTATCAACTATAGAACAATGAAATGTGTGCTTGAAAAACATGACGCCTGGCATGGTGCCATGGTATGGCCTCATCGTGCCCTGGTGAAAAGCTGAGAAGGTTTGATTTGTGTCATCATGCACGCTCTTCATAAATCGAACCATCACCGAGGAAGTTCGATGCTTTTGAGAGGGATATCACCAAGACTGAAGGGGAATCAAAATTTCTGTCCTAGTTTGTCATTCAGTTTTTTTCCAACAATCAACATACCTCCTAAAATGCAACGTGTTCAAATTTGACATTTTTCCGAACTCATTTACCATATTTAGGGGATTATGTGCATTTTCTAGGCATTAACTATGCACATAATTCAAATTCGAACAATCGGTGCATGAAAAGGTGCACAAGAACGGTCTGGAAAACCATGCTCGTGCTATTTAGTACATTCTCATGCCTTTTACAAGGAATGGGCAGATATTTCAAGGAAATGTGTGGCAATAGTCAACCATAAACGTGTCGTTTACTGGGTTAACAACTATAGAAAAATGTAATACATGCTTGGGAAACAGGACGCCTGGTGTGGTGCCATGGTATGGCCTCATCGTGCCCTACTAAATATGTCGTCATGCACACCTTTCATAAATTGAACCATCACAGAGGAAGTTTCATGGTTTCGAGGAGGATATCACCAAGATTGAAGGGGGATGCAAATTACCTTTGTTCTTTGTCCACGAGTTTTTTTTCTATGATGAACATACAACCTGCAAATCACCATGTTCAAATTTGGCACTTATGCGGGTTCATTTGCCATATTTAGGGGATTATGTGAATTTCCTAGGCATTAATGCACATAATTCAAGTTCAAACAATTGGTGCATGAAAGGCTGCACATGAACGGCCTGGAAAACCATGCTCGTGTCATTTAGTAAATTCTCATGCCTTTTACAAGGTATGGACATATATTTCGATGAAATGTGTGGCAATAGTCAACCACAAATGTTTGTTTGTCGGGTTTTCAACTATAGAAAAATGAAATAAATGCTTGAAAAACATGACGCCTAGCATGGTGCCATGGCATGAACTCACCATGCCCTGGTAAATATATGAGAAGGTTTGGCTTATGTCGTCATGCACGCCCTTCATAAATCGAACCATCACTGAGGAAGTTCCATGGTTTCGATAGGGAAATCCCCAAGATTGAAGGGGAATCCAAATTTCCGTCCTAGTTTCTCATTCAGTTTTTTTCCAACGATCAACATGCCGCCTCAAATGCAATGTGTTCAAATTTGACATTTTTCGGGCTCATTTACCATATTTATGGGATTACGTGCATTTTCTAGGCAGTAATGGACATAATTCAAATTCGAACAATCTGTGCATGAAAAGGTGCACAAGAATGGTCTGGAAAACCATGCTCGTGTTATTTAGTACATTCTGATGCCTTTTACAAGGAATGGGAAAATATTTCAAGGAAATGTGTGGCAATAGTCAACCATAAACGCATCGTTTACTAGGGTAACAACTATACTAAAAATGAAACACATGGTTGGAAAACATGATGCCTGGCGTGGTGCCATGGTATGGCCTCACCATGCTGGTAAAAATTGGAGAATGTTTTCCTTATGTCGTGATGCATGCCTTTCATAAATCGAACCATCACTGAGGAAGTTTCATGGTTTTGAGGGGGAAATCACCAAGATTGAAGGGGGATCCAAATTTCCTTTGCCCTTTGTCCACGAGTTTTTTTCTATGATGGACATACAACCTGCAAATCACTGTGTTCAAATTTGGCACTTTTTCGAGTTCTTTTGCCATATTTAGGGGATTATGTGCATTTCCTAGGCATTAATGCACATAGTTCAAGTTCAAACAATCGGTGCATGAAAGGGTGCACAACAACAGCCTGGAAAACCATGCTCGTGCTATTTAGTAAATTCTCGTGCCTTTTACCAGGAAGGACAGATATTTCGATGAAATGTGTGGCAATAGTCAACCACAAACGTTTGTTTATTGGGTTTTCAACTATAGAAAAAATGAAATAAATGCTTGAAAAACATGACGCCTGGCATGGTGTGCCATGGTATGACATCACCATGCCCAGGTAAAAATTTTAGATGGTTTGGCGTATGTTGTCATGCACACCCTTCATAAATCGAAACATCACTGAGGAAGTTCCATGTTTTCGAGAGGGAAATCACCAAGATTAAAGGGCAATCCAAATTTTCTTCATTCTTTGCCCTGGAGTTGTTTCCTATGATGAACATACACCCTGCAAATCACCGTGTTCAAATTTGGCATTTTTCCGGGCTCATTTACCATATTTAGGGGATTATTTGCATTTTCTAGGCATTTAGCGCATATAAATCCAATCGAGCTACAGGTGCACGGGTGTGATGTGAGGGACGTGGATTGCCGTTCGATGACGGCGCATCCTACGGTGCACATGCGTGATCCGCGTGGCTGGGGTTCCGGCCAATCATAACGCAACACACAATAGGCTCAGCGCACACTGTTTCCGAAAGCGACGGATATGAACCGTGTGCGATAATGAATGAGCAAAATTGTAAGGGAAGCCAAATTTCTGTTGTCGTTTGTCGTTGAGCTCTTGAATACCACCGCACTGTACGGCTGCCTGGCCCCTCCATCCCAGAGCTCTCTCCAGGCGTCGTCCATGGCACCGCGGTGCACAGTAATTGGTAAGGAAGTGATGGCATCCCGCCGCGCCGCGTTTCTCGCCGCCCGCCACCGCACACATGGTAAATAAGCGTTGGCATCTCGGTGCACCGAGTTCATCGCCACCGCTGGCCAGGAAGTTACATGGGCGGACTTTGAGGCTGCCATGTCCGAATGGGTGGTGGATCTAGAGGCGGCCAAAGCCGCACAACAGGAGTGGAAAAGGCAGAAAGCAGTAAAGAAAAGAGAGTCCCGCCGCGGCAAGAAAAAGAGGCTACAGGCCATGCTGAGGAGAGCATGGCGGAGATCGAAGCACGGTGGGCTGCCGCCTACAAGGCCGGGAAGGAGAACGCCAGCGTCTGGCCAGCATGCCCCCATGGTAGCATGTGAGAAGCAGTTTAAGTTTGTAGTATTAGAGCAAATTACCTGTAGTACTTTAAGTTTGTAGTATTAACGTACAATGTCGGTAAGAGCATCCTTTCAGGGTTTTGAGCGTTGATTAGCATGTGTGCCCGTGTGCGTTTTTTTGCATTAATCATTAGAAGATCACAAAACACACGGTTTCTATGCCGTACCCGTTAGCGTTTTTTGCGTTAATGATCCATAAGTCAGTTACCTGTGCGATGTTTCCTAATAAACCAAGCGTACCATCGACCAAAAAAATCAACTACACGTGTACATTTTTTTGGAGACGGGATCTGCCAACTTTCTTTTTTCTCGCACACGAGTATTTTACGCGCTTCGTCTGCGTTGTGTGTTTCCCCCGCCCAAGTTTCATGTTTCGCAGCGAAATTTTCATTAGGCGCGCGATTTCAGAATTTATTCCTCCAACCACATCCCCACCCTCAGTATCCCCCCTCGTGCCTCCCCCTATCGGCATCTCAAACTGTCGCCGCCGCAACCAGAGCTTCAACCACATCTACGTTCTGCTCGGATCCAGTCAGGTAGCCCACCGATCTTTATCACTACCTTAGGCTGATTGCTTAAATGGCACCTGCGAAACATCCTCATGCCTCCAAAGCCCCACCGCCAGGAGCAGATGGCGGTCCATGGCATGATGGCCGCTGTGCGTGTTGACCCGGAGGAACACCTCGCCTCCGTCGCCGCCCACATGGTGTAGGCTCTGGCCCAGACGAAGTGCCCCAGCGACTACCCCCCATGACTTAACAGGTAAGATCTTACCAGCTAAATCTTACCAATACCACTTGGAACGACTATGATTTGTACGGTTGATGTATTAAGCATGTTCGTGCCTTGTTTATTTCAGTACTGAACATGGTGTGATGTTCAAATATTTTCGTGTGCAGCTCAATTTCACCAATACCAGCAACAAACTTACAATACATGACTCAGGATATCACTAGAGATGCTGCCCATTTGCTATTTTTAGTTGATGCTAACCCTGTTGTACTTAACATGCCTCTCCATGTACTTACACAGGGTCATAACGGCCGATGCTGTTGTTTGCCGTCGTGGTTAGCTGCATCCCATGTCTTACAGTATTTCACATCATTTGTGCAATTGCAGTTTAACTTCTACCATTTACTGGTTGCGTGTAGGTACACATGTCACTGCCACTGATCCACGCTTCGACCCAGAGGAACAGCTCGCCTCCGCTGTCGCTGACTTTGGGCGGGCTCTTTCCAAGATGAAGTGCCCCAGCAACCACCTCTCGGGACTTACCAAGTATGTACTCACCAGTTCAATCTTACCAATACAAGTTGCAATTAATGGCTATGTTTTGTACGGTCGATGTATTAAGCATGTTGTAGTAGACATGCCTAACACATTTTAGATATTTTTCCTACCTTTTTATAGACAACTGGGCCATTATGTGCTCTGGTAGCACCTGCCCTGTGATGTTTAACTCTGCCAATTGCTTTTTTTATCAATACCAGTTTCAATGGCCATTAAGCCTGTTGCAATTAACAATTGTATCCATTTTAAAAATAGTTGTATTTCAATGGCTACAAACTTACAAAACATGAATTAGGACATTGTTAAGCCTATTGCAAATAACAGTTGTATCCATTTTTTAATCCGTCCCTTTGCTACCGTGCTACTCTTTCGCAATGAAGATATCACTACAGATCCTGCCGTTTTTTTACCATTTGCTATTTTGGTGGATGTTAACCCTGTTGTAGTTAACATTAGGTTTCCATGTACTTACACAGGGCTACAATGAGTGATGCTGTTGTTTGCCATCGAGGTTAGCTGCTCCCATGTCTTGTACACCATCTATTCCTAAATATAAGTATTTTTAGAAATTCCAATATAGACTACATAAGGAGCAAAATGAGTGAATCTAGATTCTAATCTAAACTATATCTATAATTCTATATACATCTGTATGTAGTTCATATTGAAATCTCAAAAAATACTTGTACTTAGGAACATAGGTAGTTGTATGTTACATCATTTGTGCAATCGCAAATTAGCTTCTAACATTTACTGGTTGCTTGTAGGTACATATATGAGTGGTAGTGATCCATGCTTCGATCCCTTTTGCGTATGGGACAATGAGATATTCATGAACAAGCATCAAGTGAGGAAACCAAGAAAGATTGTTAGGCGAAAGAAACGGGTGATTGGAATTAAGCTCTTTATTTACACTTTGTCCAAGACAACAATGAACTTTAGGATGGTAAGTAATGTGTTGCCTTTTCCCCCTGCCCACAACAAGTTACTCTATTAGACCTCAGTATCTGATATTTTTCTCTTTTCAGTGGTTTCTGAAGCTATTTACTGATGATTACCTTGCAAACTACATGACCGGAGTGGAGGCAACTCAGGTTAAAGTATATGATTCATGCTACCATGATAATGCTCTAGAAGTCTTCCTGAAGACGGTGAAGGATGGGCTGGCGATCGTCACAAGGGGTTGGACAAAAGTGGTTCGTGCCTATGGCATGTAGGAAGGCACATTATGGGCATGCCGCTTCTTCAACAACGTCGGCAGTCAAAATGATTTACACTTTTCTCTTCACCTTTACCGCCTTTAAATATTGTGGTTCATCATAGTTAATTGCTGTCTAATCCTGTAATTACTGAACATATTGTACTGGCAAGTTTATTTATGGATTCGTTGTTGAACCATTGTGCTGAGAATTTGAACTGCATGTTTCATATTTCAAATTTTCCAATTCGAATAATAAATTACAGGCAAAAATAAAAATATACAGGAGCTAATAAAATAATGTGCACACGGTTAGAAAGAAAACAGCGTGTGCGATGTAAAAAGAGAATAGACGGTCATGGAACTTTGCAAACGGTTCTGTTAGTAAAAGCGCTTGTGATGCCCAATGCCACACAGTTTTCTACATCAAATCGTGTGTGATGTAGTTCATAAAAGCAAACAGTTAACCAAGGGAGAGCGTGTGTGATAGTTACACCTTTCACACATGAGCGTATACATAAAACTGTGTGGGATGTACATATGAACGGAAACGTTTTCCCTGGATTGACTGTGTGGGATGTACATAAGAACGGAAACATATTCCTCGGATTGACTGTGTGTGATATACATACGAAGGGAAATGTTTTTCTGGGATTCACCGTTTGGGACGTACATACGAACGGAAATGATTGGGTTTTGATGCCTCGCCCGATGGCACACGGCCCCAGCCTGTGTCCCAGGAGGGCCTATCCCCGACGATTTCTGGGTCATGTGGGAAGGACCCTCCTATCGCCCACACTCACTTGGTGACGGATCCAAATGGCGTCGCGGAAAGGGGTTAAAAACCGTTTGTATAGCACCGACGCATACCAGTGCTGATCAAGAGAAAACCACCTTTACATGTCTTTTTGGAACTTATGCTTATAGACCTATGCATGTTGGTTTATGCAATGCACCTGCTACCTTTCAAAGATGTATGACTGCTATATTCTCTGACTTTTCTGAAAAGATTGTTGAGGTTTTCATGGATGAATTTTCCGTTTACGAGACTTCTTTTGATGATTTCTTAAGCAACCTTGATCGAGTTTGGCAGAGATGTGAACAAACTAATCTTGTCTTGAATTGGGAGAAGTGCCACTTTATGGTGAATGAAGGTATTGTCTTGGGGCACAAAATTTCTGAGCGAGGTATTGAGGTGGATAAAGCTAAAGTTGATGTAATTGAGAAAATGCCATATCCTAAAGATATTAAAGGTATTCAAAGTTTCCGTGTCATGTTAGCTTTTATAGGAGGTTTATTAAAGACTTCTCTAAAATTTCTAGGCCTCTTACTAATCACTTGCAAAAAGATGTTCCATTTGTTCTTGATGATGATTGTGTAGAAAGCTTTCATACACTTAAGAAAGCCTTAACTTCTACACATATCGTTCAACCACCTGATTGGAACTTACCTTTCGAAATGATGTGTGATGCTAGTGATTACATTGTTGGTGCTGTTCTAGGACAAAGAGTTGATAAGAAATTAAATGGTATCCATTATGCTAGTAAGACTCTAGACAGTGCTCAAAGAAATTATGCTAATATGGAGAAAGAATTTTTAGTAGTTGTATTTTCTTCTGATAAATTCAGATCTTACATTGTTGATTCTAAAGTACTTGTTCACACCGATCATGCTGCTATTAAATACCTTATGTAAAATAAAGATGCTAAGCCTAGACTCATTAGGTGGGTTCCTTTGCTACAGGAATTTGACTTGCATATTACTGATAGGAAGGGAGCTGAGAATCTTGTAGCTGATAACTTGTCTAGGTTAGAAAATATCCTTGATGACCCACTACCTATTGATGATAGCTTCCTTGATGAACAACTAGCTGTCATAAATGCTTCTCGTAATACTCCTAGGTATGGAGACTATGCTAGTTATATTTTTGCTAAATTTATACCACCTAGTTTTACATACCAGCAAAATAAAAAATTCTTCTTTGATTTAAGACATTACTTTTGGGATGACCCACATCTTTATAAAGAAGGAGTAGATAGTATTGTTAAGACAATGTATACCTGAGCATGAACAGGAACAAATCCTATGGAAATGTCACCCCGAAGCCTATGGAGGGCATCATGTAGGGGATAGAACTACACACAAGGTATTACAATATGGTTTTAATGGCCTACACTCTTCAAGGATGCTAGTATGTTTCTTTTATCTCGTTGAATGTCAAAGAATTGGTAATATTGGTAGACGTCAGGAAATGCCTATGACTTATTCACCTGTTATTGAACAATTTGAGGTTTGGGGCTTTGATTATATGGGACCTTTTCCTTCCTCTAATGGGTATACACATATTTTGGTTGTTGTTCACTATGTCACTAGGTGGGTAGAAGCTATTCCAACTAGTAGTGTTGATCATAACACCTCCGTTAAAATGCTTAAAGAAATAATTTTCCTGAGGTTTTGGGTCCCTAGATATTTAATGACTGATGGTGGTTCATATTTTATTCATGGTGCTTTCCGTAAATTGCTTGCTAAATATGATGTCAACCATAGAATTGCATCCCCTTATCATCCTCAATCTAGTGGTCAAGTTGAGTTGAGCAATAGAGAAATAAAGTTAATATACAAAAGACTATCAATAGGTCTCTACAGAATTGGTCTAAGAAACTTGATGATGCACTTTGGGCCTATAGAACAGCTTATTAAAATCCTATGGGTATGTCTCCATATAAAATGGTTTATGGAAAAGCATGTCATTTGCCTCTTGAGTTAGAACATAAGGCATATTGGGCAATTAAAGAACTCAATTATGATTTCGAACTTGCTGGTGAAAAGAGGTTATTTGATATTAGATCATTAAATGAATGGAGAACCAAGCCTATGAAAATGCCAAGTTGTAAAAGGAAAAAGTTAAAAGATGGCATGATAAAAGAATCCAAAGACGGGAATTCAAAGTGGGTGAGTATCTTCTATTGTACAATTCTCGTTTTAGATTTTTTGCAGGAAAAGTCATCTCCAAGTGGGAAGGACCATATATCATTGAAGAAGTTCATCACTCTGGAGCTATTAAGATTAATAATGACGAAGGCACTAATCCGAAGGTGGTCAATGGACAAAGAATTAAGCATTATATTTCAAGTACACCTATTAATGTCGAAACTAACATTATTCAAACCATGACACGAGAGGAATACATAAAAGAGAGCTTCCAGAACACTCCAGAACCCTAAAAAGGAAGAGGTACGTGATACGGTAAGTAAAGAGACTCCAAAAAGTCCACATAAATATTTTCTGTTAGTTTTGGAATATTAGAAAAAATACAAAAATAAGAAACACACGGGAAGGCAACCGAGGAGCTCACTAGGCACCAGGGCGCGCCTGCCCCTCCTGGCACGCCCTGGTGGGTAGTGGGCCCCTCGGGAACCTTCCTGACTCCGTTTTCCTATAGTATACTTGTTTCCAAAGATAAAAAATCTTTATATATACCCCCGGATGATTTGACCACTTCATCACAGAAAATATCCTCTGTTCTTATTTGTGCTCTTTTTTTGGCAGATCTACAAGTATGTTGTCTCAAGATTCAGATGGAGAGAGATATGTTTCCCTCTATGTTGCAGATCCAAAGATCTTTGGGGAGATTTATCCCTACCTATGGTCCACCGATGAGGAGGAAAATACCGACTTGGAGGAAACGAGGGATGCCAACTCAGATGAAGATGAAGTTCCACTACCTCAACTTGGAGATATGCACGTGGAATTCAAGAAGTCAAGTCTTCCAAATGGAGTAAACAAACCTAAGATCCAATTTATCCCGTCCTGTTTTCTCCAGGAAAGGAGGATGCACTATGCAAAAGGATATTGAAGCTTGAGCAAGAAAATGATGATTTGAGGGAGGAAAATTTTTATCCTCAACCGTAAGCTGGAGAATAAGAATGCCACTTCACCATCATCACCGAAGGAGACTTGAGTACATGGGTCTGGGCACTCCCCTTGGCTTTCGCCAAGCTTGGGGGAGATGCCCCGGTATCGTATCACCATCGCTTTTATTATCTTCACCAGTTTTTAGTTTGATCCTTAGTTATTTCATGACTTAGTTTTATTATCTTCACCAGTTATTATCGTTATCTATCCATCTATGTAATCAAGTTGAGAGTTATATAGTAAATATTAGTTTGAGTTTTTGCTTCTTTACGTTTATGATTCAATCAAAATAAAGAAATAAAGAAAAGGATCATATGCTAATATTATGGAAAGTAATGACATTACATAAGGAAAAGTATAAGTGGTAAAATTTATTGAAAGGTGACAATCATAGCATTGGTCGGTGATTAAATTCATGAAATAATTAATGAGGGAAGTGAAGATTCACGTGCAAATATACTATCTTGGACATATTTTATGATTGTGGGCCCCCATTAAGTATTTTATGTCAAATTGTTAAGGTTGGACAATGAAGACAATGTAATGATTTATGTTTGTTCATATTCACATGGAAGTTATGTTGTCATAGATCTTCCAACATGTGGTGCTTGCCCAATATCTTTGCTAGCCAAAAATCCGCACCAAGTAGAGATACTACTTGTGTATCCAAAAACCTTGAACCCAACTTCATGTTTTGAGAGTCCACTATGCCTACCTATGGATTGAATAAGATCCTTCAAGTAAGTTGTCATTAGTGCATAAGGCAATAAAAATGCTTCTAAATATGTTTGATATTTTATTGTAAGGGAAAATAAGGGTTGTACAAACTTGTGATGGCAAAGTAATAAAAGTGACGGACTGCATAATAAAGGTTGCTATCATAAGGGGCAATATAACATGACGTTCTTTTGCATTAAGAGATTGTGCATCCCAAACCAAAAAGTGCATGACAACCTCTGCTTCCCTCTGCAAAGGGCCTATCTTTTACTCTTATCTATTTACTTTTTATGCAATAGTCAAAGTGTTCTCTTCTATTCCTTTTTATTTTCTCTTTTGCAAGCATCATGTTGTGGGAAAGAATCTGGGCACATATATTGTAACACCCCGCATGTAACTTGCCATATTTGTAACTCCGACTCTTGCCATTTTCGGCTATGTGTTATGTTATTCCCTCCGTGGTCGGGTTTTGTCTTTCGTTTTGCATTTTTTTCATGTCATGCATTTTCATATCATGTCATCATGTGCATTGCATTTGCATACGTGTTCGTCTCTTGCATCCAAACATTTTCCCCGTTGTCCGTTTTGCAATCCGGCGCTCCTATCTCCTCCGGTGCACCCCACTTGTTCTCTTTCGTGAGCGGGTGTCAAACATTCTCGGAATGGACCGAGGCTTGTCAAGTGGCCTTAATATACCACCCGGAGACCACCGGTCAAGTTTCGTTTCATTTGGAGGTCGTTTGGTACTCCAACGGTTAACCGGGCATCCGCAAAGTCCATTTGAGTGTCTAGCAAAAACCCCCACAAAAACCAGCCCAAAACCCACCAAACTCTCCTCCATGCTCTAGGTCGTTCGATCACGATCGTGTGGGCGAAAACCGCACCTCATTTGGAGCCTCCTAGCTCCCTCTAGCTATAAAAGAGCATCCCCTCCCGAAAGAGAAACACAGTCCGAACCCTAGCATTTTTTCTCGCGCCGCCGGACAAAGTCCACCAGCGCAGGACACGTCCGCCCGCGCCGACCGACGAATCACGCGCCGATACGTGTCCCGCCGCCGTCCCCGCGCCGCCGCGGCCGCGGGCCCGAGGCCGGCCGCCCGCGCGCGACCGGGCCCTGAGCCGCCGCCCGTTGCTCCGCCGTGCCCCGCCGCCTTCTCCTCGCCGCGCCGCCGCCATGGCCTCGCTGCGCCGCCGCCGTTGCCTCGCCGTCCCCTGCCGCCTCGCCACGCCGTCGCGCTCGCCGCGCCGCCCCTCTCCTCCGCCGTCCACGCGCCGCCGCGGCCCGCCGGCGCCAAGGCCGGCCCGCCCGCGCGCGACGGCCCTGAGCCGCCGCCGTTGCTCCGCCGTGCCCCGCCGCCTCTGCTCGCCGCGCCGCCGCCGTTGCCTCGCCGTCGCGTGCCGCCTCGCCGCGCCGCTCCTCTCCTCCGCCGCCGCGCGTTCCCCTCCGGGCCGGCCACCGTCTCCCTCCTCTCCGCGCCGGCGTCCCCGCGCCTCCTCCTCCGCCGGCGAGCCGAGCCGAGCTCATCGGGCCGGATCTCGATCTGGTACTGTACGCGTTGACTTTCCCGACCCCCATTTTTCCAAGTGCATTTTTTATAAGTTCCATGTTCATCGTTGCATAACTCCTGCATGTAGCTCCGATTCGCGCGTGTAATATGTCAAATTGTTGCCTCGTGATGCTCTACATTTTGTTCAATTGCACCATGTTCATTAGAGGTCATCTTGATGCCCAAATCTCTGTTGCAAGAGGGCTAGTTGCTGTTATCTGCTGGTTCTTAGCAGAACTTGGAGATTTGTCATTTTTGTATCATTTAATCTGTGCATCTTATGGGCATGAGCTCTACATGTGTTTTGAAGTATGCCATGCCATCTTTCCAGTGGTGTATTCCATGTATTTTTGTGATCTCTGTGGTGACTAGCACAAGCATGCAAAGTAGGCTCCGTAATTTCTGATTTCAGGGACTGATTCTCAAGTCTGTCTGCTGTTATTTTGTTGCCATGTAAACTTGATGCTACAGAGAGATCCATGCATATTTTGGAGATGTTCAGTAAGGATGTTTTGCATCTATAGTTGTAATTCATCCATTCCTGCTCTTGTTTGCAATTATGGAGTGCCATAGTATGACTCAATCTGGCTCTACTTTTGCTATAAAATATTTCTGGCAGATTCTTAACATGATATGCAATATTGCCAAGCTTATTGTAGTTGATCCATACATGATATGCTTTTTTTCTTGACATGAATTGCTTCATAAACATGCCGTCTTGCTGTAGGTATGCTTGGTTTGTCATGCATTGCTCTGTAGTGAGTGCATCAAGCTCACTAACATGCCCTCATATTATTATTTCTGCCATGCTCTGTTTTCTACTAAGTCTGAAACCTGATAACGAAACTTGCTATGTTCACATGCTTGCCATCATATCTTCTGGTCCTTTTTGGCTTATGGTCAGTAAGTGACTTTTGTCGTATGCATTTAGTAGAATACTGACATGCCTTGTCTTGCTATGTTAAGTTCCTCTAGCATGTGATTTCGTTCTCTGAACATTGCTACCTGATGCTGTTTACTGCCATGTCCAGTTTTTCACCAAGTCTGTGATCCTGTTATCTTTTGCACTTTTGCCATGCTTGTTTGAGCTTGATATGTTGTGATCTAGCCGTAGCTCAGTGTTCATCTTTTATCAAGCATCGCCTGTAGATTCCTGACATGTGCTTTGTTGCTATGTTGGAGTGTTGTAGCATTGTCGTTTGTTGCATTTTAAGTTCTATCATGCTGTTAATCGCAGATTCGTGTCATTCTTGTTTTGCTTGCCATTTGCAAACCGTGCATCCGTTTCCGGTGATCTTTATGTCGATTTCGACCGAAATCATCTCATCTTTCCAGTGGCATGCTTGGTTTGCTAAGTTACTACCATGTTCATCATTTTCCTTCCGGTGCACGCATATGCATCGCATATCATATCTTGCATATCATACATGTCTTGCATCATGTTGCTTGTGCATTTCTCGTGGTTGATTGTCGTTCCGTTTGCTTGTGTTCTTGTCTTGGGTAGAGCTGGGAGACGAGTTCATGAACGAGGAACCTGTTGAGTACGCTTACGAGGATCAAGCTTTTGACAACTCCGAGAACCTTGCAGGCAAGATGACCACCCCTCGAAATCACTTCTATCTTTGCTTTGCTAGTTGTTCGCTCTATTGCCATGCCACGCTACCTATCACTTGCTATATCATGTCTCCCATTTTGCCATGTCAGCCTCTAACAATCCTTTCCTAGCAAACCGTTGTTTGGCTAAGTTACCGCTTTTGCTCAGCCCCTCTTATAGCGTTGCTAGTTGCAGGTGAAGTTGAAGTTTGTTCCATGTCGGAACATGGATATGTTGGGATATCACAATATCTCTTATTTAATTAATGCATCTATATATTTTGGTAAAGGGTGGAAGGCTCGGCCTTATGCCTGGTGTTTTGTTCCACTCTTGCCGCCCTAGTTACTGATATACCAGGATTATGTTCCTTGAGTTTGCGTTCCTTACGCGGTCGGGTGATTTATGGGACCCCCTTGACAGTTCGCCTTGAATAAAACTCCTCCAGCAAGGCCCAACCTTGGTTTTACCATTTGCCACCTAAGCCTTTTCCCCCGGGTTTTCGCGAGCCCGAGGGTCATCTTTATTTTAACCCCCCCCGGGCCAGTGCTCCTTCGAGTGTTGGTCCGAACTGAGTAGACTGCGGGGCCCCCTCTGGAAACTCGAGGTCTGGTTTTACTCGTAGGATGTCTCATCCGGTGTGCCCTGAGAACGAGATATGTGCAGCTCCTATCGGGATTTGTCGGCACATTCGGGCGGCTTTGCTGGTCTTGTTTTACCATTGTCGAAATGTCTTGTAAACCGGGATTCCGAGACTGATCGGGTCTTTCCGGGAGAAGGTTTATCCTTCGTTGACCGTGAGAGCTTATGATGGGCTAAGTTGGGACACCCCTGCAGGGTATTATCTTTCGAAAGCCGTGCCCGCGGTTATGAGGCAGATGGGAATTTGTTAATGTCCGGTTGTAGAGAACTTGTCACTTGACCCAATTAAAATACATCAACTGCGTGTGTAGCCGTGATGGTCTCTTCTCGGCGGAGTCCGGGAAGTGAACACGGTCTGAGTTATGTATGACGTAAGTAGGAGTTCAGGATCACTTCTTGGTCATTGCTAGATGACGACCGTTCCGTTGCTTCTCTTCTCGCTCTCTTTGCGTATGTTAGCCACCATATATGCTTATTGCCGCTGCAGCTCCACCTCATTACACCTTCCTTTCCTATAAGCTTAAATAGTCTTGATCTCGCGGGTGTGAGATTGCTGAGTCCTCGTGACTCACAGATTCTACCAAAACAGTTGCAGGTGCCGACGATGCCAGTGCAGATGATGGGGTCGATCTCAAGTGGGAGTTCGACGAGGAACGTGGTCGTTACTATGTGTCTTTTCCTGATGATCAGTAGTGGAGCCCAGTTGGGACGATCGGGGATCTAGCATTTGGGGTTGTCTTATTTTCATCTGGATTTTGACCGTAGTCGGTCTATATGTTTGTATTTTGGATGATGTATGAATTATATTTATGTATTGTGTGAAGTGGCGATTGTAAGCCAACTCTTTATCCCATTCTTGTTCATTACATGGGATTGTGTGAAGATGACCCTTCTTGCGACAAAACCACTATGCGGTTATGCCTCTAAGTCGTGCCTCGACACGTGGGAGATATAGCCGCATCGTGGGCGTTACAAGTTGGTAATCAGAGCCATCCCCGACTTAGGAGCCCCCTGCTTGATCGAATCGCTGGCGTTGTTGAGTCTAGAACAAAAATGTTTTGAGTCTTAGGATTATATATATCGGAGAGTAGGATTCTTTTTACTCCTCAGTCCCTTCGTCGCTCTGGTGAGGTCTCCTGACGTAGAAGTTTTGACTATTCTCTCCTCAAATTTCACTAAAAAATTTTAGGATCACGCGGGTATCTTGGAATCGTTCCGATGGTTTTGTGACGAGAACATTGTTCTTGGTGCCTCCTGACATTTAGGGGTTGTGGCAGTGTCCCGGGGAGTTGAGCTCCGAGGTGTTGTCGTCACAATTTTATCGTTGCAGTTCTGGAATACCTGAGTTTCGCCGACATCGAAATCTCTTTTATGCAGTTGTTGGTGAGATCACCTCGACGCCACCCAGTACTGGGGCGGGAGTTCGGGAGTATTGCCATAACTTGTATAACGGATGTTTTTCGAAGGTTGAGGTAAACGATTTCCGAAGGTTTCTTGGTTATGTGTTGACGGATGGATACAGCTGGATCTAGGGATTGCTAGTTTGGGTGATATATTTTGTGTCCCCTGTATCCCCAACACCAGATTGCATAACCAGAAAGTTTCGGGAGTTTATAAGTGGGAATTCAAGTAGCCTTAGGATATCTTTCCGACAGACGCATGATATGAGATTGGGGTTCGACGTCTAGTGGTCCGCCTGTACACGGTTGGTTTTACAGTGGTCTCGTAGTGTCTTAAAGAGTCCATGGCTATGCCGACTCGGGGACGCTTCGTATGTCATGTGCACAGCCTTGTACATGATGGTGCTGTACGATTGAGCCCGTGTGGGCCCCACCACGAAAACTTCGGACGAAACCTCTATCATATGTTTGTTCCGGCTTATTCTGCAAGCCAATACTTTGTTTTGTTTTGTATTGTGGTATTCGAGTTGCTTCGAAGTCATATGTTGATTCCATATCTTTTTCAAGTGGCTTCTCAACTTATGGAAGTGTGATGATTTACTACGGAATTCATTCGTTCATCTTCGTTCGAATGTTTATTGTGAAGACTATATGTTGCAATTTCTATCCGTTGATTCTACTTATCTATTTGTCTATCAAGATGCTAACGGATGTCACCCTCTTCAGGATGGCTCCGCCAACGCGTCAGAATCCGGATCGCAATGAAGGGAGTCAAGCGAACCCTCCGCCACCACCTCCGCCTCCGGAGGCATGGCAAGCTATCATGGCAGCCACCAACGCCAATGCTCAGATGATTCTGCAACTCTTGCAAGAACGTACTCAAGGGCAAGGCAATCAAGGCAATCAAGGTCAAGGCAACAATCAGTTTCACTTTGCCACTCTCAACCAGTTTCTCGCAAATCAGCCCAAGTCTTTCAGCTACTGTGCCGAGGCCACGGATGCCGATGATTGGCTCGTGGACATCAACAAGCATTTTGAATGTAGCAATGTCAGGCCTGAGGACTATGTCAAGTTCGCTTCTTTCCAGCTCAAGGACCAAGCTGCTGATTGGTTTCAGCAATACAAAGATTCCAGAGGAGGTCGTGTGATCACTTGGACTGACTTCTGTCGGGACTTCAAAGCGCACCACATTCCACAAAGTGTTGTTGAGAGCAAGCGTGAGGAGTTCCGCAATCTCAAGCAAGGCAACATGTCTGTGTATCAATACAACATCCAGTTTCAGAAACTTGCTCGCTTCGCTAAACAAGACGTTCCTGATGAAAAGAGCATGATCTATCACTTCAGAGGTGGCCTTAAAGAGGATCTGCAGTTAGCTCTCGTTCTTGTTGAGCCTACTCAGTTTGATCAATTCTACAATATGGCACTGAAGCAAGAGGCTGCTCAGCTCAAGTGTGAGGCTTCTAAGAAGAGAGTCAGAGACGCAGTTCAGTCTTCTTCTTCCTCACTTGTGACTGCTAAGCAACAGAAGTTCTGGTTGCCTCCTCCTCCTCCGTTTCGTCAGCCTTACCAGCAGAAGAACAAAGGTGGCCATGGTTCTTCCAACTCTTCCAACTCTGGCTATCAGAACAAGTCTCAGAATCAAGCTCCAAAGTCCAATGCTCCTTATCACCGTCCACTCTCAGAGGTGACTTGCAACAAATGTCAGCAGAAAGGTCACTATGCTAACAAATGCTTCAACCAAAGGCGTCTGCCTCCTCCTCCTGTCAGATCTTCCAGCAATGCAGTGGTCAAGCATAATCCAAAGTATGCAAAGGTGAACATGATGAATGCAGCTCAAGCGGAGGAATCTACTGATGTGATAATGGGTAATCTCTCAGTTAATGATATTCCTGCAAAAGTTCTTTTTGATACTGGTGCATCGCATTCTTTCTTGTCATACCCTTTTGCATCGAAGCACAATGTTGACACAGAGATTTTATCCAAAGTTATGCAAGTTGTTTCTCCGGGAAAGCTTTTGACTTCTAGTTTGGTTGCTCCCAATGTTTCCATCAAGATGGGCGACTATAAATTTCTGTCTTCTCCAGTTGTTCTTGGTGACTCGGATATTGATCTAATTCTCGGGATGGACTGGCTTTCTAACCACAAGGCTCAACTCGATTGTGCTGCCAGGGAAATTCAATTGACACACTCTTCTGAGGATGTGATTATTTTTGCCGCTCGTGATGAAACCATTCGGTTTTTCTCTCTCAATGAGAAGGGCGAATTGAATGCCATCTCTCAAATTCCAGTCGTTTGTGAGTATCAAGATGTCTTTCCAGAAGAGCTTCCGGGTATGCCTCCTCATCGGCCAGTTGAGTTCGTTATCGAACTAGAGCCTGGCACTGAACCCGTTTGCAAGCGTCCATACAAGCTTGGACCCAACGAGCTGAAGGAATTGAAGAAACAGCTCGATGAACAAGAGCGTCTGGGTTTGATCAGACCGAGTTCTTCTCCATGGGGTTGTGGTGTTCTTTTTGTCAAGAAGAAGGATGGCACGGACCGACTTTGTGTCGACTACCGTCCATTGAACAAGAAGACAATCAAGAACAAGTATCCACTTCCCAACATCAATGAGCTATTTGAGCAACTCAAAGGTGCTAAAGTATTCTCGAAGCTTGACCTTCGTATGGGTTATCATCAGATTCGCATTCGTGAAGAAGATATTCCCAAGACAGCATTCAGAACAAGCTTTGGTTCTTATGAATATACTGTCGTGTCTTTCGGCCTTGTCAATGCTCCTCCAGTGTTCTCTCGGATGATGAATTTCATCTTCAACCCCTATACCAATGAATTCGTTCTGGTGTATCTCGATGATATCTTGGTCTTCTCCAAGAATAAGCAGGATCATGCCAAACATTTGCGATTGGTGCTCGACAAGCTCAGAGAGTATCAATTCTATGCGAAGTTCTCCAAATGTGAGTTTTGGCTCGATGAAGTTCTTTTCCTTGGTCACATCATCTCTGCCAAGGGCATCGCTGTTAACCCCGAGAAGGTGTCCGCAATTGTGAATTGGGAACCTCCTCAGAATGTCAAGCAGCTCCGCAGTTTTCTTGGTCTTGCAAGCTATTGCCGAAGATTCGTTGAGAATTTCTCCAAGATTGCAAAGCCTCTTTCCAACCTCCTCCAGAAGCATGTGAAGTATGTCTGGTCTCCTGAGTGTGACGTTGCTTTCAACACTCTCAAAGAGAAACTAGTCACAGCTCCTGTCTTGACTCCTCCTGATGAATCCAAGCCGTTTGAAGTTTTCTGTGATGCTTCTCTCCAAGGTCTCGGTGCTGTGTTAATGCAAGAGAAGAAAGTTGTGGCCTATACCTCTCGTCAGTTGAAGCCCAACGAGAAGAACTACCCCACTCACGATCTTGAGTTGGCGGCAGTCGTCCATGCATTAATAACGTGGAGACATCTCTTGTTGGGAAGACAAGTGGACATTTTCACCGATCACAAGAGTCTCAAGTACATCTTCACTCAGCCCAACCTCAACCTCAGGCAGACTCGATGGGTCGAAATGATTCAAGAGTACAATCCGAGTATTGAATATACTCCAGGCAAGGCCAATGTCATTGCAGATGCTTTAAGCAGGAAGGCTTATTGCAACAGCTTAATTCTCAAGCCTTTCCAACCGGATCTTTGTGAAGCTTTCCGCAAGCTGAATCTCCAAGTTGTTCCTCAAGGCTTTCTTGCCAACCTCATAGTATCTCCTACTTTGGAAGATCAAATTCGTGAGGCACAACTCCTTGATGCCATGGTGAAGAAGGTGAAACGTGGTATCGACAAGGGTCTTTCCAAATACAAGTGCTATCGCATTGATGACAGAGACACTTTATTCTTCGAGGACCGGATTGTGGTTCCTAAAGGTGATCTAAGGAAAGTCATAATGAACGAGGCGCACAATTCTCTCCTTTCCATTCATCCTGGAAGTACGAAGATGTACCATGACCTCAAGCAGTCGTATTGGTGGACTCGAATGAAGCGAGAAATTGCTCAATTCGTGAATGAATGTGATGTCTGTCGAAGAGTGAAAGCAGAACACCAACGACCAGCTGGTCTCCTCCAACCTCTTGCTATCCCAGAATGGAAGTTTGATCATATCGAAATGGACTTCGTGACTGGATTTCCCAAGTCCAAGCGCGGAAATGATGCTATCTTCGTTGTCATTGACAAGCTTTCTAAAGTGGCTCATTTCCTTCCAATCAAAGAATCCATCACAGCAGCTCAGCTGGCAGAGCTTTACACCTCCAGAATTGTCTCCTTGCACGGCATTCCACAATTGATTTCTTCAGATCGTGGAAGCATCTTCACCTCTAAGTTCTGGGACTCCTTCCAGAAGGCCATGGGCACAAACATTCGCTTCAGCACAGCTTTCCATCCTCAAACTAGTGGCCAAGTCGAGCGAGTCAATCAAATTCTTGAAGATATGCTCAGGGCTTGTGTCATTTCTTTGGCATGAAATGGGAAGATTGTCTTCCATATGCTGAATTCTCCTACAACAACAGCTTCCAAGCGAGTTCGGGCAAGGCCCCATTCGAGATTCTCTATGGCAGAAAGTGCCGTACTCCTCTCAATTGGTCAGAGACTGGTGAACGCCAACTTCTTGGCAATGACTTAATCACTGAAGCTGAAGAAATGTGTAAAGTCATCCGTGATAATCTCAAAGCCGCGCAATCGCGCCAGAAGAGTTACTATGATAGTAAGCATCGTGATTTGGCTTTCGAGATCGGAGACCATGTCTACCTCCGCGTCTCTCCAATGAAAGGCACTCGTCGCTTCGGTATCAAAGGGAAGCTTGCCCCTAGATACGTGGGTCCTTTCAAGATCATTGGCAAAAGAGGCGACCTCGCCTATCAACTTGAGCTTCCTTCCAACTTCGCGAACGTGCACGATGTGTTCCACGTGTCACAGCTCCGCAAGTGCTTCAAGACGCCTGAGCGCACTATCAACTTCGAAGAGATTGACCTCCAAGAAGATTTGTCTTATCATGAGCACCCCATTGCTATTCTTGAAGAAACTGAGCGCAAGACTCGCAACAAGTCAATCAAATTCCTGAAAGTGAAGTGGTCGCACCATTCCGACCGGGAAGCCACCTGGGAACGCGAGAACCATCTCCGTTCCGACTATCCGGAGTTCTTTCAGTCCTAGATCTCGGGACGAGATCCTCTCGTAGTGGTGGAGTGTTGTAACACCCCGCATGTAACTTGCCATATTTGTAACTCCGACTCTTGCCATTTTCGGCTATGTGTTATGTTATTCCCTCCGTGGTCTGGTTTTGTCTTTCGTTTTGCATTTTGTCATGTCATGCATTTTCATATCATGTCATCATGTGCATTGCATTTGCATACGTGTTCGTCTCTTGCATTCGAACATTTTCCCCGTTGTCCATTTTGCAATCCGGCGCTCCTATCTCCTCCGGTGCACCCCTCTTGTTCTCTTTCGTGAGCAGGTGTCAAACATACTCGGAATGGACCGAGGCTTGTCAAGTGGCCTTAATATACCACCCGGAGACCACCGGTCAAGTTTCGTTCCATTTGGAGGTCGTTTGGTACTCCAACGGTTAACCGGGCATCCGCAAAGTCCATTTGAGTGTCCAGCAAAACCCCCCTCCAAAATCAGCCCAAAACCCACCAAACTCTCATCGATGCTCTAGGTCGTTCGATCATGATCGTGTGGGCAAAAACCGCACCTCATTTGGAGCCTCCTAGCTCCCTCTGCTCCCGAAAACGAAACACAGTCCGAACCCTAGCATTTTTCCTCACGCCGCCGGACACGTCCGCCCGCGCCGACCGACGAATCACGCGCCGACACGTGTCCCGCCGCCGTCCACGCGCCGCCGCGGCCCGCCGGGCCCAAGGCCGGCCCGCCCGCGCGTGACCAGGCCCTGAGCCGCCGCCCGTTGCTCCGCCGTGCCCCGCCGCCGCCGTTGCCTCGCCGTCGCGTGCCGCCTCGCCGCGCCGCCCCTCTCCTCCGCCGCCGCGCGTTCCCCTCCGGCCGGCCACCGTCTCCCTCCTCTGCGCCGGCGTCCCCGCGCCTCCTCCTCCGGCCGGCGAGCCGAGCCCGAGCTCCATCGGGCCGGATCTCGATCTGGTACTGTAGCTCGCGTTGACTTTCCCCGACCCCTATATTTTTCTAAGTTTTTGCATTTTCTTATTAAGTGTCCATGTTCATCGTTGCATAACTCCTCGCATGTAGCTCCGATGCGCGCATGTAATATGTCAAATTGTTCGCCTCATGATGCTCTACATTTTTTTCAATTGCACCATGTTCATTAGAGGTCATCTTGATTCCCAAATCTCTGTTGCAAGAGGGCTAGTTGCTGTTATCTGCTGGTTCTTAGCAGAACTTGGAGATTCTTCATTTTTGTATCATTAAATCTGTGCACTTTATGGGCATGAGCTCTACATGTGTTTTGAAGTATGCCATGCCATCTTTCCAGTGGTGTATGCCATGTATTTTTGTGATATCTGTGGTGACTAGCACAAGCATGCAAAGTAGGCTCCATAATGTTTCTGATTTCAGGGACTTGGTGATCCTCAAGTCCTCGTCTGCTGTTATTTTGTTGCCATGTAAACTTGATGCTACAGAGAGATCCATGCATATTTTGGCGATGTTCAGTAAGGATGTTTTGTAGCTATAGTTGTACTTGATCCATTCCTGCCCTTGTTTGCAATTATGGAGTGCCATAGCATGACTCAATCTTGCTCTACTTTTGCTATAAAATATTTCTGGCAGATTCTTAACATGATATGCAATCTTGCCAAACTTATTGTAGTTGATCGATACATGCTATGCTTTTGTTCTTGCCACGGATAGCTTCATAAACATGCCATCTTGCTGTAGGTATGCTTGGTTTGTCATGCTTTGCTCTGTAGTGAGTGCATCAAGCTCAGCAACATGCCCTCATATTATTATTTCTGCCATGCTCTGTTTTCTGCTATCTGAAACCTGATAACGAAACATGCTATGTTCACATGCTTGCCATCATATCTTCTGGTCCTTTTTGGCTTATGGTCAGTAAGGGACTTTTGTCATATGCATTTAGTAGAACACTGACGTGCCTTGTTTTGCTATGTTAAGTTCCTGTAGCATGTGATTTCGTGCTCTGAACATTGCTACCTGATGTTGTTTACTGCCATGTCCAGTTTTTCACCAAGTCTGTGATCCTGTTATCTTTTGCACTTTTGCTATGCTTGTTTGAGCTTGATATGTTGTGATCTAGCCGTAGCTCAGTGTCCATCTTTTGTCAAGCATCCCCTGTAGATTACTACCATGTGCTTTCTTGCTATGTTGGAGTGCTGTAGCATTGTTGTTTGTTGCATTTTAAGTGCTATCATGCTGTTAATCGCAGATTTGTGTCATTCTTGTTTTGCTTGCCATTTGCAAACCGTGCATCCGTTTCCGGTGATCTTTATATCGATTTCGACCGAAATCATCTCATCTTTCCAGTGGCATGCTTGGTTTTCCAAGTTACCGCCATTTCATCATTTTCCTTCCGGTGCACGCATATGCATCGCATATCATATCTTGCATATCATACATGTCTTGCATCATGTTGCTTGTGCATTTCTCGTGGTTGATTGTGGTTCCGTCTGCTTGTGTTAATGTCTTGGGTAGAGCCGGGAGACGAGTTCGTGAATGAGGAACCTGTTGAGTACGCTTACGAGGATCAAGCTTTTGACAACTCCGAGAACCTTGCAGGCAAGATGACCACCCCTCGAAATCACTTCTATCTTTGCTTTGCTAGTTGTTCGCTCTATTGCCAGGCCACGCTACCTATCACTTGCTATATCATGTCTCCCAATTTGCCATGTCAGCCTCTAACCATCCTTTCCTAGCAAACCGTTGTTTGGCTAAGTTACCGCTTTTGCTCAGCCCCTCTTATAGCGTTGCTAGTTGCAGGAGAAGTTGAAGTTTGTTCCATGTCGGAACATGGATATGTTGGGATATCACAATATCTCTTATTTAATTAATGCATCTATATATTTGGTAAAGGGTGGAAGGCTCGGCCTTATGCCTGGTGTTTTGTTCCACTATTGCCGCCCTAGTTACTGATATACCGGGATTATGTTCCTTGAGTTTGCGTTCCTTACGCGGTCCGGTGATTTATGGGACCCCCTTGATAGTTCACCTTGAATAAAACTCCTCCAGCAAGGCCCAACCTTGGTTTTACCATTTGCCACCTAAGCCTTTTTTCCCCCAGGTTTTCGCGAGCCCGAGGGTGATCTTATTTTAACCCCCCCCCGGGCCAGTGCTCCTTCGAGTGTTGGTCCGAACTGAGTAGACTGCGGGGGCCCCTCTTGGAAACTCGAGGTCTGGTTTTACTCGTAGGATGTCTCATCCGGTGTGCCCTGAGAACGAGATTTGTGCAGCTCCTATCAGGATTTGTCGGCGCATCGGGCGGCTTTGCTGGTCTTGTTTTACCATTGTCGAAATGTCTTGTAAACCGGGATTCCGAGACTGATCGGGTCTTTCCGGGAGAAGTTTTATCCTTCGTTGACCGTGAGAACTTATGATGGGCTAAGTTGGGACACCCCTGCAGGGTATTATCTTTCGAAAGTCGTGCCCGCGGTTATGAGGCAGATGGGAATTTGTTAATGTGCGGTTGTAGAGAACTTGTCACTTGACCCAATTAAATACATCAACTGCGTGTGTAGCCGTGATGGTCTCTTCTCGGCGGAGTCCGGGAAGTGAACACGGTCTGAGTTATGTATGACGTAAGTAGGAGTTCAGGATCACTTCTTGGTCATTGCTAGATGACGACCGCTCCGTTGCTTCTCTTCTCGCTCTCTCGTGCGTATGTAAGCCACCATATATGCTTATTGCCGCTGCAGCTCCTCCTTATTACACCTTCCTTTCCTATAAGCTTAAATAGTCTTGATCTCGCGGGTGTGAGATTGCTGAGTCCTCGTGACTCACAGATTCTACCAAAACAGTTGCAGGTGCCGACGATGCCAGTGCAGATGATGGGGTCGATCTCAAGTGGGAGTTCGACGAGGAATGTGGTCGTTACTATGTGTCTTTTCCTGATGATCAGTAGTGGAGCCCAGTTGGGACGATCGGGGATCTAGCATTTGGGGTTATCTTAATTTCTTCTGGATTTTGACCGTAGTCGGTCTATATGTTTGTATTCTAGATGATGTATGAATTATATTTATGTTTTGTGTGAAGTGGCGATTGTAAGCCAACTCTTTATCCCATTCTTGTTCATTACATGGGATTGTGTGAAGATGACCCTTCTTGCGACAAAACCACTATGCGGTTATGCCTCTAAGTCGTGCCTCGACACGTGGGAGATATAGCCGCATCATGGGCGTTACATATATACAGTTGGATATGAGTGATCATGAGTTATTATTGTTGACGTCACCCTTGAGGTGAATAAGTTGGGAGGCAAAACTATAAGCCCTTATCTTTCTATATGTCCGGGTAAAACTTTTTGCTCCGTATATATGTTGAGAGTGTTAGCAATCATATAAGACTAAATGATGGTTAAGTATGTGGACTTGCTAAAAAGCTCCGACATGAGATCCTTCCTGAAAATATGATGAATTGCAATTGCATTGTTGATTGAGAACATAGTTTTTTAGTTTTCAAGAAAGTTTATGCTTTATACTCTGATGTTGTGATGCATTGTTACTTGCTCATGAGAAGTTTTATGATAAAGTTTATTGCTGTTATAACAATGATCATGATGCTACTATGTCCGTATTTTGTTTTTATCGACACCTCTCTCTCTCTAAACATGTGGACAAGATTTCTGATATCGGCTTTTGCTTGAGGACAAGCGAGGTCTAAGCTTGGGGGAGTTGATAAGTCCATTTTGCATCATGTTTTCGTACTGTTATATATAGTGTTTTTATTCAATAAAACACTTTGTGGAGTAATTCTAATGCCTTTTCTCTCATAACATGCAAGGTTTACACAAAGAGGGAGATTAACGGTAGCTGGAATTCTGGACCTGAAAAAGCTATGTCAGAGATACCTATTCTGCACATCTCCAAATGAGTTGAAAGTTTATGGAGATTTATTTTGGAAAATATAAGAATTATTGGAGAAAAGAAATACTAGAGAGGGCCACCAAGGTGCCCACTAGGCACCAGGGCGCGCCTGCCCCCCTGGTGTGCCTGTACCGACCCGACCCGAATGGATCGAAGTCTCTGTGCTGAAGTGTCATCCCTGGATCGGTATGCTGACACACACAGTACTCGAGGATTTATAACAGAGGTAAATCACATGTATAAAGTAACGTAAATACTAGTACCTCAATCCAAATAGCGGAAGTAACAATAAGGTTGTGGATTCCCATCAACACCAACGACAAAGTTGAGTGTAGAAACCGTAACCCTAACGTCTCACTTACTCGTCGTAAGAATCCTACAACATGAGACGTTGCAGCCACATAGGGTCAGTACATTGAATGTATGGAAAATTCACACCATAGGATAATGATGAATAATAGCTATCACTACATGCATATTTGGCTGGTGGAAAAGCTCTAAGTTTATTTTTGCGTAAAGCCAATTTTTCCCTACAACAAAGGAATATATTTTATTTAACTATAAAGTTTGTTGAAAATATTGAGAAGGTTCCTCGAACTCAATCCCAAAATATAAATCATTAACCCAATCAAATTAATTAAATAAAGTGTTGAGATCAACATGATAATCCAAGTACCAGAGACTCAAAATGTCCATAACCGGGGACACGGCTAATCATGATTAGTTTGTACACTCTGCAGAGGTTTGCGCACTTTTCCCCACAAGACTCGATCTCCTCCGTTGGATTTCTTGCACTACATGGTGTTTAAGAAACAGATGACCGAGACACAGTCTTTTAGAAACACTAACTCTTTACTCTGGGTGGACAGTTACACCTACTTTCCCCTACATCTGCTAGCCCACCACTGAAAGAGGTCATGCAACATACTCAACTATTCTAGAGCCCAAAATAGCTTGTGGCTGCACACGGAAGTTTCTAGAATGACTAATCTTATGATCCCTTTGAGCCTGGGTGGCATTCCATAGGGTGATCACATGGGTACTCCGGGATCCCCTTGGGCAATCACTGGGTTCTCCAGGTGCCCGGGCAAACCACTGGGTGCTCCAGGGTGCCCCAACCAATCCACCCAGATGTGTATTAAAGTAGCCACCTTACGTTAACCCTTAATAATAACTCTCACATCTGTCATGAATACACTCAACCAATCCACGTCTATGAGCATAGCAGAGCAGTATAAGCATAACGTAGTAGTAACTCCCAATGTTTGAATGCAGGACAATAGGTTCCTACCTCATCAACTACTTCCCAATACCCACATGTTATCAATCCTATTCATGCAATGTTTGAGGGTTTGAAACTAATGCATAAAAACTGGGTATAAAGGGATATGATCAAAGTGTGAACTTGCCTTGTACGGTTGATGAAGATGATTCGCACTCATAACTCCCGATAGCTCTACTCTTCACACTCTGGTCAATCTATCGTAAGCAAGCAATAGTCACCACACATAAGCAATCACTCACAAGATCGGAAAGAACGAAGAAGACAATTCGGAAAACATCAAAACCAAGCAAATAACTCTTGCAACATAAAACAATTTCTAACAGTACCAAAATTAAGTGAATTTGGCCTTATCAGAAAGTTTAGGTCAAGAGCTTCGATTTCCAAAAAGAATCAACTCAAACGGAGTTATAAAACTCAAGTTACGAACAAAAAAAGTTTGAACATGAATCTGAATAAATTTCGAAATTTGAAAATTTCAACAAATTGATGTGACAGGTTCACTAGATAGGTGAAAACAAGGCGAAACTATAGGCACTGGTTTCATCTAATTTGGGTGAACGAGTAAAAAGTTATGCTATTTGAAAAATCAGGGCCAACTTGATTTACAGAAGAAAAATAGCTACGGCTAAAAGAATTCTAGGTCTAATGTTGATAATCTAATTATTTTACCGTATTAGTCTAGAAATAATAAGCAACGGGAGTATATATAAAAAAATATGAAGAAAGATAGAAAAGACGACTTCGGAGAGAGGAGACAACTTTCAGAAGTCCCGCCGGAGAGAAGAAATATATTTTTTCTTTAATGAATCTAGTCAAACCAAAATATTGATTTAACCGGAATCGGATGATTTTTGGAGGCTCTATGGGTCTATATTTATAGATGGAAAAGAGACTTAAGGGTTAAAGTCTAGGCAATATGGGACTAAACATATACGTACGCAGATGAAATTTGAAAAGATCATGCACATGGGCTATAAAAGTTTGGCCCGGCCGCACGCTGTAGTTTTTTCTTAAACAAAATTTGGTCAAAGTGAAAAAAATGGCTGGCTGGGCCTGGCCCATGGAGGAGAGAATAAAAATAAAATGATGGGGTGCCCGATGCCATTATGCAGCGCACGTGGGCGACTGTTAGTTCTAGGCGCACGCGCAGTTTTGCTTTTTATTAAATAAATGGAAAAAGAAAACTGTATAACAAAAATAAAAATGAAATTCTACATAGGCATATTATATATCAAAATTTTCAGAAAAAGATTTCCCAAACGATGAACACATTTTCAGTGGCAAATAAATTCCACAAAAGTTTAAATAAAGCAAACAATGCTACTGGTTCATTTCAAAACCAAATAAAAATACTTTAAAATACCAAAATAATTTCAAATCCATTTTCTCCAATTTTCTGTTATAGGGAATCATTTTACCCAATTTTCCATATATTTTATTTTCGGAGAAAAATAATTTGAATAAAACTCAAATAACATCAAATTTAAAATAATTTCAATGGACTCTAAATTTGATTCCTTTTAAACTTCCAACTCATATTTCATATCTTTTGAAGAAGTCATTTTATCTTCTCTCATGAAAATCATTGAGTAGCTTAAACTTTCTAAATTTGAAATATTTCCAAATGAAATTCAAATGTTTTTGAAAACCCTTTCCATTTTAATTGGAAGAAGTCATGCCATCTTCTCTCTAGGGTTTTGTATTTGAAAAGAATTTGAATTCATGGAGATCATAAATGCAAAATGAAAGTTTGGGAAAGTCCTTTTATTCCCTCTCATTTAACTTTTGAAAAGGTTCAAATTTCACTCAATCTAACACAAGCAACCACACCAAAATCAAAAAACAATCAAAACTATTTATTTAATATAACATTCCAAAATTTAGAATTTTGGGATGTTAGAGTGCCCTGGTGGGTAGTGGGCCCCCTAGCCAGCCTTCGGTGCCAATCTTCTAGTATATAAGGTCATTTGCCCTAGAAAAAAATAAAGAGATTACTTTCGGGATGGAGCGCCGTTGTCTTGAGGAGGAAATTGGGCAGGAGCACTTTCCGCTGGGGATATTGCCCTCTAGGAGGGGCAAATCAAAGTTATCATCATCACCAACAAGCCTCTCATCGTGGGAGGGCGAATCTTCATCAACATCTTCAACATCACCATCTCATCTAAAAACCCTAGTTCATCTCTTGTGTTCAATCTTTGTATCAAAACCTTAGATTGCTACCTATGGGCGACTAGTAGTGTTGATTAAATCTTGTAGTTGATGCTAGCCGGTTTATTTGGTGGAAGATTATATGTTCAGATCTATTATTCTATTAAATACCCCTCTGATCTTGAGCATGAATATGTTGTGTGACTAGTTACTTTTGTTCTTGAAGCCATGTGATAGAGGCAAAGGTGTCCCGTCTTTCGATGAGATGGTGGTTGTCGTTTTCGAGGAAGTCAACTTTGACGATCTGACTACGAACGTGCGAGGACGTCGCGCCTTAGCAATCGCTAAACCAACTTCGAGAGGTTATTGACCACGCCGGAGCACGATCAACCTGACCACGAAGGTCAGTTTCCTGCAGACAAACGAAGAACAAGCAAGAAACTAAGATTGCAATCTGGATATTGCGAATATAGGAGGAAAGCTTTATTGATCAAGGTGGGGTTCTGTGACGCCTTTTGTCTGGTCGTTGAACACAAACGAAGTACGCGAAATTGCAGCTATGACAAACTTTACTCTAAACAAAACCCAAAGTCTATACGGTCCCCTAAGGGCTGTATATATGGAGGAAGAGGGGGGGAATTTGGTGGCCCTTGGGGAAGTGGTACGAAACCAACCCTATCTCTTGTTTCCCCAGACATACGGACTCTAAAAACAGCCTATGCTGATGTATTTCGAAATTACATGGGCCTGGCCCAATAATAAGGTGACGCATCACCTAGAATAGCCTCTGGACGAAATTTATGACGTGGCATCTTCTATATTTCGTCCAAGGCTTCATGCACTCATTATGGTGGCTTCAAAGTCCTGAAATCATCACTTGTAACTCTGTTCTTGTTCCCCTTGCGCATGCCATCCTCTCCATACTTGCTCTTGCTCCAGTGTTCATCCCTCTTATCCATGCTAGGCCCTTCATTTGTAAGCAAAACAAGTGTATCCAATTTAGGCAGCATCATATTCTCATGAACATTACAATTATTACCAAGAAACAAAGTACCTGAAAATTTAATTGGCGTGCGCAAGCTCTAGTAATTGGTCCAGTATATGTAGCAGCAAGGGATGTGGGTGTAACAATGGTATTGATGTCCTCATCAACATGTGTCGGTGGAAACGACTCCTATGGGATCACGGGGAATCCCTTCTACGGTTGGTGGCGCAGAGCTGCGGAAACAACGGGTTTAAAAGATCAACACGGGGAATTTATCCAGGTTCTGGCCGCAAGTGATGCGTAATACCCTACTGCTGCTAGTTTGTGTTTATCTGGTGTTCTTGGACTAGCTACAAAGCATGCAGGGTCCAAAAAGTCTGAATCCCCCTCCAGTATGCCTCGGGCCTCCTTTTATAGCCAAAGGGGTCGCCACGGTGGCACACAGGAGGTGGAAAGTTTATATTGTATACAAGTCTATCGCCTGGCACTGTGGGACAAATGCATTTAATGCGCTGCCGACGTGCCCCCTCACTTTATCGGGGACGGCAAGGAAACTCGTCCCGTCCGCGCTGCTTCGCCTCGCTCCGACGCGTGTCCAGGCTGACTAGGCGTGCATCGCCACGCTGGTTGGTTGGCTGCTGAGTTGGTGCGGTGGCAGAGTCTTCACGAAGATCTGCATGCCACCACGCAGGTGCTTGCTGAGTTGGCCTGGAAGTTGCACGTCGCCACGCAGGTGCCTGCCTTGTTGGCGGGTTGACTTCTGTGTCAAAACGGCGGTGGAGCCTTAGCTAGTGGGGGCCTAGCTGTGGCCCCGCAGATGTCTTCGGCAAGCGCCTTGCCGGGGTCTCGCAGGCGTCCCCGGCAAGGGTCTTGCCGGGGGTCTTGTGAGCGTCCTTGGCAAGGATCTTACTGGGGTTTCCGTCTTCTGGTTCTCTTCTAGTATTGTATGTCCTTGGTCTTGACAAAGATCTGCATGCCACCATGCAGGCGCCTCCCGAGCCTTGGTTCCAATGTTGTCGATGGTGTTGGAACTCTTAGGCTCGAGGGTGGCGGCTCTGCTGGTGTTGGGCAAGTCGCCCCGGCAAGGCCCTTGCCGGGGCTATGTAAGCTGCCCCGGCAAGGCTCCTGCCGGGGCTATGTAAGCTGCCCCGGCAAGGCTCCTGCCGGGGAGAGCCCACCTTGTCCCTTCGCTCCTCGTGCCTCTGTCTTGGCATTGCTCTGGTAGTCCTGTGTCTTCGCTCCATCCGCCCGCCAAGCATGGCCGCAGGCGCGTGGCTGCGGCTGCCCGCGCACAAGTAAAGGGGTACAAAAAGGACCCCTACTTTTGTACACCGACAGGAGCCCCGGGCCTGGGCCACATATAAGCGCGGAGCATTATTGGGCCAGACCCAGAACGGTGCGCGGGTACGCGTGGCAGAGTTTTACCGCAGTAACTCCCTCGCCCGTTGCGCTTCCCCATAACCAGCGTTGAATGTGTGACGTGGGGGTCGTGCGTGGGGAGGTTGCCGCACGCTCACGTCACATCATGGTAAATGGTAAAGAGGTGGCCCGCGCCTTCCCCATAAAAAGGAGAAACCGCAGGCGCGCTACTCATTTACCCCGTGTGCATTCCCCAATCTCGAAATGTCGCTCCCTTCTTCTCCCTTAAGCTCTTGTATTTGCCTGCCGCCACCATGCCGTCACTGCCCTTAATCCTCCATCCCCTCTCAGTCGCCATGGTGCCCAAGACAGGCAAAGGCAAAGGGGTGGACAAGGACGTCGGGGAGAAAGAGGCGCCGGAGAGCGAGTTGGCGGTGCTGGGGACGCAGCACGCCTACTTCCCCTCGACGATCGATGTGGTCCACCTCAGGGACAACTTCAGGCCCCTGTGGGGGAGGGAGACGACGGGGCATCCCACCACGCGCATCGTCCCTGCCGATTTCACCAAGGCCGGCCCAAATCGGTACCCCTTCTTCGTTGACTACTTCTCTTGCGGGCTTTGCCCCCCTTTCTCTGATTTCTTCAACGACGTCATGCACACCTACGGCTTCCATCTTCTGGATCTCACGCCGAATGCCGTGGCGTGCATGGCCTTCTTCGCCCATCTCTGTGAGGGCTTCGCCGGAGTGCGCCCCAGCACGGTGCTCTTCCGCCACTACTTCTACCCTCGCATCCAGGCAGGGGGCGCCATCTCCGGCCGCATCACCTGGATCTCGAGGTCTCAAGAGAAGGGCACATACCCGGAGGGCACCCAGAAGGAGAGGTGCGATGAGTGGCGGAGCCGGTGGTGCTGGATCGAGGAGAAGGATCCACGGGAGTTCTGCCGGGTTCGCCGGAGTCCGCCGGTCCGCCGCAAGGACTGGAGCGACCTCGACGCCAACAACGAGATGCTCTTGGTTGCCACCACCAGGATCAACCGCCTCACCGTGGCCGGGCTCACCCTCAAAATGATTGGGGCTGATTTCATCCGCCGCCGGATTGCCCCACTGCACAACAAGGGGAGGCCGGCCTGGGACTACAGGAACGCGGCCGACGTCATGAGGCTCCGCCCTAGCTTGAAGCAGAACTTCACGGTGATGGGGCACGCTCACTTCTGCCGGAGGCTCTTCTAGCTCAAGGTGAGTGACGATAGCAGGGCTGAGAGGACCGACAGAGCCGAGAAGGCCGGCAAGGTCGTCAAGGCCTCTCTGTTTGGGTTGCCGGCGGCCGTGGTCCCATTGAGCAACAATTCTCGCCAGACCTCCATCATTGCCATGATGCCAGACATCAACGCACATGGCCTCGATTCGCTCTGGGTCGAGCTGAAAGCGGAGGACGTGCAGGCGTTCTTCGACAACTTGTCGGAGAATTATGTCCGTGATGTGCCTCTGCTCATCCGCGACACCACCAAGCAGGAGCTGGACAACATCACTGCCAGGGCGGCGGATGCGGCACTCGCCAAGTAGGCTGGCAGCGCCGGCACCATGGAGGATGAGGTCGACGCGGGCGCAGAGAAGAAAGAGCTCGCCGGATGGGCGGAGTCTGCCGGGGAGGCCAGCAGCGCCTGCGCCGGGGCTCCCCTCGTTGAAGACGTGGTCGAGGAATGGACCGAAGAAGAGGCCGAGGCTGTCGACCCCTCGGCCATAGGGAAGAGGCGCGTCCTGCGGTGCGCCAGCTCCGGCGAGCTGGTCCGGCCTGGCAGGACCGCGCAGCGGCAACAGGTTCAGGAGCAGTCCGTGCGCCAGACGAAAGCCGCATCGACAAAGGCCGCGACAGGAAGAAGGCAGTGAAAACCGCGGTAGCGAAGAAAAAGGCGGCCGCCTCCTCCTCATCAAAATGGTGCCGGACCCCATCCCCTTCTCCTTCTCCTTCGGATGGCAACTCGGAGGTAAATTTTGACCTCGGGTCCTTCAGCCCGAAGAGGAAAAAGAGGCTAGTGGAAGAGGAGGCGGAGGACGACTAAGCGCTTCGCCCTCCATCATCTCCTGACCCCACGCCTATGCTATCCTCTTTTAACATGATATTATCCTCGCAGGGACATGGAGACGTTGGCCCAGAGGGTGGCGAAGAGGGCCAGGGCCTCGACGGGTGACGAGCCCCCGGCGAGCACTCCGCGCACGCCGGAGTTGGTGGTGATCAGCTCTCACTTCCCGTCGGTGTGCGTTGGGGCACGATCCCTTGGTGCTGATCTTGCCGGGTTTAAAGGAGGAGAGCAGCAGGAGGAGGAGGCGCTGAGGGCCACCCCCAACACACCGACCCCGTCAACCACGCCGCCCAGAGGGGCGTCCCCGACAAAGGCACCAAGCACCGAGCCCACGCGTACAGAGGAGGAGGAGGTGAACTTGGGCGGCAGTGGTTCCATCCCGGCAACGGACGTTGGCGGGGAGGGAAACACTTCTTCCCAGCTTGGCGCAGGTACGTGGCCTGCCTTCTGAACCTGTCTTTTCTTCTTCTTGGACCTTGATTTTGGCCCCGTCTCATTCTCCTTCTTGGTATCCAGACCCTCCCTTGGCGGACCAGGAGGACATTGATACCGTCATCGGGGAGGTCACCAAGGACGCCAAGGCCGAGGCCGACAAGATTGCTACCGAGGAGGCCGCCAAGACCTCCGCTGAGGAGGCCGCCAAGGGGCTTGCCGGGGAGGCTGACAAGGCCGTTGCCGAAGAGGCCGGCAAGGGGCCTGCCGGGGGGGTGGCTGATGACCAACCTTCCTCCCCTCCAGACCCTGGCACGGGCAAGTACTTGAAGGTGGGCGACGACCTGTTCGTCCATCTCCCAGGGACGGCGAGCACCAGGGCGCCAACCGAGGGGGAGGTGTTCGACGCGAGACGCTCGGCACCACCGGGCTTCAGGTTGTTGATGAACCGAGCACCGGCGGTGGCAGTTCCCAAGAGGAGCAGCTTCTCCGGGCCATGAGCGTCAACTTCTAGAAGCTCCAGGTGCTCCACCGTGCCCGCCTAAACAAGGCGAAATGCAGGACGGCGACAGCGGACAAGGCGGAGGTGGATCTAGAGGAGCGCGTCGCTCAGACGCAGGTCTGGTTCCGCGAGGCTCAGGAAGGACTGAAGGCTGCCCAGGATGAGCTCGCTGAGCGCAAACGGGAGCTCATCCTGAAGCAGGCTGACGTCGAGAAGGCCCAGGAGGTGGCGAAGGAACAGGCGGCCAAGGACGCGGCTGCTCGGCAATAGCACCAGGCTCTGCTGAACTCCCAGGAGTAGGAGCTTGCAGCCCGTGACGAGGCGCTCATCGCTACACTCCGTGGCAAGGATGAGGAGGTCGAGAAGCTCGTCGCGCAGTGGGCCCAGGAGCTGGAGCAGAGGCACAAGGAGGCAGTCGATACTCAGGCCCTAGTTCATGCCGGCAAGGTGAAGGAACTGGAGCTGGGGCAGGAGGAGCTGAAGAAGGTGGCCTCGGAGCTGATGAAGGAGAGGGACACGGCCAACCATTCTCTGGCGGATGCCTAGGCCGCAGTCTCCAACAAGGCCAAGCTGCTCTCCGAGGCCAACGACTCCATCAACGACCTTAAGCTGAAGGCGGACGACTTGGAGGGGAAGCTCTCGGAGGCCGGGGCTTGTGAGGAGACCCTGAACAAGGCCTTGGAGGAGGAGAAGCGGCTGCGGACGGATGGCGCCGCCGAGTACGAGGAGTACACGAAGGGCGTAAACCTCTGGATCAGCCGCCTCGTCGACGTCGTGGAGAGGCTCACCATGCAGCTAGCCGCCATGGGCCTTCCAGATGTGAGGTACTCCTAGGAGCTGAACTTGAGCCCCAATGCTAGGCTGGCCCTATTCTTCGAGGGCGTCCTCGGAGCCCTGGAGCGGCTCCGCTCCAACCGAGCGACCTCTCTTGCCAATGAGGCCCAGAAGCTTTGCCGGGGCGCCCTGACCAAGGTCCTCACCAAGGTGGCGTATTGGAACCCCAACGTCGACTTCGCCGACGCACTGGAGAGACTGCCAGAGAACGTGGACCTCGCGGCGCTCGAGGAGCGTATCGAGCCCATGATGAGCTGCGTCGACGGAGTCCAGAGGGTGGAGGGCCAGTGCCGGGACTAGGCACCCCATTTCTCATCGCCGCTGTGGGTTCATGACCAAGACAATTTTATCTCAAGTTAGAACTGCAGCAACAATTGATGTAATATAACTCTGCAGTACTTTAAGATGAAACATGCTATCTTCCTGTGTTGATCTTTCTTTGTATGTATACACCCTACGCCCAGTGGGATAGGGTTGTTGGCGCGTAAACCCATGCTATGGTGCTTCGAGGACGGATCCTAAGCAGCCTGCCGGGGGGCGCTTGCTGCCGGACAAACAACCTTGCCGCTCTTAGCGCGACCGCTTGAACTGTTGAGCGGACTCAAAACAGAACAAGGACGTTGCTAATACCGGGCAGGTCACTTTGCCGTTCTCAGTGTGGCCGATCGAACTATTGAGCGGACTAGAAACAGAACAAGGGCATTGCCAATAGGGGAAGGGCCCCATTGCGTACAGGTTTTCCATACAAAGAGCGAGACCTTTCGAGGAGAATAACCTTATATTAAAAGGAATTGCTAAAAGTTTTGCGTGACTTAGCTTTTCGGTCGCCATGCAGATGGTTGTTGCAGCTGCGGACAGCACCGCTCCGCCTAGCCGATGGCACCAGGGCGTGGCTGACCGCGGTAGCCTTCCTCTCTCGAGCCATCGCGATGAGGAAATCGATGAGCTGACTCCAAAAATGGATTTTAACAGCTCGCGCACCCTACCTGGCGCGCCAAAGATGTCGGTGGAAACGACACGTATGGGATCACGGGGTATCCCTTCTATGGTTGGCGGGCGCGGGGCTATGGAAAGAGCGGGTTTAGAAGATCAACACGGGGAATTTATCTAGGTTCGGGCCGCAAGTGATGCGTAATACCCTACTCCTGCTGGTTTGTGTTTATGTGGTGTTCTTGGACTAGCTACAAAGCGTGCAGGGTCCAAAAATTCTGAATCCCCCTCCAGTATGCCTCGGGCCTCCTTTTATAGCTAAAGGGGTCGCCACAGTGGCACACGGGAAGTGGAAAGATTATATGGTATACAAGTATATCGCCTGGCATCATGGGACAAATGCATTTAATGCGCTGCCGACATGCCCCTCACTTTATCGGGGACGTCAAGGAAACTCGTCCCGTCCGCCGCCGCTTCGCCTCACTCCGACGCACGTCCAGGCTGACTAGGCGTGCAGCGCCACGCTGGTTGGTTGGCTGCTGAGTTGGTGCGATGGCAGAGTCTTCATGAAGATCTGCATACCACCACGCAGGTGCTTGCTGAGTTGGCCTGGAAGTTGCATGTCGCCACGCAGGTGCCTGCCTTGTTGGCGGGTTGACTTCTGTGTCAAAACGGCGGTGGAGCCTTAGCTAGTGGGGGCCTAGCTGTGGCCCCGCAGATGTCTTCGGCAAGCGCCTTGCCGGGGTCTCGCAGGCGTCCCCGGCAAGGGTCTTGCCGGGGGTCTTGTGAGCGTCCTTGGCAAGGATCTTACTGGGGTTTCCGTCTTCTGGTTCTCTTCTAGTATTGTATGTCCTTGGTCTTGACAAAGATCTGCATGCCACTATGTAGGCGCCTCCCGAGCCTTGGTTCCAATGTTGTCGATGGTGTTGGAACTCTTAGGCTCGAGGGTGGTGGCTCTGCTGGTGTTGGGCAAGTTGCCCCGGGAAGGCCCTTGTCGGGGCTATGTAAGCTGCCCCGGCAAGGCTCCTGCCGGGGAGAGCCCACCTTCTCCCTTCACTCCTCGTGCCTCTGTCTTGGCGTTGCTTTGGTAGTCCTGTGTCTTTACTCCCTCCGCCCCGCGTGTGGTTGCGGCTGCCCGCGCATAAGTAAAGGGGTACAAAAAGGACCCCTACTTTTGTACACCGACAACATGGGAGAAGTCTTGTCATAAGTAATCATGTGAATTTGATATTTTGATGATATGTATGTTGTGATTCCCTTAGTGGTGTTATGTGAACATTGACTACATGACACTTCACCATCCTTGGGCCTAAGGGAATGCATTTTGGAGTAGTTATTAGATGGTGGGTTGCTAGAGTGATAGAAGCTTAAACCCTAGTTTATGCGCTATCCCGTAAGGGGCAGATTTGGATCCATATGTTTAATGCTATGGTTAGATTTTATCTTAATTCTTCTTCCGTAGTTGTGGATGCTTGCAAGAGGGGTTAATCATAACTAGGAGGCTTGTTCAAGTAAGAACAACACCCAAGCACCGGTCCACCCACATATCAAACTGTCAAAGTTGCGAACGCGAATCAAACCAACATGATGAAAGTGACTAGATGAAATTCCCGTGTGTCCTCAAGAACGCTTTTCTTATTATAAGGATCGTTCCAGCATGTCCTTTGCTATAAAAAGGATTGGGCTACCTTGCTGCACCTATTGTTACTATTGCTACTTATTACTTGTTACAAATTATCTTGCTATCAAACTACTTGTTACCGACAATTTCAGTGCTTGCGGAAATTACCTTGCTGAAAACCGCTTGTCATTTCCTTCTGATCCTCGTTGGTTTTGACACGCTATATTATTGAAAGGACTGCGATTGATCTCCTATACTTGTGGGTCATCATCATGCACACATAGTGTTTAGAATATTATCATGCTCCCACTTACATTCTTGTGAATACAAGCATCTTTGTTTCTATCGATGAAATCATATTATTTGATCAACTCATCGAAACAACGATTCCAACTCCACGATGCTTGCTTCAGATCATTACTGGATCTCTTGAAGTTTGCACACTTACTAGCATCCTCTAGATCTAGAAAATTACCTTGGACCGTATCAAATACACAACCTTGCTTATATTTCATAACTGAAATATTTAGTAATTGCTAGTTTAATCTGAACTGACTTGAAGTATTATTATGATGAGACAATCTCCTCATAATTAACTTCTTGATCTTGTCATAAACTATCTGCAACAAGTGAAGCATTATAAAACATATTTATCTTTGTCAATTTTTAGATCCATCACTACACTTTAGAAATTGAGTCTTTTAGAGGGTCTATCAAGTATTAAACTTGAATTATGTGTATGGATACTATATCCGATTATTTTGGCATATAGCCAAATCCGGAGTCAGGGCCTATCAAAGCTTCTCTGTGAATTATAGGTTCATTGTTTGTTTCAACAATATTTTGTCTGCATACCTTGATGGTGTGTACGAATTTTCCAACCTATATAGTTCAGCTGCATGTTCGACCGAAGTCCCTATATCCTATGTAGATGCTTTTGTATCATTCGCGGTAAGAAATTTTAGAACCACTTCTAGTGTTTCTTTTCTTTGACCAGATCACGAAGATTCTGTAATCTCGTCGAATTGCACTATCCTCCCACTCACTCTTTTACAGAAAACATTTTCTTGAAAATTTCCGCACTCTGTGACAAAACACTTTGCCTCGGCGTAGTGATTGAGGAATACCCAACCATTTGGGATAACCTATAATGTCACAGTTATTTTAACAAATTTGATGGCACTCTTTTCAGTGTAAAAGCCATAGTCTCGAAAGCATCATATTAAAAGAATATTGGCGGAATAATCAATGTCATCTCTGATCTCACCATCTCATAAATAGCTTATTACATCTACTCAAAACACTCTACCCTTAGTGGTGTTTCTAGGAGGTGCAAGCTATAAAATCCTTTTGTAGCTCATCAGACATTCACTAAATTTGAAAATCAAATATTCTTTTCTACAATCTAATAGTACAAACACAAGTTTCTTGTTACAGTAATTTCTACTTCATTCTGAAAATATTTTGCAACATTTCAAAAGATCGAGATTTATGTCTTAGTTAGTAAATATAAATATCTACTTGAGCCATCCATGAAGAAACATAAATGCAATGTTTGCAACAGTACTTATTGGACTACAAACATCAATATGCATATTCTTAATTAGTTTTGTTTCTCGTTCTTTATGGCCTGTGAACGGTATTTTAGTTTACTTCACTATTTGGATGAAAGTTTCAAGTATCACATGATTCATATTCATATGACACCAAATTCCATCACTATGAAATTTCTTCACGCGGGTTTCTCCAATATGACTAAATGCAGTGCCACACACATATGTCGTATTTTTAGTCTTGCGACATTTAGCGTCAGTGTTATGGATGTTCAATCCTATCACCAATATTCATCACTTACATCCTATTCACAATAAGAGTATGACCCTTTTGGTCATTACACAAGCAACTATTGTTCTCTTATGAACAAGCTCCTCGCAATTTCTATGCAATGGGCTAGAGTGAAAAAACTCTAAAATGAATTATGACAATAAATTGAGAGGTAATATGTTGATAAAAAACTATCATAACTATTAGAAAATATTCAACACATATTTAACCTCATTTATTTGTTGGATATTAGGTCATAGTAATTCTTGCATCAATTCGCAACAACATGCAATCGAGTCGGTTTCCTTGTGATCAACTGTTAACCACAATTCCCAAAGAATTTAGTGTAAAACAATTTAATCAAAATTATCGAGAATCACACTTTACTTGACCGACTTCCTCTACATCTTATAACGTGTATGACATTCATACCTGAGCTGGACATTCCAGTCTTCTTTTCCTTCCGCTTCTAAACTTCTTATATTTTTACTTTCAATATTTCTCACACTCAACAGAAGAATCATCTAACTTTTTAGGACTGGCATGAGCCCCGAACTCCCCTAGTCATGTAAGTCTCATTACATCCTTTGGTTTTGTTCTTTCTCTTTAAGTTCTCGCCCTCAACTCATGATTGGCGTTCTTCCGGATCTTACATATTTCAGTCTTAAACATAGTTGAACACTTCACTAGATCTTACAAACAAAACACTTCTTTAGATATCACATATCTTTTAATCTTTGTTCGTTTTTGAAAACAATCTTAGGGTATCACATAACTATCCCAAACATTTTGAAGTTCGGGTTACTCGGAAGCAAGCAGACCGTAATGCAATTCTAGATTTGGGATTGAAGAACATGAGTCTCGTCATCCATAGCATTAGCAGGAGAGTATTGTAAGCATACAGTAGGAAAAAAATCCTTCATTACACTTTTAGAGGACGATCCTCTCAATCATAAAGATTCAACTAGATAAATAATAGTCAACCAATTTCAACAGCAAAAGGTGGAATTGTGAGCCATAATTCTACAACAATAATGCAAACTAAACATAGGAATTATTCATGATTAATTTGCACAAGTGATTAAACTTAATTAATACATAATTGTGCTCCCACTCAAATCTGATGTAGGGTAGAACTCTAGGTGGCCGATCTTTCACGATTGGAGCGAATCCCATGAAGAACACGAGGGGAAAGAGAGGAATCACTCAAATCAACAAAAGCAATCACACATGTGCTAGATCCAAGTACCGATAGAGATCACACGGTCCAAATCCAACAAAGGACGATACATAAGGTGATCGGTTCTTCTCCGTGAGGAGGTCTTGAGTTCTTCCCGTTAGGGGACTTGAATCCAAGTGGATCTTCTCCGTAGAGGCGCGGTCTCTCTCGATGGAATAGATCCATATGGTGAGCAAAGTTCTATCTCAATTGGCTAAACCTATGCTAACCCTAACTAGGAGGAGGAGGGGGGTTTATATATAGTGCTAAGCCACGAAGGGGTAAGTGAGGGGCGAATGGGGACACGGGCCTCGACCCAAGTCATGCACGCAGGCAAAGGCCAGATGATCCAAATGGAGGTCCGGATGATCCGGGCCCTCTCCCAGATGATCCGGCTCCGCCGAGTGGATTCTGCAAGCTCTGGGTGCCGTGGCTGTGCGATTACGTCGATGATCCGGGGGGCATCCGGATGATATGGCTGAGTCCAGATGATCCGGACGGAGGTCTGGATGTCTAGGCTGACTCCAGCAGCCGCTCCATCTTCTTCTCCTTTCTTCCGTCTTCTCTTCCATGCTTGGCCTTGGTCCTTTGAATCTCCATGGTCATCTCGTATGAGCCTGAGTATACACAAGGTCCATGCATGAGGTAGTAACCATGTCTCATATGTGGAAAGTGGCGGTTCGAAGGGTTGTGAGTTCACCTTGTGTCCAATGGCGTATGGTCGAGGTCTCATCGTATGTCCTCTTGGGGCTTGGGGAGTACTCGAAGTGTACATGGGGATGATCATAGGATGCTCCGCATCATCTCCCCCCCTTGGGAAAGATCCGACCTCGGATCGTTGTCCTCATCACCATGGAAACGGTTGTTTTGGATGTACTTGTAGTTGGACGGAGTTGAAGACATTGAGCAATCCAAGTACTCCAAGGTATTGCCGGAGTGGTATACATGCAAAAAGAGCAAACACAAACAACACTCAGAAATGCAATGGTTAGCGCACACAAAGTGTCCATCATGTAAGAATGAGTCCGTGCGGCAAGATTGTTCATGACAAAGCGCATGAAGCTTATCAAGATGATATAGAATGATATGCAAAGCATGCATGGGAGAAAAATAATTCATTATGCACACAAATGTGTTGTGAATATGACCAATGCAACCACGGTGCAAAATAATGTCACAGTGAGACGGTTTATCAATAGCATGAATATGGCAATGGATGCTCAATATGAATAAGTTATCATGCAATTGATGGTAAGCAATATGATCATGATGTATGAATATGTCATCAAGAAAGATCACAACAAATTTGCTAAGAAAGTGCACAAGCTCATAAATCATGGATGAAATGGTAATACAAGATGCAACAAGGCAATCATAATTTTAGTCAATCCATGCATAATATGCAAATTTATTATGTGCGGTGTTGTACCAAAGCTCGATGTTGTGGCACTCCTCAACTTGAAGGTTCATAGGGTCCATCTCCAATGTCGATCCTCCCTCCAATATGTGTATCATGTAGACAATAAGAAGGAAACAACAATGAAAGAATGACCTATCCAATATACGTATGTGAGGATGGCTCAAAGGAAGGAGTTCACCTTATGGATGTTCCCGAAGATGTTGGAGTTGCACGTCATGTATGCGTTCACATAACCAATATGTCTCGTGATAGTGGTGCCTTGTGATTCCTTCAAAACAAAAGAACATGACAAACACTCGGAAAAACAAATGAGGTTAGCGTGAAAGCAAAACCTATCATTCGTGTGGTGAAATACCCAACAAGTATTCTCATCATTCTTGGCATAAGAAAGGACAAGGTGTGGCATTCTATGAAAGCATATGATGCGACTACAACCAAAGACATTAGGCTCAAGTAAACAAGCATGCATCACAAGTAAGTTGTCCAAGTCTCCATGATCAATAAGCATAGTATCGGTGCACGCACGACAAGTGGATATGAATGGTGCAACTAACGGAGATAAGAGACAATGATTAAGACAAATCAAGTGAGAGGCATGAACGTATATGTCATCAACCCAAGAAAGCGAGTAAGAATGGAACATGGGTGATGCGATAAAGCAAGCAATCATAGTAAAAAAGTCAAGCAAGCTAGTTGTGCGAAGATGCAACATACTAGAAGGAATCATGGCAAACATGTCATGTGTGCAAATAGTGGTCATGAATGATGCACATGACATATCACAAGCATGAAAGCAAGATATGAGGAAAATATCATCAATGTATTGGCGAGAGGCCATATGTAAATAGCAATGGGTCATCATGACTCTCCGAACACAACAAGCATCAATAGCATGAGGTACAAGGAAAACATGGTAATGGCAACAAGGATCTCTACCAAAATGCAAATACAAATAGGAGTAGCATAATGGTGTATCATGTGTAAGTGCAAGCAAGGGTCACAATTGCATGGCAAAGACATAGAAATAGGCATAACATGTAAAGTGAACACGGTAGAATGGGCATAAGATGACAAATGGTATATAGCCCAAAGCCGTGTGAGAGCCAAGTAGAAGAGATGTGCGTAGTCCTTGCGCGAAGGGAACGGTGGTAAGGATAATCCACGGGATCCTAAGTCATTGTTGCTCTCAAGAGCTCATTTCACCAACTCTTGGGATTGAGAGGTCGATGATTATATGTGAGTACCTAGACAAAACAAAGGCAAAGGGAAAATTGTGTGTGCGTGGTATATGTACACATCATCCATCATGATGCATACATGCTTGGGTTAGCACAAAGTAGCCAATGCTCAAATAAATGAGATGCATGATATAGAAACATGTCATCCATCATGAGAGGTTTGTTATTATGTATAGCATAATGTAGACTCAAATCGTGTAATGCATCATGAGAGATATGTAGAGCATTGTTGTTCATGGAATGCATATGATGCTAGCAATTATGGGAATCATGCAAAGTATGGAATGCATCAAAATCTCCTAATATGTATGAGGAAACTATGGGGGTCTCCTCGTGAGCATTTGTAGAAACATCACATGGAGAATATTGACAACGACCAAAACAAAAAAATATTTGGAACAATGTGATCATGGCATGGCATAGTAGATGAATTGCGCAAATCATGTAAAGGAAGCACAACAATATCATCACATGAAAAACAAAAGCCAATGACCATCATCTCATCATCTATGCCATAAGTGCAAATGGGATTTTTTAATGGGGCATGAATACTTACTATGTTGAGATTGAAATGATTCAATATGGGAGATCTCACTCATAGCATACGAAAAGTTTAAAGGGTTGTCAAACATGAAGTGACCAATAGAATTTTCACATGATATCCTATGGAGCATAACATCACAACTAGGCAATTCAACATGCTCATCATCATATTCATCATAAATGGGTAAGTCATGACATGAAGAATGCACACTAGGATGAAGCATGGGTGGATCAACATCATGCAATCAATCATTGGTGAGATAGTCCGCTAGTGGGACAAGAGAAGCACCATCACCTATGTTACCTTCGGTGCGTCGCTCATGTGTTGTAGGTAAGGTGTCGAAGACCAAGTCGTGGTCATTTTCATCTTGATGGAACCATGTGGGAGGTGCATCATCGTCTTCCACCATGGCCATCGTCGTCTCCATTAGAGGTATAGACTCGTCCAGGATAGGCACGTCATCATGTAAGAAATCTAGCACCAAAAGGGAAAACACACTCGGAGTAGAGGTTAAGTCGTTGGAAATCATAGTGGCGTCACATGCCATCTCAACTACCTCACTCACTAGGTGTTGTGGCTCACTCACTCCCGGTATGATGCTCTCACTCGTACGGTTGGTGGAGTCACTCAAATGGCTCTCAACCTCACATAGGATGTGTGGCATGCTCTCAAGTGTGGGTGATAAGGACATCGATACCATTGTTACACCCACAGCCCTACTACTACATATACTGGACCAATTACTAGAGCTCGCGCACGCCAATTAAATTTTCAGGTACTTTCGTTTCTTGGTAATGAATCTAATGTTGATGAGAATATGATGCTGCCTAAACTCGATACATTTCTTTTGCTTACAAATGAAGGGCCTGGCATGGATAAGAGGGACGAACACTGGAGCAAGACCAAGCATGGAGAGGATGGCATGCGCAAGGGGAACAAGAACGGGGTTACAAGTGATGATTCAGGACTTTGAAGCCACCATAATGAGTGCATGAAGCCTTTGATGAAATATACAAGATGCCACTTCATAAATTTCGTCCAAAGGCTATTCTAGGTGCTGCGTCACCTTATTATTGGGCCAGGCCCATGTAATTAAGAAATACATAAGTATAGGCTGTTTTTAGAGTCCGTATGTGTGGGGAAACAAGAGATAGAGTTAGTTTCGGACCCCTTCCCCAAGGGCCACGAAATTCACCCCCTCTTCATCCATATATACAACCCTTAGGGCACCGTTTAGACTTTGGGTTTTGTTTAGATTAAAAGTTCGCCATAGCTGCAACTTCGCGTACTTCGTTTGTGTTCAACGACAGACAAAGGCGTCATAGAACCCCACCTTGATCAATAAAGCTTTCTGTAGCGACCAGACCTCAGACGGTCAAGTCTCTGTGCATCAGTGTCATCCCTGGATCAGTAATGCTGACACGCACAGTACTCGAAGGATTTATAACAGAGTAGCAATCACACACTTATTACATCGAATGTCTCAAAAGAGAACTTAATAAAATAAATATGGCTTAAGGCCATCTAAAAACGATAACAGCGGAAGGCTTGGAAGATAAGCGAGTCCATCAACTCCAACGGCATCAGTGAGTATAAGACCATGACCTAAGGCACCTTACTCGTCGTCTGAAAAGTCTGCAACATGAAACGTTGCAGCCCGAAAATGGGTCAGCACATGGAATATGCTGGCAATGTAACACATAGAGAGTAATGAACAGGATAATGCTATACTACATGCATATATGGCTGATGGAAAGCTCTATGGTTACAGTTTTGCGAAAAGCCAATTTTCCCTACTGCAAAGGAATAAATTTTATTTAACTATCATGGTGGTTGTTAAACATTGAGAATGGGTGACACCATCTCAATCCCCATTAAGTTTCAACATTAATCCCAACATAATTAATTAAAGTAATATGATGAGATTCACATGATAATCCAAGTACTAGATACTCAAGATGTCCATAACTGGGGACACGGCTAACCATGATTAGATTGTACACTATGCCGAGGTTTGCGCACTTTTCCTCGCAAGACTCGATCTCCTCCATTGGGATTCTCGCACTGCATGGTGTTTGAGAAACGGATGACCGAGACATAGTCTTTCAGAAGCGTTAGCACCTTACGATCGGGTAGACAGCTACACCTACTTCCCCTACATCTGCTAGTCTACCACTGTAAGAGTTCACATAACTTAATCAACTATGCTAGAGCCCAAAATAGCTTGCGGCTGCACACGGAAGTTTCTAGCATGAATAATCTTATGATCCCTTTGAGCCTGGGTGGCGGTGCATAAAAAACAGGCAATCGCTGGAATACCCAGGTGCTTCAATCCACCCAGATGTGTATTTAAGTTGCCACCTTAAGTTGAACCATTAATTAACATACTCACATCTGTCATGGATACACTCAAACCCAATCCACGTCTACTATCATAGCATAGCAATATAAGCAAACGTAGCAGTAACTCCCAAGGGTTTGAATACAAAACAGGTAATAGGTACTACCTCATCTACTTTCCAAAACCCACAATTTAATAAGATCCTAATCATGCAGTGTTTGAGGATTTATCTAATGGAATAAAACTGGGTAATGAAAAGTATGATCAAAGTGTTACTTGCCTTGCTGATGATCCGTGAAACCTAGGGATTCGAAGTAGCAAGCGGCGCACTCCGGGTACTCTATCGCAAACAAACAAGCATACAATAAGTACTCATCTAATGCACAGGTAAAACTCGAATAATAGATCTAACCAGAAAGTTCAACTTAAGAACTCCGGTTTGCAAAAAGAATCAAATCAAACGAAGCAACGAAAGTCAAACGACGAAAGAAACAAGCTTCGTTTACTAATCTGGACCTAAGTCAAATTTTACAGAAGGAAAAACTTATTTGAGTTGGTTAAACGGAAAGGCGGCTTCGAGACGAAACTCTGGGCGCTTGAATCGCCTGATTCCGACAAACGAGCGAAAAGAAAAACGAAAACGAAAAACAGATCAGAAATCGCGATCAGAAATAATCGCGGAAAATCCGAGAAAAAGAAAACGGACGAACAGGCTAACGAACGAACGTTCGTTGACAGCGACTAAACGGCAAACTCGTTCGTTAAAACGAATGTACGGACGAACGTCCGCTAACTAAACTAAACCGGGGGAAAAAAAATAAAAACCGATCTATTCTAAAAAACAAAAACTAGGTTTTTTTTTTAAAACCGGATCGGTTAAAAAAACCGAACGGCGGCGGGGCGGCGGCGGCGTATACCTCAGGCGAGGCTCCGGTGAGGCGGGGCGGCTCCGGCGGGCGGGGTGAAGTGGCGGGGTGGGGCGCGGGACGGGCGGCGGCTTCGGGCGTCAGCGGGCTTCGGGCGGCGGGGCGGCTTCGGCGGCCGGGCGGGATGGGTGAGGCGGCGGGGCGGGGGCGGATTTTAAGAGGGGGGAGGGGCGGCTTGGAGGAGGGGGCAAGGCGGCGGGGAGGCGGAGTCCGGGTCGGACTCGGCGACGGCGGCGGTGGTCGCGGTCTCCTGGAGGGAGACGGCGGCACGGGGGAGCTGGGCCGGCTCGGCTGGGCCTCGGCCCAGTCGGGCGCTGGACGTTTTTTTTAAACAATTCCGCCGAACAGAAAATAAATCCTAGAAAAATAAATAAAAATCTAAAAATGCCAAAACAAATTTTCACCGTCTAAATAAAATATTTAGAACGAGATGAACATTTTCTTGGCCCTAAAATGCAATTTGAAAAACGTGTAATTTTTCCTATATTCAAATAAAATAGCGAAAACCTCCAAAATAAAATCTTATTTGATTTTTTTATTAAATCCTCAATATTTATTATTTTTGGGAAAGTCATTTTATTCCCTCTCTCTTATTTTTATAAATGAAATAATTGAAGATAAAATAAATAAAATCAAATGATCCTCTTTTAAAAAATTTGAGGAAACCCAAATATGAAAATAATGAAATCCCCAACTCTCTCCGTGGGTCCTTGAGTTGCGTAGAATTTCTAGGATCAAAATCAAAGTGCAAATAAAATATGATATGCAATGATGCTCTAATGTATAACATTCCAAATTGAAAATTTGGGATGTTACAAACCTACCCCCCTTAAGATGAATCTCGCCCTCGAGATTCGGGTTGGCTAGAAAATAGGTGAGGTTGGTCCTTCCATAGATCTTCCTCTCGCTCCCAGGTGGCTTCATCCTCGGTATGGTGGCTCCACTGAACTTTGCAAAACTTGATTACCTTGCTGCGCGTGACTCGACTGGCATATTCGAGAATCTTGACTGGTTTCTCCTCATAGGTCAAATCACTATCCAACTGAATTGCTTCTAGTGGCACTGTATCTCTCAATGGTATATCAGCCATCTCTGCGTGGCACTTCTTCAACTGGGAAACGTAGAACACATCGTGAACTCCTGACAATCCTTCGGGTAATTCCAACTTGTAAGCAACTTCTCCCATACGCTCCAAAACTTTGTATGGTCCTACAAATCGTGGCGCTAACTTTCCCTTAACTCCAAAGCGCTTAACTCCTCGAAGTGGGGATACACGAAGATAAACTCTGTCTCCAACTTCGTAAGCAGTCTCCTTGCGTTTAGAATCCGCATAGCTCTTCTGCCTGGATTGGGCTACCTTGAGCCTATCGCGAATCAACTTCACCGTCTGTTCAGATTCCTTAATCAAATCTGGTCCAAACAACTGTCGGTCTCCAACTTCGTCCCACAACAACGGTGTTCTGCACTTTCTTCCGTACAGCACTTCGAAAGGGGCCATTTTCAAACTGGCTTGATAACTGTTGTTATAAGAGAACTCTGCATAAGGCAAATTGTCGTCCCAACTAGATCCATAATCAAGCGCACAAGCTCTCAGCATGTCCTCCAAAATCTGATTGACTGTCTCGGTCTGTCCGTCTGTCTATGGATGAAAGGCTGTACTGAACTCTAGCCTGGTACCCAAAGTTTCATGCAACTGATTCCAAAACATTGAAGTAAACTGGGTTCCTCTACCTGATACAATGGTCATCGGAACTCCATGCAGACATACGATCCTGGTCATGTATATCTTTGCCAACTTAGCACTGGTGTAAGTGGTCTTCACTGGGATGAAATGAGCTACCTTCGTCAAACGATAGACTACAACCCATATCGAGTCATAGCCTGAACGAGTCCTGGGAAATCCCGTGATAAAATCCATGCCTAGCTTATCCCATTTCCATTCGGGTATCGGCAATGGTTGTAGCAACCCTGCTGGCTTCTGATGCTCTGCCTTCACTCTCTGACATACATCACAAACTGCTACATACTCCGCAATATCCTTCTTCATTCCGGTCCACCAGAAAGTATCCTTCAAATCCAAATACATCTTGGTATTTCCTGGGTGAATCGAATACGGCGAATCATGGGCCTCTTGCAGAATCAACTTCCTGATCTCCTGATCATCAGGCACATAAACGCGGTCCTCAAACCATAAGGTATCGTGCTCGTCCTCACGAAATCCCTTGGCTTTTCCTTTGCGCATCCTTTCCTTTATTTTGGCAATCTCCTTGTCAGTCTTCTGAGCTTCTCTGATCTTATCCATCAAAGTAGACTGTATTTGTAATGCGACAACATAGCCTCTCGGAACTATCTCCAAACATAGCTCGCGAAGATCCTCGGCTAATTCCTTTGGTAACTCTCCGGTCATGAGTGTGTTGACATGGCTCTTGCGGCTCAACGCATCTACTACTACGTTAGCCTTTCCAGGGTGATAATGCAATCTCATATCATAATCCTTTATGAGCTCCAACCATCTCCTTTGCCTGAGATTCAACTCTTTCTGTGTGAAGATGTATTTCAAACTCTTATGATCCGTGTACACCTCGAAGTGGTTTCCGATGAGAAAGTGGCTCCATGTCTTCAACGCATGTACTACGGCTGCTAACTCCAAATCATGCGTAGCATAATTCAACTCATGGGGCTTAAGCTATCGTGAGGCATATGAAACAACTCTTCCTTCCTGCATAAGCACTACTGCAAGTCCTCGATGAGAAGCATCGCAGTATACTTCATAATCCTTGCGCTGATCTAGCAGAATCAACACAGGTGATGTAACCAAACGTTTCTTCAACTCCTAGAAACTAGCTTCACATTCCTCAGTCCAATTGAACTTGGTGTCCTTCTTCAACAGCTCCGTCATGGGCTTTGCAATCCTCGAGAAATTCTCAATGAATCTTCGGTAGTATCTTGCGAGTCCAAGAAAACTCCCGATCTCTCCAACTGATGTGGGTGATTCCCAGTTTGTTACAGTGTCAACTTTGGTGGGGTCTACTTCTATTCCTTCTCCGGATATAACATGTCCAAGGAATCCAACTTCCTTCAACCAAAACTCACATTTGCTTAACTTGGCGTATAACTGATGTTCTCTGAGCTTCTCAAGTACCAAATGCAAGTGTTCCTTATGCTCCTCTTCATTCTTGGAGTAGACCAAAATATCATCAATGAACACCACGACGAACTTATCCAAAAACTCCATAAACACCTTGTTCATCAGGTTCATGAAATAGGAAGGTGCGTTAGTCAGACCAAATGACATAACAGTATACTCGTACATCCCATACCTAGTGTTAAAAGCCGTCTTAGGTATATCCTACTCTCGAATCTTCAACTGACGGTATCCTGACCGCAGATCGATCTTGGAAAATACCTTAGCTCCTTGTAAGCGGTCAAACAGATCATTGATCATCGGCAGTGGGTACTTGTTTTTGATGGTCACTTCATTCAGTCCTCGATAATCAACAACCATCCTTAACGATCCATCCTTCTTCTCCACTAGAAATACTGGCGATCCCCAGGGTGAAGAACTTGGGCGAATACAGCCTTTATCCAGTAACTCCTTAATCTGCTTCTTAATCTCCTCCAAATCTTTTGCGGGCATCCTGTACAATCTCTTACATATTGGCCCTGTGCCTGGCAAAAGCTCAACCAAAAACTCAATGTCTCTATCCGGTGGCATGCCTGGCAACTCCTCTGGAAATACGTCAGGGAAATCCTTCACCACTGGTACTCCCTGCTGTACAACTCCTGATAAGGAATTCACCTGAGTCCTCTTCGGCACATGCCGGGATACATACTTAATCCTTCTTCCTTCTGAGGTGGTAAGTAAAATCGTCTTACTGGCGCAATCGATGTTTCCTCCGTACATCGACAGCCAATCCATACCAAAAATCACATCCAAACCTTGCGAGTCCAAGATTATTAAGTCTGAGGGGAAAACATGCCTACCTATGGCCAATGGCATCTGAAAACATCCTTGGCTTGCCATATACTCTGCTCCTGGTGAACTCACTAACATATGTGTTTTAAGAACTTTGGTGGGCAGTTTATACTTATCCATGAATCCCCTTGATATGTATGAATGCGATGCACCAGTATCAAAAAGAATGAGTGCAGTAAATGACTTAACCAAAAACTTACCTATTACTGCATCTGGCTAGGCTTCAACCTCCTCCACGTTAACGTGGTTCACATGTCCTTTATTGAAAGGATTCGGCTTCTTCCCAGAGCTTCGATTGCCATTTCCATTCTGGGCTTCAGGACATTCATTGGCATAATGTCCAGTCCTCTGACACTTATAGCAAGTGACTTGGCTCAGGTCTCTTTTGGCTGGGGTTGATGGGTTGGTACGGTTCTGGCCGTTGCTTCCTCCATTCCCATTACCATTCTTGGGGCCATTATGATTATGCGAACTACCTCCTCCATGGGTATGCTGAAAATGTCCTCCCGATTTTGGGGTAAAACGTGGCTTCTTCTGAGCTCCAGAATTGTACTTCCCTTGTCCATACTTCCTCTTGCGGTTTTCAATCTGCTGTTGCTTCCCTTCAATCATGAGAGCTCTATCTACCAACTCCTGATAGTTGTTGAAGGTTGCTACCATCAACTGCATGCTCAGCTCATCATTCAGTCCTTCCAAAAACTTCTCCTGCTTGGCTGCATCAGTAGCAACATCATCTGGGGCATAACGTGCTAGTTTACTAAAATCCTCCACATACTGCCCTACGGTGCGTCCTCCTTGGCATAGGTTGCGAAACTCACGCTTCTTCATGGCCATAGCTCCTGCTGAAACATGGGCAGTACGAAAAGATTGCTGGAACTGGTCCCATGTGAGAGTGTCTATAGGGTGTGTGGCTGTGTAATTCTCCCACCATGATGCTGCGGGTCCATCAAGCTGATGTGCGGCAAAACGCACTCTTTCCGCATTTGTGCATCCTGTAGTGGTCAACTCCCTTCCAACTTTGCGAAGCCAATCATCTGCAACAATCTGCTCGGTGCTACTGGAATACACCGGTGGATTCAGTCTCAAGAAACGGGTTAAGTGATCAACAGGTGGTGGTGGCGGTGGGTTGTTGTTGTTGTTGTTGCCTTGGTTCTGTACTAGTGCTTGCATCAAGACATTCTGCTGCTGAATCAACTGAATGATCTCCGGTGGGAAAACAAATCCGGTGTCGCATCTCGGAGGCATCTGATGGGTTTAGAAAAGATGAGAATTTAGAATAGAATGAGGTCTAGAGAGAAAACACTACCCATATGCACATGAGACAAACACAATCAATATCACTCAAATCAATTCAAACAAGGCATACAATCGATCTAACTATCGTCACAAAGTGCTCGGACTATACTATATACATGGGGGAATACTACTACTGATTATGGTGGTGTACTAGAAATTTTGATCGGTCGAAGACTCCATGATATCTGCTGCAGCTTCATCAACAAAGTCATCTTCACTGGGGTCCGAGTCGGTGTCATCGATGATGATGTAGTTATCCGGGCAAGCGCAATCATCGTCTTCTCCTCCTGGTGCTGGGTCTCCCATCAATACTCCGATCTTCTTTATCAGGTCGTCATTCTTCTCCAACAACGTGGTGATCTCCTCCTCATATCCATCGCGCGTATACTTGAGTTCTCCCTCCAACTCTGTGATCTTGGTCAATGCCTTCTTCAGATCTATCATGCCTGTGCACATTTGGTTCTCCTGGCGACGAATGTGTTGGTTTTGCTCCTGGATGAAAGCTGCAATTGATCTATCCTTCTTGGTACTGATCATCTCCCATTGCTCATCTCGGTGCCCACAAATCTGGTAAATGGTATCCTTAAGCTCCTTGTGGTAAACTTCTCCAATGCGTCCCATGGTGATGTGGGCTGCCATGCTCTTTCCTAGACTCCAGGTTGGTGCATCAAAGGAAAACTCTATGGGCTCGGTGACGGGCATGAACGTCCTTCCTGGAACTTGAACTTGAATCATCCAACGCTCCTCTTCTGGTTGAATGGCGTTGTAGGTTCTGGTGAAGCTTGGTGTTCCGATGTTCAGGTATCTAGTGACTTCCTTCAAGTGGCGTCCAAAGGGTGTATCTTCATCTGGTTGCATGAACTTGTTCCTGGCATCCGCCATCCGAAAAGAGTGGAAAATGGAGAGGAGTTAGAAATGAGAAGAGAATAGTGATCTAGGGTTTAAGCTTAGTGGTCGTGTCCTACAATCAGCGTGTGCTCTGATACCATCTTGTAGTGACCAGACCTTAGACGGTCAAGTCTCTGTGCATCAGTGTCATCCCTGGATCAGTAATGCTGACACACACAGTACTCGAAGGATTTATAACAGAGTAGCAATCACACACTTATTACATCGAATGTCTCAAAAGAGAACTTAATACAATAAATATGGCTTAAGGCCATCTAAAAACGAACAGCGGAAGGCTTGGAAGATAAGCGAGTCCATCAACTCCAACGGCATCACTTAGTATAAGACCACGACCTAAGGCACCTTACTCGTCGTCTGTCTGCAACATGAAACATTGCAGCCCAAAAACGGGTCAGCACATGGAATATGCTGGCAATGTAACACATAGAGAGTAATGAACAAGATAATGCTATACTACATGCAGATATGGCTCATGGAAAGCTCTATGGTTACGGTTTTGCGAAAAGCCAATTTTTCCCTACTGCAAAGGAATAAATTTTATTTAACTATCATGGTGGTTGTTAAACATTGAGAATGGGTGACACCATCTCAATCCCAATTAAGTTTCAACATTAATCCCAACAAAATTAATTAAAGTAACATGATGAGATTCACATGATAATCCAAGTACTAGATACTCAAGATGTCCATTACCGGGGACACGGCTAACCATGATTAGATTGTACACTCTGCAGAGGTTTGCGCACTTTTCCCCGCAAGACTCGATCTCCTCCGTTGGGATTCTCACACTACATGGTGTTTGAGAAACGGATGACCGAGACATGGTCTTTCAGAAGCGTTAGCACCTTACGATCGGGTAGACAGTTACACCTACTTCCCCTACATCTACTAGTCTACCACTGTAAGAGTTCACACAACTTAATCAACTATGCTAGATCCCATAATAGCTTGCGGCTGCACACGGAAGTTTCTAGCATGAATAATCTTATGATCCCTTTGAGCCTGGGTGGCGGTCGATAAAAAAACAGGCAATCGCTGGAATACCCAGGTGCCTCAATCCACCCAGATGTGTATTTAAGTTGCCACCTTAAGTTGAACCATTAATTAACAAACTCACATCTGTCATGGATACACTCAAACCCAATCCACGTCTACTAGCATAGCATAGCAATATAAGCAAACGTAGCAGTAACTCCCAAGGGTTTGAATACAAAACAGGTAATAGGTACTACCTCATCTACTTCCCAAAACCCACAATTTAATCAGATCCTACTCATGCAGTGTTTGAGGATTGATCTAATGCAATAAAACTGGGTAATTAAAAGTATGATCAAAGTGTTACTTGCCTTGCTGATGATCCGTGAAACCTAGGGATTCGAAGTAGCAAGCGGCGCACTACGGGTACTCTATCGCAAACAAACAAGCATACAATAAGTACCCATCTAATGCACAGGTAAAACTCGAATAAGAGATCTAACCAGAAAGTTCAACTTAAGAACTCCGGTTTGCAAAAAGAATCAAATCGAACGAAGCAACGAACGTCAAACGGCGAAAGAAACAAGCTTCATTTACTAATCTGGAACTAGTCAAATTTTACAGAAGCAAAAACTTGTTTGAGTTGGTTAAACGGAAAGAGGGCTTCGAGACGAAACTCTAGGCGCTTGAATCGCTTGATTCCGACAAACGAGCGAAAAGAAAAACGAAAACGAAAAACAGATCGGAAATCACGATCAGAAATAATCACGGAAAATCCGAGAAAAAGAAAACGGACGAACAGGCTAATGAACGAACGTTCGTTGACAGCGACTAAACGGCGAACTTGTTCGTTAAAACGAACGTACGGACGAACGTCCGCTAACTAAACTAAACCGGGGAAAAAATAAAAACCGATCTATTATAAAAAAATGAAAACTAGGGTTTTAAAAAAAACCGGATCTGTTCAAAAAAACCGAACGACGGCGGGGCGGCAGCGGCGTATTCCTCAGGCGAGGCTCCGGCGAGGCGGGGCGGCTCCGGCGGGCGGGTGAGGCGGCGGGATGGGGCGCGGGATGGGCGGCGGCTTGGCGGCGGCGGGCTTCGGGCGGCGGGGCGGCTTCGGCGGCGGGGCGGGACGGGCTGAGGCGGCAGGGTGGGGGCGGCTTTTAAGAGGGGGGAAGGGCGGCTTGGAGGAGGGGGCAAGGCGGCGGGGAGGCGGAGTCCGGGTCGGACTCGGCGACGGCGGCGGCGGTCGCGGTCTCCTGGAGGGAGACGGCGGCGCGGGGGAGCTGGGCCCGCTCGGCTGGGCCTCGGCCCAGTCGGGCGTGGACGTTTTTTTAAAAACAATTCCGCCGAACAGAAAATCAATCCTAGAAAAATAAATAAAAATCTAAAAATGCCAAAACAAATTTTCTCCGTCTAAATAAAATATTTAGAACGAGATGAACATTTTCTTGGCCCTAAAATGCAATTTGAAAAACGTGTAATTTTTCCTAAATTCGAATAAAATATCGAAAAACTCCAAAATAAAATCTTATTTGATTTTTTTATTAAATCCTCAATATTTCTTATTTTTGGGAAAGTCATTTTATTCCCTCTCTCTTATTTTTATAAATGAAAATAATTGAAGATAAAATAAATAAAATCAAATGATCCTCTTTTCAAAAATTTGAGGAAACCCAAATATGAAAATAACGAAATCCCCAACTCTCTCTGTGGGTCCTTGAGTTGCGTAGAATTTCTAGGATCAAAATCAAAATGCAAATAAAATAAGATATGCAATGATGCTCTATTGTACAACATTCCAAATTGAAAATTTGGGATGTTACACTTTCCTCTTATATTCGCCATATCCAGATTGCAATCTTAGTTTCTTGCTTGTTCTTCGTTTGCCTGCAGGAAATAGACCTTCATGCTCAAGTTGATAGTGCTCCGGCGTGGTCAATAACCTCTCGGAGTTGGTTTAGCGATTCCTAAGGCGCGACGTCCTCGCATGTTCGTAGTCGGATCGTCAAAGTCGACTTCCTCGAAAACTATAGCCACCATCTCTATCTCTTGTGGAAGAGGCGGGAATTTCGTGGCCGTTGGGAAAGGGGTCTGAAACCAACCCTATCTCTTGTTTCCCCACACATACGGACTCTAAAAACAGCCTATACTTAAGTATTTCGAAATTACATGGGCCTGGCCCAATAATAAGGTGACGCAGCACCTAGAATAGCCTCTGGACGAAATTTATGAAGTGGCATCTTGTATATTTCGTCCAAGGCTTCATGCACTCAATATGGTTGCTTCAAAGTCCTGAAATCATCACTTGTAACTCCGTTCTTGTTCCCCTTGCGCATGCCATCCTCTCCATGCTTGGTCTTGCTCCAGTGTTCATCCCTCTTATCCATGCCAGGCCCTTCATTTGTAAGCAAAACAAATGTATCCAATTTAGGCAGCATCATATTGTCATAAACATTAGAATCATTACCAAGAAACGAAAGTACCTGAAAATTAAATTGGCGTGTGCGAGCTCTAGTAATTGGTCCAGTATATGTAGCAGTAGGGGCTGTGGGTGTAACAATGGTATTGATGTCCTCATCAGCTAGGTTAAGGTAACACGTACTGTTCGTGTGCATTTTAGTATCAATACATATGCTGATTATGTTTATTGTGATGTGGTACCTATGCAAGCATGTTCCTTATTACTTGGTGGACCATGGCAATTTGATAAAAAAATTATACACTATGGTAGAAACAATCAGTATACTCTTGTTCATAAGGATAAAAATATTACTTTGCTTCCTATGAATCCTGATTCCATTTTGAAAGATGATATTAATAGAGCTACTAAAGCAAAACAGGAGAAAAATAAGAGTGATAAATCAGATTGTGGCAAAAGAATTTGAGCAACAAATGAAGCCTAATAATAAACAATCTAGTGTTGCTTCTGAAATTAAAATGAAAAGTGCATGTTTAATTGCCACCAAGTCTGATATTGATAAGCTAGATTTTAGCAAATCTGTTTGCTATGCTTTTGTGTGCAAAGAGGCATTATTTTCATTCGAGGACGTGCCTTCCTCTTTGCCCCCTGCTGTCACTAACATTTTGCAGGAGTTCGCCGACGTCTTCCCACAAGACATGCCACCGGGATTACCACCTATTCGAGGGATTGAGCATCGAATTGACTTAATTCCCGGTGCATCGCTACCCAACCGTGCACCATACCGTACCAATCCAGAGGAGACGTAGGAGATTATGCGTCAAGTACAAGAGCTGCTCAACAAAGGTTATATATGTGAATCTCTTAGTCCTTGTGTTGTTCCTATTATACTACTGCCTAAAAAGGATGGTACGTCGCGTATGTGTGTTGATTGTAGAGGCATTAATAATATTACTATTCGTTATCGTCATCCTATTCCTAGGCTAGATGATATGCTTGATGAATTGAGTGGCTCCACAATATTCTCCAAAGTTCATTTGCATAGTGGATACCATCAAATTCGTATGAAATTGGGAGATGAATGGAAAACAACATTTAAAACTAAGTTTGGTTTATATGAGTGGTTAGTCATGCCTTTTGGGTTAACCAATGCACCTAGTACTTTCATGAGACTAATGAACGAAGTTTTACGTGCTTTCATTGGACGATTTCTGGTAGTCTATTTTGATGATATACTGATTTATAGCAAATGTTTGGAAGAACATTTGCAACATTTACGTGATGTTTTTATTGCTCTACGTGATGCATGTTTGTTTGGTAACCTTGGGAAGTGCACCTTTTGCACCGACCGAGTATCTTTTCTTGGCTATGTTGTTACTCCACAGGTAATTGAAGTTGATAAAGCCAAGATTGAAGCTATTGAGAGTTGGCCGCAGCCCAAAACGGTCACACAAGTGAGGAGTTTTCTTGGACTCGCTGGTTTCTATAGGCGTTTTGTGAGAGATTTTAGCACCATTGCTGCACCTCTCAATGAGCTTACAAAGAAGGATGTGCCTTTTGTTAGGGGTACCACATAGGAAGAAGCCTTCACGGTATTGAAAGATAAGTTGACACATGCTCCTTTACTCCAACATCCTGAGTTTAATAAGACTTTTGAGCTTCAATGTGATGCTAGTGGAATTGGATTAGGAGGTGTGTTATTACAAGATGGCAAACCGGTTGCATACTTTTCTGAAAAATTGAGTGGGCCTAGTCTAAATTATTCTACTTATGATAAAGAATTATATGCTCTTGTTCGGACTTTAGAGACATGGCAACATTATTTATGGCCCAAAGAATTTGTTATACATTCTGATCATGAATCTTTGGAACATATTAAAAGTCAAGCTAAACTGAATCGTAGACATTCTAAATGGGTTGAATGCATTGGGACTTTCCCTTATGTCATTAAACACAAGAAGGGTAAAGAAAATGTTATTGCTGATGCATTGTCTCGTCGCTATACTATGCTTTCACAACTTGACTTCAAAATATTTGGTTTGGAGACCATCAAAGATCAATATGTGCATGATGCTGATTCTAAAGATGTAATGCAGAATTGTAAAGAAGGAAGAACATGGAACAAGTTTGTTATTAATGATGGCTTTGTGTTCCGTGCTAACAAGCTATGCATTCCAGTTGATGGCATGCGCAAGGGGAACAAGAACGGAGTTACAAGTGATGATTTCAGGACTTTGAAGCCACCATAAGGAGTGCATGAAGCCTTGGACAAAATATACAAGATGCCACTTCATAAATTTCTTCCAGGTGCTATTCTAGGTGCTGCGTCACCTTATTATTGGTCCAGGCCCATGTAATTTCGAAATACATAAGTATAGGCTGTTCTTAGAGTCCGTATGTGTGGGGAAACAAGAGATAGGGTTGGTTTCGGACCCCTTCCCCAAGGGCCACGAAACTCCCCCCTCTTCATCCATATATACAGCCCTTAGGGCACCGTTTAGACTTTGGGTTTTGTTTAGATTAAAGTTCGCCATCGCTGCAACTTCGCGTAATTCGTTTGTGTTCAACGACCAGACAAAGGTGTCACAGAACCCCAACTTGATCAATAAAGCTTTCCTCTTATATTCGCAATATCCAGATTGCAATCTTAGTTTCTTGCTTGTTATTCGTTTGCCTGCAGTAAACAGACCTTCGTAGTCAGGTTGATCGTGCTCCGGCGTGGTCAATAACCTCTCGGAGTTGGTTTAGCGATTGCTAAGGCGCGACGTCCATGCACGTTCGTAGTCGGATCGTCAAAGTCGACTTCCTCCAAAAGGATAGCCACCATCTCATCGAAAGACGGGACACCTTTGCCTCTATCAGTGGGGCTAGTGGTGGTCACACTCATCATAGGAAATGCACTCAATGTCACATATGGTGGAGTCACTCATATCACTCATGGTGGGGTGACTCTCCTGACATGGGAATTGGGGCATCTCAACATATGTGGGTGTCAGTTAGATGTTGGTGTAAATATCTCCATGCTCAACTCCTATCGCCACCATGGTTGAAGGGATAGTCCCATGCTCAACCTCCTCATCCATAATGACTCCAAAGATGAATGTCGTAGGATGTGGCAAAACATCACTCTCCTCCTAGACCAAAGAGAGGGTCTCATGTGTGGTCTCGTAGCTTGAATCGGAGTATGAGTCCAATATGGGCGTCGTTTTCATGTTGTTGAAGAGGTTCATGCTCGTCGCCGTGGTCGAAGGGGATGTCCCTTGCTCGACCTTCTTGTCGCCGTCTTGTTGTTGGATGTCCATATGATGTGGCACCTCATAGCTCGTCTCCATGACCAAAGGGAATTTCCCATGCTCCGCCATCTTTCTTGCAGGGCTTCCGAACATGGAAGTGTCGTCCTCGCCAGGTGGTCGCCTTGTTGTTGAAAATGTTGATGTAGGCGAACTCATGGGAAGTAGGCGAAGATGTCGTACGTCCACAGGCGAAGATGCCTTGTTAGCACTCGGCGAAGATGACGAAGTGGTGGTGGTAGTAGCCGTAGCATCCTCTTGGTGGTTCTTGTCTCGCGGACTTCTCTTGTGCTCATGAAGTTCGGTCGTAGCTTGATGTAAAGCTTGTTTGGACTTGTAGGTTTGCGTGTGTCGAGCATCTTCATGTTGATGATGACGTTGTCGTGCTTGAGCTTGTAGTAGATGTCGTTCGGCGTCGCGCACATGTTGCTTGGAGGTGACTTGCTCTTCGTGACGATGTGGAATACAAACGTGATGATGGTCACCATGTATATGTGGACGTGGACGACTTGGGCTTGCATCGCTTGGGCACTCCGTAGATGATCGACTTGCTTGCCGTCGCCTTGTGGATGATATGGAAGGAGAAGAACGGTTGATCAACATGGTCCGAATCTCCTCCATCCTTGCATCTTTCTCCTCCTTTTCTGAAAACTTGTTGTCGAAGTAGTCCCTTCTCCTAGCTTCGGAATGTCCTAAGTCAGTGGTGATGTTGTCGATGACTTGCATTGCTCGTTGTAGTCCGAAGTGGGGAGTTTTGTTGTTGTAGTTGTACGCGCCATCGTTGTTGTGGAAGACCGGAGATGAAATGCCTTGCCTATCCATCACAAGACTCGAGAAAATATGAGTGGGAGAAAGACAAGAACTATACCAAATGTACCTTGAACGATGTTGAAGATGGATCAATGATCACTCAATAGTGTAACAAGGAAATAGCACAATTGGTATCGATCTTGTCAATTTCTCACACCTACACCAATAAGGCTTATGGTGGAGCTCGGTGAGGATAGTGGCACAAAAAATTTGATGTAAAATGTTAGCAAGAGTCAATATTGTTGAAAGAGATTCACAAATTCGCAAGTGAGACAAGTAGAACAATAGCAATGAATGGCACACAGAAACACACACACGGGTAGATAAATGGGGTCGTGCAACCAAGGAATGAGCACAAAATGTGGAATCCACGGAAAACTCTCGTGTTGCACAACTCAAGAGAGACGCTAGCACGATTACTCAATAGGCGGATATGACACTTGTGCACAACCTATAGGAGACAAAAATGCAACGACTTCTATCCCAAGTATGTTACGTATATGGTTCCCAGTGTTTCTCTCAAGATGATCCAAGATGATCGGATGTGAAAATCTTACATGCAATGTGGTATGATGCTATGGCTCTTGCTTACAAGCTTCTTTGCTCTTTCTCTTTTGCTTAAAAACTTATTCTCTTTTTTTCTATGGCCACAATGCGAAATGCACAAACCAACATAGCAATTGTGTATATACGGGAATAATATTGTAACACCAGGGATGATATGATGATACCAATATGATATGGTATGTATGCAATGGAAGGGTGGATCACTAATGTGCACAAGTAACGTTGCCGGCAATACTCAATGGCTAGTCTCGATAGGCAAGTGACACAGAATGGGCTAGGGGTTAACAATGCAATGGCAAGGAGAATGTACAATGATGTCGTCGAGGTTACCGTCCTTGCTTACGGTAGGGGTGTCAAAATGATGAAGTGGTGAATGTCGATCACGACCTCACGGCGATGATGAGTGGTGGTGTTCTCGATGTATACATGTTCCTAATTAGCCAAAACACCTTAGGAAACGGAAAAACCGCGAACTCAAAATCTCAAATGTCAAATGGTGGTAGCGGAAAAGCGGTGGTGGTTGTGGAAGTATTGGTGGGAAACCGGTCAAAATGGGTTAAGGTGGCGGAAGGGTATGATGGGCTATACACTGTTTCGGAGTCGGAATCACGGTCCCTAAGTAGCCGAAACACCTTAGGAGACACAACTCATGATGTAGGGTGGAACCCTAAATGGCCGATCTTTCACGAAACGAGCGGATCCCAACTAAGAACACGAAGAACACGAGGGGAAAACAATGGAAAACTCAAGAGGATCTCTCAAACCAACAAGATATAGTCACACATATTCTAGATCTGAGTACACATAGAGATCACACGGTCCAAAACCAACAAGGGACGATACATAGGGTAACCGGTTCTTCTCCGTGAGGAGGTCTTTATGGGGCCACCCAAGAGGGGGTCTTGAATCCAACATGGATCTTCTCCGAAGAGGGGCCGCGGTCTCTCTCGAGGAGTAGATCTGTATGGATGAGCAAAAACTCTATCTCACATATGAGCTAAACCAATGCTGACCCTAGAAAAGTGATGGAGGGGTCATTTATATAGGCAAAGGGGGCGAAGGGGTACATGGGCTTCGGCCCAACACACACACGCAGGTGGTGGTCCGGATGATCCGGATGGACAGCCAGATGATCCGGGCTTTAGGGACCCGGATGGTCCGGGAGGTGGTCCGGATGAGGCGAAGAGGCAGGCGACGGTGACAGCGGCCCGGATATCCGGAGGGGGGCCGGACGTCCGGCTGGTGTCCGGATGATCCGAGGGTTGCCCGGACGGTCCGGCTTCGGGGTGCAGCTTCGGGTGTCCTCATGTGGATTTGCCGGATCGTCCGGGACCTCGTCCGGATCGTCCGGCCAGCCTGGGACTTGGCTGATTTCCTCTCCGTCTTCACGCAAGTCTTTCTCTTCCGCTCCTCCTTGCTCCTTAGCTTCTCCATAGCTAACTCCTTGATACCTGAGTATGCACAATGTCTCCGTTTGAGGTAGTAGCCATGTCTCATGTGCATCGAAGTGGAATTGTGAGAGGAGAGATGTCACCTCGATTTCGAGAGATCTTGCACGTGCTCGTGTGATGGGTCCACTAGGCACTTGGTTAGACGATGGTAGGTCTATGGGGATGACCTTGGGATGCTCCGCATCATCTCCCCTCCCTTGGGAAATATCCGACCTCGGATCGAAATCTTCATCCCCATGGTAGGGCGAGAGATCTTTGATGTTGAAGATGTCGCTCACGTTGTACTTGTCGTGTGGGAGGTCGATCTTGTAAGCGTTGTCGTTGTAGCGTGCTAGCACCTTGAAGGGTCCATCAGCTCTTGGTAGAAGTTTGGACTTGCGTTCGTTGTGGAAGCGGTCCTTGCGAAGGTGTAGCCACACAAGATCTCCAATGTTGAATATCATGGGTTGCTTGTTGTCGTTGAGCTTGGTCGTGAGTCGTTGTACTTGGCGCTCGATGGTGTGCCTTGTATCTTCAAGCATCTTCTTGAGATAATTCACTCGGGCACCCGCGTCCGTGTTGATGCCCTCTTGTACTGGTAGAGGAAGAATGTCCAATGGGGACAACGGGTTGAATCCGTAGACGACCTCGAAAGGGGACTTGCCGGTTATTCAGTGTCTTGCGCGGTTGACGAGGACATCAATACCATTGTTACACCCACAGCCCCTGCTGCTATACATACTGGACCAATTACTAGAGTCCGCGCACGCCAATTGAATTATCAGGTACTTTCGTTTCTTGGTAATGATTCTAATGTTCATAAGAATATGATGATGCCTAAATTGGATACATTTTTTTTGCTTACAAATGAAGGGCCTAGCTTGGACAAGAAAGATGAACCTTGGAGAAAGTTCAAGCATGGAGATGATGGCATGTGCAAGGGGAACAAGAACGGAGTTACAAGTGATGATTCCAGGACTTTGAAGCCACCATAATGAGTGCATGAAGCCTTGGACGAAATATACAAGATTCCACTTCATAAATTTCGTCCAGAGGCTATTCTAGGTGCTGCGTCACCTTATTTTTGGGCCTGGCCCATGTAATTTCAAAATACTTGATTATAGGCAGTTTTTAGAGTCCGTATGTCTGGGGAAACAAGAGTTGGGTTGGTTTCGGACCCCTCCTCCAAGGGCCATGAAATTCCCCCTTCTCTCCTCCATATATACAGCCCTTAGGGCATCGTCTAGACTTTGGGTTTTGTTTAGATTAAAAGTTCGCCATAGCTGCCACTTCGTGTACTTCGTTTGTGTTCAACAACCAGAAAAAGGCGTCACAAAACCCCACCTTGATCAATCAAGCTTTCCTCTTATAATCGCAATATCCAGATTGCAATCTTAGTTTCTTGCTTGTTCTTCGTTTGCCTGCAGGAAACAGACCTTCGTGGTCAGGTTGATCGTGCTCCTGCGTGGTCAATAACCTCTCGGAGTTGGTTTAGCGATTTCTAAGGCACGACGTCCTCGCACGTTTGTAGTCGGGTCGTCAAAGTCGACTTCCTCCAAAATGATAACCACCATCTCATCGAAAGACGGGACACCTTTGCCTCTATCAGCGGTTGTAGGCGTACTCGATGATCAATAGGCACTCTTCCCACTACTTGATGTTCCTCTTGATCAACACGCGTAGTAGAGTGGAGAACGTACGGTTCGTCACCTCCGTTTGGCCGTCGGTTTGTGGATGATATGTCGTGGAGAATAGTAGCTTGATGCCGAGCTTGGCGCATAGAGTCTTCCAAAAGTAACTCAAGAACTTGACGTCGCGGTCTGAGACAATCGTCTTTGGCACTCCATGAAGTCGCAAGATTTCCCTACAAAAAGATTGGCAACATGTGAAGCATCGTCCATCTTGTTGCAAGGAATGAAATGAGCCATTTTGGAGAATCGATCCACAACAACAAAAATGGAATCCTTGCCATTTCTAGTTCTAGGCAAACCAAGCACAAAATCCATGCTAATATCTTCCCATGGTTGGTACGGAATTGGAAGAGGCATATATAGGCCATGAGATTGAGCTTTAGACTTAGCTTTGCGACATGTAGAGCATCGGTTGGTGAAGCGGTTGACGTCGCGGAAGATATTGGGCCAAAAATAGTTCTTGGAGAGCGTAGCAAGTGTCTTGTCGTGTCCAAAGTGTCCTATTAGTCCTCCTCCATGAGATTCTTGCAAAAGCAACAAATGAAGAGAATACTCGGGGATGCAAAGTTTGTTAGCTCTCATAAGATAACCATCCTTGATGTAATAGGGTCCCCAAGATGGATGCGTCAAGCACTTTGCATAAGGAATAGCAAAAGTAGGGTCATGCGCATATAAGTCTTTTATGTGCTCAAAGCCAATGACATTCAATTCAAGTTGAGTAACAAGCATGCATATACGGGAAAGCGCATCCGCCACAACATTTTCCTTACCTTTAATATACTTGATGACATAAGTAAATGACTCTATAAATACACTCCACTTAGCATGACGCTTGTTCAACTTAGTTTGACCCTTAAGGTATTTAAGTGTTTCATGATCGTTATGGATGATGAATTCATGAGGGCGGAGATAATGTTCCCATTCACGCAAAACTCGCACTAAAGCATATAGCTCTTTGTCATAGATGGGGTAATTGAGTTGCGCTCCGGAATGTTTCTCACTAAAATATGCTATGGGGCGCTTCTCTTGCGTTAACACACCTCCTATGCCATTACCACTAGCGTCACAATGAATTTCAAAGGTTTGTCAAAGTTGGGTAATGCAAGCACGGGAGCATGGGTATCAAAATTCTTAAGCTAATTGAAAGCGGTGTCTTGGGATGGTCCCCAAACAAACGATGCATTTTTCTTACTCAAAGCATGCAAAGGTGAAGCAATAGTGCTAAATCTTTCACAAATCTATGGTAGAAACCGGCTAAACCAAGAAAACTACGCACTTGTTGCAAATTGGTTGGTTGGGGCCAAGTTTTACTAACATTGATCTTAGATTCATCAACATGAACACCCTTAGAAGATACTACAAAACCCAAGAAAACAAGCTTATCAACACCAAAAAGGCATTTTCCATATTAGCATAAAGTCGCTCTTTTCGAAGAGTTTGTAGCACAGTTCGAAGGTGGGTGACATGATCTTTTAAAGATTTGCTAAAAACAAGGATATCGTCGAACTAGACCACAACAAACTCACCAATGTAAGGGCGAAACACATAATGCATAAGACGCATGAAAGTACCGGGTCCTTCCGATAAACCCATAGGCATGACTAACCACTCATACAAACCAAACATTGTTTTGAAAGCGGTTTTCCATTCATCACCCTCTTGTATGCGGATTTGATAGTAACCACTTTTGAGATCAATTTTGGAAAAAATAGTGGCACCGCTAAGTTCATCTAGCATATCTTCAAGGCGTGGAATGGGGTACCTATAGCGAACGGTGATAGCATAGATACGTCTACAATTGGAGCACATGCGAAAGCTACCATCTCTTTTTGGCACAAGAATGACTGGTACGGCACAAGGACTCAAACTTTCACGCCCATGTCCATGGTCTATGAGATGCTTTACTTGCCTTTGTATTTCTTTGGTTTCTTCAGGGTTGACGCGGTATGGGGCCTTGTTTGGAAGATGTGCTCTGGGGATGAGGTCGATGCGGTGCTCGATGCCTCGTAGTGGAGGTAGACCCGGAGGTAGCTCGCCGGAGAAAACATCGTCGAATTCCTGCAATAGAGAAGATAACACCAAAGGTAGATTGTGAGAGGTGTTAGTTTTTGGTGCCTCGTCCTTGCACAAAAGGACATAGTGCATGACACTTGATGGGTTCTCATACACTTCTATCATCTCACGTTTGGTGGCAAAAAGGACTAAGCTCTTCTTGTCGCTGATCGTGGAGGCACTCAATTTGGGCTTGTGGCGCTCACTCTGTTTTTGGTGGTTCGCTCTCTCACTATTTTCTCCATGATGGGTGGCTTGCTTGTTGACGATCACTTGGCTTGGAGACATAGGTCATAGTACATATACCTTTCCTTTCATCTTGAAGCTAAAGTGGTTTGTACGTCCGTTGTGATTGACACCTCGGTCAAATTGCCATGGCCGTCCAAGAAGGAGGTGGCAAACGTTCATCGGAAGGACATCACACTGCAAAGTGTCTTCGTAAGCTCCGATCTTGAAAGAAACTTGTACCCTATGCTTGACTTGGATGGTGCCGTTGTCGCTTAGCCATTGAACCTTGTAGGGGTGCGGGTGCTTCATCTTGACCAATTGGGGCTTGGAGCATAGTTCTTCACTTGCAAGGTTATGGCAACTCCCTCCATCGATGATGACCTTGACGGACCGTCCATTGATGCCGGCCTTGGTGTGGAATATATGGCATCTTTGGTCTTCTTCTTGTTGATGTTGAAGAGTCAAGACCTTGGATACAACAAGAGCGGGGTTTGAATCTTCGTCACAAAAGATTTGATCATCTTCGTCTTCATTCAGTTGCCGTTGTATGGCCACTTGGTCAAGGGCTTCCATTTCTCCCTCACTCATGGAGTCATAGGTTCCGTCGACGTTGAGGATCATGGTGCGCTTGTTTGTACACTCAAAGGACTTGTGGCCTCGGCCGCCGCATGTGAAGCACTTGAAGGAACTTGTCTTGATGGTCTCATCGGTTGGGGTAGATGATGATGAAGCTCACGGCTTGAAGTTGCTTGTAGTAAGAGGACGACTTGAGGTTGTCGAAGTTTTCTTATAACTTGACTTGTCGCCGTTACTTGTAGATGGCTTGGTTGAGGTAGAAGTTGTTGGAGTCATTGAAGCTTGATTGTTGGAGAGGCCATAGGACTTTGATGAGAACTTGGTGTACTTGAAGTCATCTTGCACTTGGCGTTCCGTCTTGGTAGCTTGATGCACGAACTCGATGAGGTTCGAGTATGGTTGGAATTCGGCGATCTTCTTGATAGGATGATTAAGTCCATTCAGGAAACGTGCCATAGTTTTCTCATCATCTTCCGTGACACTGGCTCGTATCATGGCAATCTCCATTTCCTTGTAGTACTCTTCAATGCTCTTGGTTCCTTGCTTGAGAAGTTGGAATTTCTTGAAGAGGTCGCGGTTGTAGTAGTTTGGCATGAAGCGTGCTCTCATGACATCCTTCATTTGCACCTAAGTAGTGATGGGTGGCTCACCTTTGGCCTCTTGGCGCTCAATGACTTGTTCCTACCAAATGAGGATGTAATCTTGGAACTCAAGGGATGCCATCGCTATCTTCTTCTCTTCTTCATAGTTGTGCAAGCGAAATATTTTGTCAACCTTCAATGCCCATGATATGTACTCTTCGGGGTCATTCCTTCGGGTGAACTTGAGCATGGTGAACTTTAGCTTGCTGTATTGTTGCTCTTCATTGTGTTGGGGTCGGGGATGATGATGCCCATGTCGTTGAGGATTGATGAACTCATGTTGCTCTTGTCGAGGAAGGTTGTCGACCTCATGTTGCTTTTGTCTTGGAGGATTTCCATTGTCTTCATGCTCTCGATGAACTTGATGTTCTTTTCTAGCTTGAGGAGGCGCTTGTCGATCTTGACGAGGAGCTTGACGATGCACATTTGATTGATAAATTCTTTCTTGAACTTCATCGCGAAGCACTTCTTGTTGCTCACGAGCTTGCCGGTTGCGCGTGGCTACGGCTCGACTTGAATCTCGAAGGGCACGTTGCACCTCAAGTGCTTGAGCTTCACGTAGTTGTTGTTCTTGGCGTTGTGCCTCGGCATCTTGTGCATCTTGGTGTTGGCGCGCTCGCTCCTCTTGTTCTTGTTGGCGTTGACGTTGCCGTTCTTGTGCTTGCGCGAATCTAGCTTGGTTTTGACGATGTCGATGCTCTTGAGAGTCGGTGTAGTGTAGAGGATTGCGGTTGGCTTGACGATCTTGACGTGCGGCACGACGAAGAGTATTCGACGTCGGGGTACTTGAGCCAGAGATGGTGTCGTCGGAGTGTCGACTCGAGCGACTCCTTCTTTAGTAGGACGAAGTGGCAGAAGAGCGGTTGACCAACAAGGCACGAATCTCATCCATTCTTGCGTCATTCTCGTGCTTGTGTTCGTCGAGCTTGGTGTCGAAGAAGTCTCTGATACGTCTCCAACGTATCTATACTTTTTTATTGTTCCATGCTATATTATATTCTGTTTTGGACATTAATGGGCTTTATTATGCACTTTTATATTATTTTTGGGACTAACCTATTAACCGGAGGCCCAGCCCAGAATTGCTGTTTTTTGCCTATTTCAGAGTTTCACAGAAAAAGAATATCAAACGGAGTCCAAACGGAATGAAAGCTTCGGGAACGTGATTTTCGGAACGAACATGATCCAGAGGACTTGGAGCCTACGTCAAGACATCAACCAGGAAGGGAAGAGGTAGGGGGCGCGCCTATCCCCCCAGGGCGCGCCCTCCACCCTCGTGGGCCCACGTTGCTCCACTGACGTACTTCTTCCTCCTATATATACCTACGTACCCCCAAACTTCCAGATACGGAGCCAAAAACCTAATTCCACCGTCGCAACCTTCTGTACCCGTTAGATCCCTCTTGGGGCCTTTTCCGGAGCTCCGCCGGAGGAGGCATCGATCACGGAGGGCTTCTACATCAACACCATAGCCTCTCCGATGATGTGTGAGTAGTTTACCTCAGACCTTCGGGTCCATAGTTATTAGATAGATGGCTTCTTCTCTCTTTTTTGGATCTCATTACAATTTTCTCCCCCTCTCTTGTGGAGATCTATTCGATGTAATCTTCTTTTGTGGTGTGTTTGTTGAGACCGATGAATTGTGGGTTTATGATCAAGTTTATCTATGAACAATATTTGAATCTTCTCTGAATTCTTTTATGTATGATTGATTATCTTTGCAAGTCTCTTCGAATTATCAGTTTGGTTTGGCCTAGTAGATTGATCTTTCTTGCAATGGGAGAAGTGCTTAGCTTTGGGTTCAATCATGCGGTGTCCATTCCCAGTGACAGTAGGGGCAACAAGGCACGTATTGTATTGTTGCCATCGAGGATAACAAGATGGGGTTTATATCATATTGCATGATTTTATCCCTCTACATCATGTCATCTTACTTAAAGCATTACTTTGTTATGAACTTAATACTCTAGATGCATGCTGGATAGCGGTCGATGTGTGGAGTAATAGTAGTAGATGCAGGCAGGAGTCGATCTACTTGTCTCGGACGTGATGCCTATATAAATGATCATACCTAGATATTCTCATAACTATGCTCAATTCTATCAATTGCTCAATAGTAATTTGTTCACCCACCGTAATACTTATGCTCTTGAGAGAAGCCACTAGTGAAACCTATGGCCCCCGGGTCTATTTTCCATCATATTAATCTTCCAACACTAAGTTATTTTTATTGCCTTTTAGTTTACTTTGCATCTTTATCATAAAAATACCAGAAATATTATTATCTTATCATATCTATCAGATCTCAGTCTCGTAAGTGACCGTGTAGGGATTGACAACCCCTTATCGCGTTGGTTGCGAGGATTTATTTGTTTGTGTAGGTGCGAGGGACTCGTGCGTGGTCTCCTACTGGATTGATACCTTGGTTCTCAAAAACTGAGGGAAATACTTACGCTGCTTTACTGCATCACCCTTTCCTCTTCAAGGGAAGACCAACGAAGTGCTCAAGAGGTAGCAAGAAGGATTTCTGGCGCCGTTGCCGGGGAGTCTACGCAAAAGTCTATATACCAAGTACCCATCACAAACCCTTATCTCCCGCATTACATTATTTGCCATTTGCCTCTCATTTCCCTCTCCCCCACTTCACCCTTTGCCGTTTTATTCTCCCTCTCTTTTCCGTTCGCCTGCTTGGTTGTTATGGCTAGCCCTCTATCTTCTCCGTTGTCTCCCGAGAATGAAGTTCTTAATTTTAAGCACAGGGAGGGAGAAAATCTAAAAGACGCTTGGTATAGAAATTTGCAATGCTCAAAATAGATCTACCAGGAAGCAATCCACTTCTGTTCTTCTTCGCAATTTTTATGTAGGCGCTACTCCTTGGTACAGATATATCCTTGATACCATTACCGGAGGGAATTTCTTGGGTTGCCATACGTTTGATTCTTATAATGCTATGATAGATTTGTTTGGCTCACCACCTCTTTTGGTTAATGGAACTATGTTAACTTTGGAGCATGTAATGCAAAGACTTGAAATTATTGAAAATAAAGTTGCTACCGTAGAGTTAATTGAAAGTTTGGATAAAAAGATCCACAACCGAATTACCCAATATGGATCTAAAGTAGGAATCACTTTGAAAAATATTAAGGAGAAGGAACCCATAGTTAATGAAAGAATAAATCAGGATTCCACTAGAATTGATAAACTAGAGGGTATCATTACCAACTTGGGAACCGCTTTTTCTTCCGTAAAGAATACTCCAAGTCCTCCAACTAAAATTGCCAAGCTTATGTATGTTCCTAAAAATAAGGGTGAATCCTCTAGTAAGGAAACTGCGGATCTCAAATCTATATGTATTCATCCCAATTTTTGTGCTATCATTAAGGAACCATTTGCTACAAATGAATTTTTTGATATTGTGCCTAAAAGTTTGATGATCAATAAAAAGAAAGAAACTCGTAAGGATGATAGATGTCTCATTGAATAATTGCCTACCAAAGATGGCAATACCTAGATCTATCCTTGCTTTTATGCCTAGCTAGGGGCGTTAAACGATAGCGCTTGTTGGGAGGCAACCCAATTTTATTTTTAATTTTTTAGTTTTTGCTTCTGTTTAGGAATAAATATCTGATCTAGCCTCTGGTTAGATGTGTTTTTATGTTTTAGTTAGTGTTTGTGCCAAGTTTAACCTATAGAATCTTCTTGGATGATAGTTATTTGATCTTGCAGAAAATTCTAGAAACTTTCTGTTCACGAAAATAATTGTTAAAAATCACCAGAACGTGTTAAAATATTGATTCCAATTTCTGCTGATCAATAAAAAAATTGTTTAGGTCTTCCTATTTTGGCTGAATTTTTGGAGTTCCAGAAGTTTGCGTTAGTTACAGATTACTACAGACTGTTCTGTTTTTGACAAATTGTGTTTTTCGTGTGTTGTTTGCTTATTTTGATGAATCTATGGCTAGTAAAATAGTTTATAAACCATAGAGAAGTTGGAATACAGTAGATTTAACACCAATATATATAAAGAATGAGTTCATTACAGTACCTTGAAGTGGTGTTTTGTTTTCTTTCGCTAACGCAGCTCACGAGATTTTTCTGTTAAGTTTTGTGTTGTGAAGTTTTCAAGTTTTGGGTAAAAGATTTGATGGATTATGGAACAAGGAGTGGCAAGAGCCTAAGCTTGGGGATGCCCATGGCACCCCGAGATAATCTAAGGACACCAAAAAGCCAAAGCTTGGGGATGCCCCGGAAGGCATCCCCTCTTTCGTCTACTTCCATCGGTAATTTACTTGGAGCTATAATTTTATTCACCACATGATATGTGTTTTGCTTGGAGCGTATTGTATTATTTGAGTCTTTGCTTTTTAGTTCACCACAATCATCTTTTCTGTACACACCTTTTGATGAGAGACACACATGATTCGGAATTATTAGAATACTCTATGTGCTTCACTTATATCTTTTGTGCTATATAGTTTTTGCTCTAGTGCTTCACTTATATGTTTTAGAGCACGGTGGTGGATTTGTTTTATAGAAACTATTGTTCTCTCATGCTTCACTTATATTATTTTGACAGTCTTAAATAGCATGGTAATTTGCTTAATCCTAATATGCTAGGTATTCAAGACTAGTAAAAACTTTCTTATGAGTGCGTTGAATACTAAGAGAAGTTTGATGCTTGATGATTGTTTTAAGATATGGAGGTAGTGATATTAAAGTTGTGCTAGTTGAGTAGTTGTGAATTTGAGAAATACTTGTGTTGAAGTTTGCAAGTCCCGTAGCATGCACGTATGGTAAACGTTATGTAACAAATTTGAAACATGAGGTGATTGTCCTCCTTATGAGTGGCGGTCGGGGACGAGCGATGGTCTTTTCCTACCAATCTATCCCCCTAGGAGCATGCGCGTAGTGCTTGGTTTTTGATGACTTGTAGATTTTGCAATAAGTATGTGAGTTCTTTATGACTAGTGTTGAGTAGATGGATTATACGCACTCTTACCCTTCCATCATTGCTAGCCTCTTCGGTACCGTGCATTGCCCTTTCTCGCATTGAGAGTTGGTGCAAACTTCGCCGGTGCATCCAAATCCCGTGATATGATACGCTCTTTCACACATAAACCTCCTTATATCTTCCTCAAAACAGCCACCATACCTACCTATTATGGCATTTCCATAGCCATTCCGAGATATACTACCATGCAACTTTCCACCATTCCGTTTATCATGACACGTTCATCATTGTCATATTGATTGCATGATCATGTAGTTGACATCGTATTTGTGGCAAAGCCACCATTCATAATTTTTCATACATGTCATTCTTGATTCATTGCCTATCCCGGTATACCGCCGGAGGCATTCATATAGAGTCATACTTTGTTCTAGTATCGAGTTGTAATCATTGAGTTGTAAATAAATAGAAGTGTGATGATCATCATTTTTAGAGCATTGTCCCAAGTGAGGAAAAAAGAAGAGAAAGGCCATAAAAAAGGAAGAAGGCCCAAACAAATGAGAGAAAAGAGAGAAGGGACAATGTTACTATCCTTTTACCACACTTGTGCTTCAAAGTAGCATCATAATCTTCATGATAGAGAGTCTCTTGTTTTGTCACTTTCATATACTAGTGGGAATTTTTCATTATAGAACTTGGCTTGTATATTCCAACAATGGGCTTCCTCAAATGCCCTAGGTCTTCGTGAGCAAGCAAGTTGGATGCACACCCACTTAGTTTCTTTTGTTGAGATTTCATACATTTATAGATCTAGTGCATCTGTTGCATGGCAATCCCTACTCCTTGCATTAACATCAATCGATGGGCATCTCCATAGCTCATTGATTAGCCTCGTTGATGTGAGACTTTCTCCTTTTTGTCTTCTCCACATAACCCCCATCATTATATTCTATTCCACCCATAGCGCTATATCCATGGCTCACGCTCATGTATTGCGTGAAGGTTGAAAAAGTTTGAGATTACTAAAGTATGAAACAATTGCTTGGCTTGTCATCGGGGTTGTGCATCATGAGAGCATTCTTGTGTGACGAAAATGGAGCATGACTAAACTATATGATTTTGTAGGGATGAACTTTCTTTGGCCATGTTATTTTGAGAAGACATAATTGCTTAGTTAGTATGCTTGAAGTATTATTACTTTTAGGTCAATATTAAACTTTTATTTTGAATCTTTAGGATCTGAATATTCATACCACAATTAAGAGGGTTACATTAAAAATTATGCCAAGTAGCATTCCGCATCAAAAATTTTGTTTTTATCATTTACCTACTCGAGGACGAGCAGGAATTAAGCTTGGGGATGCCTGATACGTCTCCAACGTATCTATACTTTTTGATTGCTTCATGCTTTATTATATTCTCTTTTGGATGATTAATGGGCTTTGCTATACACTTTTATATTATTTTTGGGACTAACCTATTAGCCGGAGGCCCAGCCCAGAATTGCTGTTTTTTTGCCTATTTCAGTGTTTCGCAGAAAAATAACATCAAACGGAGTCCAAACGGAATGAAACCTTCGGGAATGTGATTTTCAGAACGAACGTGATCCAGAGGACTTGGACCCTACGTCAAGATGTCAACCAGGAAGGCACGAGGTAGGGGGGCGCTCCTACCCCCCAGGGCGCGGCCTCCACCCTCGTGGGCCCCATGTTGCTCTGTCGACGTACTTCTTCCTCCTATATATACCTATGCACCCCCAAGCTACCAGATACGGAGCCAAAAACCTAATTCCACCACCGCAACCTTCTATACCCGTTAGATCCCATCTTGGGGCCTTTTCCGGAGCTCCACCGGAGGAGGCATCGATCACGGAGGGCTTCTACATCAGCACCATAGCCTCTCCGATGACGTGTGAGTAGTTTACATCAGACCTTCGGGTCCATAGTTATTAGCTAGATGGCTTCTTCTCTCTTTTTTGGATCTCAATACAATGTTCTCCCCCTCTCTTGTGGAGATCTATTCGATGTAATCTTCTTTTGCGGTGTGTTTGTTGAGATCGATGAATTGTGGGTTTATGATCAAGTTTATCTATGAACAATATTTGAATCTTCTCTGAATTCTTTTATGTATGATGGTTATCTTTGCAAGTCTCTTTGAATTATCAGTTTGGTTTGGCCTACTAGACTGATCTTTCTTGCAATGGGAGAAGTGCTTAGCTTTGGGTTCAATCTTGCGGTGTCCTTTCCCAGTGACAGTAACGGCAGCAAGGCACGTATTGTATTGTTGCCATCGACGATAACAAGATGGGGTTTATATCATATTGCATGAATTTATCCCTCTACATCATGTCATCTTACTTAAAGCGTTACTCTGTTCTTATGAACTTAATACTCTAGATGCATGCTGTATAGCGGTCGATGTGTGGAGTAATAGTAGTAGATGCAGGCAGGAGTCGGTCTACTTGTCTCGGACGTGATGCCTATATACATGATCATACCTAGATATTCTCATAACTATGCTCAATTCTATCAATTGCTCAACAGTAATTTGTTCACCCACCGTAATACTTATGCTCTTGAGAGAAGCCACTAGTGAAACCTATGGCCCCGGGGTCTATTTTCCATCATATTAATCTTCCAACACTTAGTTATTTTTATTGCCTTTTATTTTACTTTGCATATTTATAATAAAAATACCAAAAATATTATTATCTTATCATATCTATCAGATCTCACTCTCGTAAGTGACCGTGTAGGGATTGACAACCCCTTATCGCGTTGGTTGCGAGGATTTATTTGTTTTTGTAGGTGCGAGGGACTCGTGCGTGGTCTCCTACTGGATTGATACCTTGGTTCTCAAAAACTGAGGGAAATACTTATGCTGCTTTACTGCATCACCCTTTCCTCTTCAAGGGAAAACCAACGCAGTGCTCAAGAGGTAGCAGTCTCTTGTATGTTGCTCGGAGAGTCGCAAGTCGGTGGTGAGGTTGTTGATGCGGTCACTCATTGCTAGTTGCTCTTCATGCAAGGCTCGTTGCATTCCAAATAGGTGTAGCTTGGTTGATGCGGAGCATCCCAAGGTCATTCCCATGGACCTACCTACATCTCCCACGACACCACTTGGACCTATGACAAGAGCCCGAGCAATCGCTATCAAAGATAAGGTGAACTCGGTCCTTTCCGAACTACCACTTTCGACAGATGAGACATGGCTACTACCTCGAACGGAAACACTATGTGTGCTTAGGTACTTGGAGGAAAGCCATGGAACATCTACATCCAATGGACAAGATGGCTAGGACACCAAGTGCGAAGGACAAGAAGATGGGCTACCACGGAAGCTACAGCCACCGGACGACCGGCCCCCGAAGATCACGCGAGCCCTAGGAACTTAGGCCAATGAAAGCTACAGAACCCCTCCGGATGACCGAACCCTCCAGACGTCCGACGCCACACCAACAGAACGAAGTCTACAGAAGTCCGAGGAGGACCGGACGACCGGCGACCGGACGACGGGACACCTACGGACGTCCGATGCCATGGCAACAGAACCTAATCTACGGAAGTCCGAAGGTCTACGGACGTCCGGACCGTCCCGAGCCTTCGGATGTCCGACGCCCACCGGACGCCGACTCGTGGCTTTGTCCAGTTACGGTCTGAGGCCCATGTACCCCTTCACTTCGCCCCCATTTGCACTAAGACTATAAATAGACCTCCTCCTCCTCCTAGTTAGGGTTAGCATTGGTTTAGCTCATATATGAGATAGAGCTTTGCTCATCCATATAGATCTACTCCTTGAGAGCAGCCGCGGCCCCTCTACGGAGAAGATCCCCGTTGGATTCAAGACCCCCTCTTGGGTGGCCCCATCAAGACCTCCTCTCGGTGAAGAACCGGTTACCCTATGTATCGTCTCTTGTTGGATTTGGACTGTGTGATCTCTATGTGTTCTTGGATCTAGCATATGTGTGACTATATCTTGTTGGTTTGAGAGATCCTCTTGTGTTTTCCCTCGTGTTCTTCGTGTTCTTTGTTGGGATCCGCTCCTTTCGTGAAAGATCGGCCGTTTAGGGTTCCACCCTACATCATTGGTGACATAGTTGTTCGGATCATCGTCTTGCTCAAGGAAGAGTGGGTTGGTAGAGGTACTTGGCCTATCCATCATTGGAACAAATATGTGAGTGTGAGAAAGAGAAGAACTTATACCAAATGTACCTTGACCGATGTTGAAGATGGATCAATGATCAATCCAATGTATAACAAGGAAATAGCACAATTGGTACCAATTCTTCTCAGTTTCTCACACCTACACAAGTAAAAGCTTATGGCGGAGCTCGGTTAGGATGGTCGCACAAAATTTGATGTGAAAGTAAGCAAGACTCAATAATGTTGGAAAAGATTTACAAATTCGCAAATGCAACAAGTAGACAAATAGAATATGTGGCACACGGAAACACAACACACGGAAAGATAAATGGGGTCATGTAACCAAGGAATGAGCCAAAATGTGGAATCCACGAAAATGCTCTTATTGCACAACACTAGAGAGACGCTAGCACGATCACACAATAGGAGGATACGAGACTTGTGCACAACCTACTAAGCAAAAATGCAACGACTTCTATCCCAAGTATGCTATATGTATGGTGTCCCAATGATATGATCCAAGATGGTCGGATATGACAATCTTAATTTCGTATAATGCTATGGTTCTTGCTTATATGCTCTTTGCTTATCTTTCCCTTTTGCTTAAATGCTTGGTTGGCTCTTTCTCCGCATCATCTCCCCCCCCCCTTGGGAAAGATCCGACCTCGGATCGAAATCTTCATCACCATGGTAGGGCGAAAGGTCCTTGGCAAACGGACATCGGAATGACATCACACTCCAAAGTGTCTTCGTAAGCTCCGACCTTGAAGGAAACTTGTACCATATGCTTGACTTGGATAGTGCCGGAGTCGCTTAGCCATTGGACTTTGTAAGGATGCGGGTGCTTCATCTTGACCAATTGGAGCTTGGAGCATAGTTCTTCACATGCCAAGTTATGGCAACTCCCTCCATCGATGTTGACCTTGTCGAACCTTCCAATGATGCCGGCCTTGGTGTGGAATATATGGCATATTTGTTCTTCATCTTATTGATCTTCAAGAGTCAAGACCTTGGAGACAATGAGAGCGGGGCTCGTATCTTCGTCACAAAAGACTGTATCATCTTCATCTTCGTTCACTTGCCGTTGCATGGCCACATTCTCAAGGGCTTCCATTTCTCCTTCACTCATGGAGTCATATGTACCATCATCGTTGAAGATCATGGTGCGCTTGTTTGTACACTCGAAGGAGTTGTGGCCTCGGCCGCCGCATATGAAGCATTTGAAAGAACTTTTCTTGATGGTCTCATCGGTTGGGGTAGGGGCTGATGAAGCTCTCGCTTGAAGTTGCTTGTAGTAGGAGGACGACTTGAGGTGGTTGAAGTTTTCTTGTAACTTGACATGTCGTCGTTGCTTGTAGATGGCTTGGTTGAGGTAGAAGTTGTTGCAGTCGTTGAAGCTTGAGAATTGGAGAAACCATAGGACTTGGATGAGAACTTTGCATATTTGAAGTCATCTTGCACTTGGCGTTCTGCTTTGGTAGCTTGATGTACTAGCTCGATGAGGTTCGAGTATGGTTGGATGACTGAGTCCATTCAAGAAACGTGCCATAGTTTGCTCATCATCTTCCGTGACATTGGCTCTTATCATGGCAATCTCCATTTCCTTGTAGTATTCTTCAACGGTCTTGGTTCCTTGCCTGAGGAGTTGGAGTTTCTTGTAAAGGTCGCGGTTGTAGTAGGTTGGCACAAAATGTGCTCTCATGACATCCTTCATTTGCGCCCAAGTAGAGATGGGTGGTTCACCTCTTGCCTCATGGTTCTCAATGACTTGTTCCCACCAAATGAGGACGTAGTCTTGGAAATCAAGGGATGCCATTGCGATCTTCTTGTCTTCCTCATAGTTTTTGACGCGGAAAATTTTGTCAACCTTCAATGCCCATGAAAGGTACTCTTCGGGATCGTTGCTTCTGGTGAACTAGGGCATGGTGAACTTTAGCTTCCCGTAGCGTTGCTTTCATTGTGTTGGGGTCGTGGATGATGACGCCCTGGACGAGGAGGTTTGTCAACCTCATGATGCTCTTGTCTTGGAGGATTTCTATTGTCTTCATGCTCTTGGTGAACTTGATGTTCTTGTCGAGCTTGTGAAGGAGCTTGTCGAGCTTGTGGAGTAGCATGTCGAGCTTGTGGAGGAGCTTGTCGAGCTTGTGGAGGAGCTTGAGGAACTTGATGATGCATGTGAGCTTGATATATTCATTCTTGAACTTCATCGCGAAGCGCTTCTTTTTGCTCACGAGCTAGCCGGTTGCACGTGGCTATGGCTCGACTTGAATCTCGGAGGGCACGCTGCGCCTCAAGTACTTGAGCTTCTCGTTGTTGTTCTTGACGTTGTGCCTTGGCATCTTGTGCATCTTGGTGTTGTCGCCCTCGCGCTTACTCTTCTTGTTGGCGTTGGCGTTGTCGTTCTTGTGCTTCCGCGAAAGTAGCTTGGTTTTGACGGTGTTGATGTTCTTACGCGCGAGCTTGCTCTTGAGAGTCGTAGTCGTGTAGAGGATTGCGGTTTACTTGATGGTCTTGGCGCGCGGCTCGTCAAAGAGTGTTTGATATCGGAGTACTTGAGCCAGAGATGGTGTCGTTGGAGTGTCGAATTGATGTAGGGTGGAACCCTAAACGGCCAATCTTTCACGAAAGGAGCGGATCCCAACTAAGAACACGAAGAACACGAGGTAAAAACGAGGGAAAACACAAGAGGAACTCTCAAAACCAACAAGATATAGTCACACATATGCTAGATCCTCGAAACACAAAGGGGGATACACGATCCAAAGTCAACAACGGACGATACAAAGGGTAACCGTTTCTTCTCCGTGAGGAGGTCTTGATGGGGCCACCGAAGAGGGGGTCTTGAATCCGCTTGGAAGGATCTTCTCCAATGGAGGCGCGATCTCTGAGGAGAAGGTAACCAAGTGGATGAGCAAAGCGCTCACACAAACATGAGCTAATCCTTTGCTAACCCTAACTAGGAGGAGGGAGAGGTCTATTTATAGTCTTAGTGCAAAGAGGGGCGAAGTGAAAGGGTACATGGGCTTCGGCCCAAAACTTGACGCAACCAGGGTCCGGACGTCCGTGAGGCGCCAGTCTTCCGAAGGCTCGCTGGGTCCGAATGTACGTAGATCATTGGATGTCCGTAAATTAGGTTCTGTCACCACGTCGTCGGACGTCCGTAGGTGTCCGGTCGTCCCGTTGACGGTCGTACGGTCTTCCTCGGATTTCCGTAGATTTGGTTCTATTGGCGTAGCGTCGGTCGTCCAGAGGGATGTGGTCGTCCGGAGCCTGGGAGTTGTCGTACGTCCGGGTCTGGTCGGTCATCCGGCCGCTGTAGCGTTTGCAGGCCTGGGTTCCTTGGGTTGTTGTGACCTCCAGGGGTCGGACGTCCGGGCTGGGCCGGTCCTCCAGAGCCTGTAGCTTCCATGACGGCTCTTCTTCTTGTCCCTCGCACTTGGTGTCCTCGCCGTCTTGTCCATTGGATGTGGATGTTCCATGGATTTCCTCCAAGTACCTGATCACACATAGTGTTTCCGTTTAAGGTAGTAGCCATGTCTCATGTGTCGAAAGTGGTAGTTCGGAAAGGAGCGATATCACCTTATCTTCGATAGCCTTTGCTCGGGCTCTTGTCATTGGTCCACGTGGTGTCGGTGTAGATGCATCCATGGGGATGATCGTGGGATGCTCCGCATCATCTCCCCTCCCTTGGGAAAGATCCGACCTCGGATCGAAATCTTCATCACCATGGTAGGGCGAAAGATCCTTGATGTTGAAGACGTCGCTCACGTTGTACTTGTCACGCGGGAGGTCGATCTTGTAAGCGTTGTTGTCGTAGCGTGCTAGCACCTTGAAGGGTCCATCGACTCATGGTAGAAGTTTGGACTTGCGTTCGTTGGGGAAGCAGTCCTTGTGAAGGTGTAGCCACACAAGATCCCCAATGTTGAATATCATGGGTTGCTTGTTAACGTTGAGCTTGGTCGTGAGTCGTTGTACTTGATGCTCGATGGTGTGCCTTGTATCTTCATGCATCTTCTTGAGGTAGTTCACTCGGGTGCTCGCGTCCATGTTGATGCGCTCTTGTAGTGGTAGAGGAAGGATGTCCAAAGGGGACAACGGGTTGAATCCGTAGACGACCTCAAAAGGGGACTTGCCGGTTGTTGAGTGTCTTGTGCGGTTGTAGGCGTACTCGGTGATCGGTAGGCACTCCTCCAGATCCTTGATGTTTTTCTTGATTAGCACGTGGAGAAGAGTGGAGAGCGTGCGGTTCGTCAGCTCCGTTTGGCCGTCGGTTTGTGGATGGTATGCCGTGGAGAATAGTAGCTTGATTCCGAGCTTGGCGCATAAGGTCTTCCAAAAGTAACTCAAGAACTTGACGTTGCGGTCCGTGACAATCGTCTTTGGCACTCCATGAAGACGCAAGATTTCCCTACAAAAGAGATTGGCAACATGTGAAGCATCATCTATCTTGTTGCATGGAATGAAATGAGCCATTTTTGAGAATCGGTCCACAACAACAAAAACGGAATCCTTGCCATTTCTAGTTCTAGGCAAACCAAGCACAAAATCCATGCTAATATCTTCCCATGGTTGATACGGAATTGGAAGTGGCATGTAAAGGCCATGAGATTGAGCTTCAGACTTAGCTTTGCGACATGTAGAGCATCGGTTGGTGAAGCGGTTGACGTCGCGGATCTTGGGCCAAAAATAGTTCTTGGAGAGCATAGCAAGTTTCTTGTCGCGTCCAAAATGTCCCATTAGTCCTCCTCCATGAGATTCTTGCAAAAGCAACAAACAAAGAGAAGACTCGGGGATGAAAAGTTTGTTAGCTCTCATAAGATAACCATCTTTGATGTAATAGCGTTCCCAAGATGGATGCGTCAAGCACTTTGCATAAGGAATGGCAAAAGTAGGATCATGCTCATACAAGTCATTTATGTGCTCAAAGCCAATGAGATTCAATTCAAGTTGAGTAACAAGCATGCCTATACGGGAAAGCGCATCCGCCACAACATTTTCCTTGCCTTTAATATACTTGATGACATAGGGAAAAGACTCAATAAATTCACTCCACTTAGAATGACGCTTGTTCAACTTAGTTTGACCCTTAAGGTATTTAAGTGTTTCATGATCGGTATGGATGATGAATTCATGAGGGCGGAGGTAATGTTCCCATTCACGCATACTCGCACTAAAGCATATAGCTCTTTGTCATAGATGGGGTAATTGAGTTGCGCTCCGGAAAGTTTCTCACTAAAATATGCTATGGGGCACTTCTCTTGCGTTAACACACCTCCTATGCCATTACTACCAGCATCGCAATGAATTTCAAAAGGTTTGTCAAAGTCGGGTAATGCAAGCACGGGAGCATGTGTAAGCAAATTCTTAAACTCATTGAATGCGGTGTCTTGGGATGATCCCCAAACAAATGGTGCATTTTTCTTACTCAAAGCATGCAAAGGAGATGTAGTGGTGCTAAAATCCTTCACAAAGCGACGGTAGAACCCGGCTAGACCAAGGAAACTACGCACTTGTTGCAAATTGGTTGGTTGGGGCCAAGTTTTAAAAGAATTGATCTTTGATTCATCAACATGAACACCCTTAGAAGATACTACGAAACCCAAGAAAACAAGCTTATCAACACCAAAGAGGCATCTTTTCATATTAGCATAAAGTTGCTCTTTTCGAAGAGTTTGTAGCACGGTTCGAAGGTGGGTGCCATGCTCTTTGAGAGATTTGCTAAACACAAGGATATCATCGAAGTAGACAACAACAAATTCACCAATATAAGATCGAAACACATAATTCATAAGACGCATGAAAGTAGCGGGTGCTTCCGATAAACCCATAGGCATGACTAACCACTCATACAAGCCAAACTTTGTTTTGAAAGCGGTTTTCCATTCATCACCCTCTTGTATGCGTATTTGATAGTAACCACTTTTAGGATCAATTTTGGAAAAGATAGTGGCACCGCTAAGTTCCTCTAGAATATCGTCAAGGCGTGGAATGGGGTACCTATATCTAACGGTGATAGCATTGATGGCTCTACAATCGGAACACATGCGAAAGCTACCGTCTCTTTTTGGCACAAGAATGACCGGTACAGCACAAGGACTCAAACTTCCGGACACATGTCCATGGTCTATGAGCTGCTTTACTTGCCTTTGTATTTCTTTGGTTTCTTCGGGGTTGACTCGGTAGGGAGCCTTGTTTGGAAGTGGCGCTCCGGGGATGAGGTCGATGCGGTGCTCGATGCCTCGTAGTGGAGGTAGACCCGGAGGTAGCTCGTCGGGGAAAACATCTTTGAATTCCTGTAATAAAGAAGATAACACCAAAGGTAGATCGTGAGAGGTGTTAGCTTTTGGTGCCTCATCCTTGCACAATAGGACATAGTGTAGGACACTAGATGGGTTCTGACACACTTCTCTCATCTCATGTTTGGTGGCAAATAGAACTAAGTTTTTCTTGTCGCTCATCATGGAGGCACTCAATTTGGGCTTGTGGCGCTCACTCTCTTTTTGGTGGTTTGCTCTCTCACTATTCTCTCCACGATGGGTGGCTTGCTTGTCCGCGATCACTTGCCTTGGAGACATAGGTCGTATCACGTACTCCTTTCCTTTCATCTTGAAGCTATAGTGGTTTGTACGCCCGTTGTGGATGACACCTCTATCAAATTTCCATGGTCGTCCAAGAAGAAGGTGGCAAACGGTCATCGGGAGGACATCACACTCCAAAGTGTCTTCGTAAGCTCCGATCTTGAATGAAGCTTGTACTCTCTCGTCGACTTGGATGGTGCCGCTGTCGCTTAGCCATTGAACTTTGTAAGGGTGCGGGTGCTTCTTCTTGGCCAATTGGAGTTTGGAGCAAAGTTCTTCACTTGCGAGGTTATGGCAACTCCCTCCATCGATGATGAACTTGACGGACCTTCCATTTATGCCGCCTTGGTGTGGAAGATATGGTATCTTTGGTCTTCGTCTTGTTGATGTTGAAGAGTCAAGACCTTGGAGACAACAAGAGCGGGACTTGAATCTTCGTCGCAAAAGATTTGAGCATCGTCATCTTCATTGTTCACTTGTCGGTGCATGGCCACTTGCTCAAGGGCTTCTATCTCCTCTTCACTCATCGAGTCGTAGGTTCCGTCCTTGTTGAGGATCATGGTGCGCTTGTTTGTACACTCAAAGGACTTGTGGCCTCGGCCTCCTCATGTGAAGCATTTGATGGAACTTGTCTTGATGGTCTCATCGGTTGGGGTAGATGATGAAGAAGATTTCGGCTTGAAGTTGCTTGTAGTAGGGGGATGACTTGAGCTTGTCGAAGTTTTCTTGTAACTCGGCTTGTCTCCGTTGCTTGTAGATGGCTTGGTTGAGGTAGAAGTGGTTAGAGTCGTTGAAGCTTGGGTGTTGGAGAAACCATAGGACTTGGATGAGAACTTGGCATACTTGAAGTCATCTTGCACTTGGCGTTCCGCTTTGGTGGCTTGGTGCACTAGCTCAATGAGATTTGAGGATGGTTGGAAGTCAGCAATCTTCTTGATAGGGTGATTGAGTCCATTCAAGAAACGTGCCATAGATTGCTCATCATCTTCCGTGACATTGGCTCGTATCATGGCAATCTCCATTTCCTTGTAGTACTCTTCAACACTCTTTGTTCCTTGCTTGAGTAGTTGGAGTTTCTTGAAGAGGTCGCAGTTGTAGTAGTTTGGCACGGATCATGCTCTCATGACATCCTTCATTTGCGCCCAAGTAGTGATGGGTGGTTCACCTTTTGCCTCTCGGCGCTCAATGACTTGTTCCCACCAAATGAGGACGTAGTCTTGGAATTCAAGGGATGCCATTGCGATCTTCTTCTCTTCTTCGTAGTTGTGTAAGCAGAAGATTTTGTCAACCTTCAATGCCCATGATATGTACTCTTCGGGGTCATTGCTTCCGGTGAACTTGGGCATGGTGCACTTTAGCTTGCCATATCGTTGCTCTTCATTGTGTTGGGGTCGAGGATGATGACGCCCATGTCATTGAGGATTGACAAACTCATGTTGCTCTTGGCGAGGAGGGTTGTCGACCTCATGTTGCTCTTGTCTTGGAGGATTTCCATTGTCGTCTTGCTCTTGTTGAACTTGATGTTCTTAGCGAGCTTGTGGAGGAGCTTGTCGAGCTTGAGGAGGAGCTTGTCGATGCACATGTGCTTGGAAAATCCTCTCTTGGGTTTCATCGCGAAGCGCTTCTTGTTGTAGGCGAGCTTGTCGGCCTCGGTTGGCTACGGCTCGACTTGAATCTAGAAGGGCACGTTGTGCCTCAAGTGCTTGAGCTTCACGAAGTTGTTGTTCTTGGTGGTTTGCCTTGGCTTCTTGTGCATCTTGATGTTGTCGTGCACGTTCCTCTTGTTCTTGTTGGCGTTGGCATTGCCGTTCTTGTGCTTGCGCAAATGCAGCTTGGTTTTGACGATGTCGATGCTCTTGAGAGTCGGTGTCGTGTAGAGGATTGCGGTTTGCTTGACGATCTTGACGGGCGGCACGACGAAGAGTATTCGATGTCGGGGTACTTGAGCTGGAGATAGTGTCGTCGGCGTGTCGACTTGAGCGGCTCCTTCTTGAGTAGGACGAAGTGGTATAAGAGCGGTTGACCAACAAGGCACGAATTTCGTTCATTCTTGCGTCATTCTCGTGCTTGTGCTCGTCGAGCTTGTTGTCGAAGTATTCTCTTGTGCGTTGCTTGGAGAGTCGCAAGTCGGTAGCGAGGTTGTCGATGCGGTCGCTCATTGCTAGTTACTCTTCATGCAAAGCTTGTTGTGTACCAAAGAGGTGTAGCTTGGTGACGTAGTTGTTCGGGTCATCGTCTTACTCAAGGAAGAGTGGATTTGTAGAAGTACCTGGCATATCCATCTTTCCAAACAAAGATATGTGAGTGGGAGAAACAGAAGAACCAATACCAAATGTACCTTGACCGATGTTGAAGATGGATCAAAGATCACTCCAATGTGTAACAAGGAAATAGCACAACTGGTACCAATTCTTGTCAGTTTCTCACACCTACACAAGTAAAAGCTTATGGTGGGGCTTGGTTTGGATGGTGGCACAAAATTTGATGCAATTTTTAGTGAGACTCAATAATGTTGGAAAAGATTCACAAATTTGCAAATGCAACAAGTAGACCAATAGCAAAATATGGTACACGGAAACACACACGCAAATAGATAATGTGGGGTCGTGCAACCAAGGGTGAGCCAAAATGTGGAATCCACAAGGATGCTCGTGTTGCACAACACTAGAGAGACGCTAGCACGATTGCACAATAGGCGGATACGAACTTGTGCACAACCTACTAAGCAAAAATGCAACGACTTCTATCTTAAGTATGCTATATGTATGGTATTTCGGTGATATGATCCAAGATGATCGAGTATGACAATCTTAATGTTGTGTGATGCTATGGTTCTTGCTTACAAGCTCTTTGCTTATCTTTCCTTTGTGCTTAAAAGCTTGTTTGGCTCTTTGTTGTTTGAGCTCTTTTCTCGTGCAATGCTTCACGAACCAAGATAGCAATTGTGTATGCGATGACAACTTTGTGACACAAGAGATGATACCACGATATGCAACACGGAGATATGGTATGTATGCTATGGGTATATGATCACTAATGTGCACAAGTCACGTTGCCGGCAATACTCAAAGGCTAGTCTCGATGCGTAAGTGACGCAAAAGTATGGCTATGGGTTTATCAATGCAAATGCAAGAAAGGATGAGGATGAGTGACGCAAAAGTAAGGCTATGGGTTTATCATCACAATACCAAAATGATGTAGCCGTTCATAGTAGTCCTTGGCGAAGATGAGTGGCGGTGATGTCGATGTCGAATCGTTCCTAGTTAGCCGAAACACCATAGGAAACGATGAACCACAACTCAAATTCTCAAAACCAAATGCGGCCAAATGTGTCGGAGTTGGTAGAGGTCAAGTGGTGGTAGGGTTTGGTGTATTGAAAGGGTTTGTGGAAGTTAGGTGGTGGTATAGGAAGGTGGATGTGGAAATGGTGGATGTGGCTGAAATTTTGTTTGGAAAAATTCAGTTTCGTCAGAGAAGTATGGACGTCCGGGGTTTTACGGTCATTCGGTCGTCGAACGTCCGGAGGCTGTCGGACGTCCGTTGCCTAGGCGATTTCGGGCACGGGATGAACTACTAGGGTTCGTGGTGGAAGTGGTGAAATTGGTCAAATCCGGGCGATTTTGTGGAGGGAAATGGTGGAGATGATGGGGAAAAGCTAGATCCACTCAGGGCAAAGCAAATTTATGGATCGAATCCAACAAAACTTCATCACACCAACAAATCACAAAAAAAAATGGGGCTATTTTTGTGGGGAATTTTCGAATTAGGAAAGAACACAACAAAATCAAGCAAGAAAACGAAGAGGGGAGGCTCCGAAATCGTGATCACGTGGCTCATGATACCAAGATGATGTAGGATGGAACCCTAAACGGCCGATCTTTCACGAAAGGAGCGGTCCCAACTAAGAACACGAAGAACATGAGGGAAAAACGAGGGAAAACACAAGAGGAACTCTCAGAAACAACAAGATATAGTCACACATATGCTAGATCCTCGAAACACGAGAGGGGATACACGATCCAAAGTCAACAACGGATGATACAAAGGGTAACCGGTTCTTCCTCGTGGGGAGGTCTTGATGGGGCCACCCAAGAGAGGGTCTTGAATCCGCTTGGAAGGATCTTCTCCAATGGAGGCGCGATCTCCGCGGAGAAGGTAACCAAGTGGATGAGCCAAGCTCTCACACAAACATGAGCTAATCCTTTGCTAACCCTAACTAGGAGGAGGGATAGGTCTATTTATAGTCTTAGTGCAACGAGGGGCGAAGTGAAAGGGTACATGGGCTTCGGCCCGAAACTGGACGCAGCCAGGGTCCGGACGTCCGTGAGGAGCCGGTCGTCCGGAGGCTCGCGGGGGTCCGGACGTCCGTAGATCATCGGATGTCCGCAAATTAGGTTCTGACGCCACGTCGTCGGACGTCCGTAGGTGTCCGGTCATCCGGTCTTCCTCGAATTTCCGTAGATTTGGTTCTGTTGGCATAGCGTCGATCGTCTGGAGGGATGCGGTCGTCCGGAGCGTGGGAGTTGTCAGACATTCGGGCCTGGTCGGTCGTCCGGCCGCTGTAGCGTTTGCAGGCCTGGGTTCCTTGGGCTGTTGTGATCTCCAGGGGTCGGACGTCCGGGCTGGGCCGGTCGTCCGGAGCCTATAGCTTCCGTGACGGCTCTTCTTCTTGTCGCTCGCACTTGGTGTTCTCGCCGTCTTGTCCATTGGATGTGGATGTTCCATGGCTTTCCTCCAAGTACCTGATCACACATAGTGTTTCCGTTTGAGGTAGTAGCCATGTTTCATGTGTCGAAAGTGGTAGTTCGGAAAGGAGCGAGTTCACCTTATCTTCGATAGCCATTTCTCGGCTCTTGTCATTGGTCCACGTGGTGTCAGTGTAGATGCGTCCATGGGGATGATCGTCGGATGCTCTGCATCACGACTTGAGCGCCTCCGTCTTGAGTAGGACGAAGAGGTAGAAGAGTAGTTTACCAACAAGGCACGAATCTCGTCCATTCTTGCATTGCTCTCGTGCTTTTGTTCGTCGAGCTTGTTGTCAAAGTAGTCTCTTGTATGTTGCTCGGAGAGTCGCAAGTCGGTGGCGAGATGGTCGATACGGTCGCCCATTACTTGCTGCTATTGATGCAAAGCTCGTTGTGCACCAAAGAGGTGCTCTTTGTGATGTAGGAAGACATGTCGTCGTCTTCCTCGATCAAGAGTGGGTTGGTAGACATACTTTGCCTATCCATCATTGCGAGCAAATATGTGAGTGGGAGAAAGAGAAGAACTTATACCAAATGACCTGGACCGTTGTTGAAGATGGATCAATGATCACTCAAATGTGGAACAAGGAAATAGCACAATTTGTTCCAATTCTTGTCGGTTTCTCACACCTACACAAGTAAAAGCTTATGGTGGATCTCGGCTAGGATGGTGGCACAAAATTTGATGCAATTGTTAGTGAGCCTCAATAATGTTGGAAAAGATTCACAAATTTGCAAATGCAACAAGTAGACCAATAGCAAGATATGGTACACGGAAACACACACGCAAATGGATAAGTGGGGTCATGCAACCAAGGAGTGAGCCAAAATGTGGAATCCACAAGAATGCTCTTGTTGCACAACACTAGACAGACGCTGGCATGATTGCACAATAGGCGGATACGAAAGTTGTGCACAACCTACTAAGCAAAATGCAACGACTTCTGTCCCAAGTATGCCATATGTATGGTATTCCGACGATATGATCCCAGAATGATAGAGGCAAAGGTGTCCTGTCTTTCGATGAGATGGTGGCTATCGTTTTGGAGGAAGTCTACTTTGACGATCTGACTACGAACGTGCAAGGACGTCGCGCCTTAGCAATCGCTAAACTAACTCCGAGAGGTTATTGGCCATGCTGGAGCATAATCAACCTGACCACGAAGGTCTGTTTCCTGCAGGCAAACGAAGAACAAGCAAGAAACTAAGATTGGGGAAGGGTTCCGAAACCAACCCTATCTCTTGTTTCCCCACACATACAGACTCTAAAAACAACCTATACTTATGTATTTCGAAAGTACATGGACCTGGCCCAATAATAAGGTGACGCAGCACCTAGAATAGCCTCTTGACGAAATTTATGAAGTGGCATCTTGTATATTTCGTCCAAGGCTTCATGCACTCATTATGGTGGCTTCAATGTCCTGAAATCATCACTTGTAACTCCGTTCTTGTTCCCCTTGGGCATGCCATCCTCCCCATGCTTGGTCTTGCTCCAGTGTTAATCCCTCTTATCCATGCCAGGCCCTTCATTGTAAACAAAACAAATGTATCCAATTGAGGCAGCATCATATTCTCATGAACATTAGAATCATTACCAAGAAACGGAAGTACCTGAAAATTTAATTGGCTTGCGCGAGCTCTAGTAATTGGTCCACTATATGTAGCAGTAGGGGCTGTGGTGTAACAATGGTATTGATGTCCTCATCATCCACCCCTTCTTGAAATGAAGTCGTCCTAGACGGAAGCTCATCTTCCTCACCCAAATAGGGCTTCAAATCTGCAATGTTAAAAGTGGGACTAACCCCAAAATCTGCAGGCAGGTCAAGTTTATATGCATTATCATTTATTTTCGAAAACACCTTAAATGGACCATCAGCACCTGGCATTAGCTTTGATTTGCGCAAATCAGAAAATCTCTCTTTGCGCAAATGTAACCAAACAAGATCTCCAAGTGCAAAGACAACACGTTTTCTACCCTTATCTCCAGCATGTTTATATTTAGCATTCATACGCTCAATTTTTTCGTTAGTTAACTCATGCATTTTTAAGATCAATTCAGCATGTTGTTTAGCATCAAAATTAACCTTCTCCGAAGATGGAAAAGGCAACAAATCAATGGGTGCACGAGGTAGGAAACCATACACAATTTAAAAAGGGCACATCTTAGTAGTAGAATGCAACGAACGATTATAAGAAAATTCAATATGAGGGAAGCATTCTTCCCACATTTTCTCATTATTTTTCAAAACAGCCCTAAGCATAGTAGACAATGTTCTATTGACTACTTCAGTTTGACCATCAGTTTGGGGGTGACAAGTAGTACTAAAAAGCAGTTTAGTCCCCAACTTTGCCCATAAACATCTCCAAAAGTGGCTAAGAAATTTAGTATCACGATCTGAAACAATAGTATTTGGCACACCATGCAAGCTAATAATTTTCACGAAAGAACAAATCAGCAACATTGACAGCATCATCGCTTTTATGACATGGTATAAAGTGTGCCATTTTCGAGAATCTATCCACGACAATAAATATGCTATCCCTCCCCTTCTTTGTTTGAGGTAAACCTAAAACAAAGTCCATAGATATATCCTCCCAAGGAACAATAGGTACATGCAAAGGCATATATAAACCATGAGGATTGAGTCGTGACTTAGCTTTTGACATGTAGTGCAGCGAGCAACAAAACGCTCAACATTCCGTCTCATCTTTGGCCAAAAGAAATGTGTAGCAAGTACGTCCTCCGTCTTCTTCACGCCAAAGTGTCCCATTAATCCTCCTCCATGCGCCTCCTGCAACAACAAAAGACGAACAGAGCTAGCTGGAATGCATAGCTTGTTAGCACGGAACACAAAGCCATCATTAATAACGAACTTGTTCCATGTTCTTCCTTCTTTACAATTCTGCATTACATCTTTAAAATCAGCATCATGCACATATTGAACTTTGATGGTCTCCAAACCAAATATTTTGAAGTCAGGCTGTGAAAGCATAGTGTAGCGACGAGACAATGCATCAGCAATAACATTTTCTTTACCCTTCTTGTGTTTAATGACATAAGGGAAAGTCTCAATGAATTCAACCCATTTAGCATGTCTACGATTCAGTTTAGCTTGACTTTTAATATGTTTCAAAGATTCATGATCAGAATGTATAACAAATTCTTTGGGCCATAAATAATGTTGCCATGTCTCTAAAGGCCGAATAAGAGCATATAATTCTTTATCATAAGTAGAATAATTCAGACTAGGCCCACTCAATTTTTCAGAAAAGTATGCAACAGGTTTGCCATCTTGTAATAACACACCTCCTAATCCAATTCCACTAGCATCACATTCAAGCTCAAAAGTCTTATTAAACTCAGGAAGTTTGAGTAAAGGAGCATGTGTCAACTTATCTTTCAATACCGTGAAGACTTCTTCCTGTGCGGTACCCCAAACAAAAGGCACATCCTTCTTTGTAAGCTCACTGAGAGGTGCAGCAATGGTGCTAAAATCTCTTACAAAACGCCTATAGAAACCAGTGAGTCCAAGAAAACTCCTCACTTGTGTGACCGTTTTGGGCCGCGACCAACTCTCAATAGCTTCAATCTTGGCTTTATCAACTTCAATTCCCTGTGGAGTAACAACATAGCCAAGAAAAGATACTCGGTTGGTGCAAAAGGTGCACTTCCCAAGGTTACCAAACAAACGTGCATCACGTAGAGCAATAAAAACAACACGTAAATGTTCGAAATGTTCTTCCAAAGATTTGCTATAAATCAGTATATCATCAAAATAGACTACCACAAATCGTCCAATGAAAGCACGTAAAACTTCGTTCATTAGTCTCGTGAAAGTACTAGGTGCATTAGTTAACCCAAAAGGCATGACTAACCACTCATATAAACCAAACTTAGTTTTAAATGCTGTTTTCCATTCATCTCCCAATTTCATATGAATTTGATGGTATCCACTACGGAAATCAACTTTGGAGAATATTGTAGAGCCACTCAATTCATCAAGCATATCATCTAGCCTAGGAATAGGATGATGATAACGAATAGTACTATTATTAATGCCTTTATAATCAACACACATACGCGACGTACCATCCTTTTTGGCACTAGTATAATAGGAACATCACAAGGACTAAGAGATTCGCGTATATAACCTTTGTCAAGTAGCTCCTGTACTTGACGCATAATCTCCTTCGTCTCCTCTGGATTGGTACGGTATGGCGCACGGTTTGGCAGTGAAGCACCGGGAATTAAGTCAATCTGATGCTCAATCCCTCGAATAGGTGGTAATCCCGGTGGCACGTCTTGTGGAAAGACGTCAGCAAACTCCTGCAAAATGTTAGTGACAGCAGGAGGCAAAGAGGAAGGCACGTCCTCGAATGAAAATAATGCCTCTTTGCACATAAAAGCATCGCAAACAGATTTCCTGCAATCTAGATCATCAATATCAGATTTGGTGTCAACTAAACATGGACTTTTCAATTTAATTTCAGAAGCAACACTAGATGGTTTATTATCAGGCTTCATTTGTTGCTCAAATTCTTTTGCCACAATCTGATTTTCACTCTTATTTTTCTCCAGTTTTGCTTTATTAGCTATGTTAATATCATCTTTCAAAATGGAATCAGGAGACACAGGAAGCAAAGTAATATGTATCCTTATGAACAAGAGGATACTCATTGTTTCTACCATGGTGTACATAATTTTTATCAAATTTCCATGGCCTACCAAGTAATAAGGAACATGCTTGCATGGGTACCACATCACAATCAACATAATCGGCATATGTAGAGATACTATAATGCACATGAATAGTACGTGTTACCTTAACCTTGCCGCTGTTATTGAACCATTGGATATAGTAAGGATGTGGATGTGGTCTTGTGGTGAGAGATAGCTTCTCCAGCATCTCCATGCTAGCCAAGTTGTTGCAGCTCCCTCCATCTATGATGACGCGAACAGAACGATCCTTCACAACTCCCTTTGTATGGAACAAATTATGCCTATGATTTTCCTCAGCTTGGGTGACCTGCACACTCAAAACATATTGAGCAACTAAACATTCATACCTGTCAGCATCTTCAGGAGCCATGTATTGCGTCTCTTGTTCAGAATCATCTCCACCGTGTTCTTCACGTGTAATAAGAGCCAAAGTCTCCTCATCATAGTCACTAGCAGACTCATACCCACGATCCTCAGTAGCAATCATCACACGCTGAGATTTGCATTCTCTCGCATAATGACCATGTCCCTTACAACGACGACAAATAATATCACTTGTGTGCCCTGTTGACGCGATGGAAGAAGAACTCTATGCAAGCCCGTTAGGTGTGCTCTTGGCAGATAGTGGTGGTTGTGCCTGCTTCCTTGTATCACGGCTGGAGGTGGCTGCTGATGGAGGTGTTGGTGCAGTAGAATGTTTGGAAGTAGAGGATGCACGCGGTGTCAATGATGAAGGTCGACCTGCAGAAAAGTTAGTCCGCGCCAATGCCTGCCGATCCTGCACTTCACGTTCATCTTTACAAGCAAGATGGAAGAAACGAGTGATGTTATTATACTCCTTATACTCTAGAATGGTCTGAATCTCTATTTAATCCACCCATAAAATGTGCAAGCATAGCTTCATTATCCTCAACAATACCACATCTAATCATGCCAGTTTGTAATTCCTGATAATATTCCTCTACGGAATTTTTTCCTTGTCTTAAACGCTGTAATTTTTGAAGTAATTGACGTTGATAATATGGTGGAACCCAACGAGTATGCATAGTAGTTTTCAAAGCAGCCCAAGTAGCTAGAATAGGATATAATCTACAATGTTCAGACCACCATACACATGCAAAACTACTGAAAGCACAAATAGCAGCAGCAACACGTCTCTCCTTGGGATATTGTAAACATGTAAAACGTTGTTCAGTTTCTAACTCCAAAGTAAGATATATATCAAGGACATATCTACCCTCAATGGTGGAATATTCAATTTCAGCTTAGGAAGATAGTCATGATCACGTACGTGAGCTGGTAATGGAGCCCTACCATTGCGATTATTTGCATGTGGACGACCTGGTGTTGGTGGTTGCACGTAGTTCTGATTTTGATCAACCTCATCCTCGTAATCTACCACATAATCATCCTCCTCCTCATCAGCAGCAGGAGCCACAGAAGTATCAACAGCAGCACCAACAGTTTAGCCAGGCCCAAGAGGGACACGGCTCGCTCGGCGGAGGGCTGTTTCGCGACGTGGAGGTAGTCATTGTTGTTGTAGAGGTGCGGCAGGTGTAGCGGGCGGTGGTTGTGGAAGACGTGTGAGCAATTCATTAAACTTGTTATCGAGGTTTGTTTCGGACGCCTTCTCAATGCCATCTATCTTCTCCATGGCCTCTTTAAATCTGTTTAGCACATCTTCCACCTGTCCACTCATCATTTGCTGAAACTTATCATGTTACTGTTTGTTCGTCATGTTCTCCCAGTAGTCTCGTTGGCTTGTGATCTTGCCATGCTTAGCAGTAATAGAAACACAAAAGAATATGATCCTATAGACTACTAGAAAATGGCGGTGTCACAAAACCGTCAAGCAAATCTCAAATTCTTACCAGTTCTTACCCAACAGCAGGCGGTGAACGGCAACCGTTGTAGTCAAAACTCTCAAAGCATGGATAGAGTGATTACCAGGGAGAATCAAACGCACGTCGTAGATGTATGTGGGGCCGGGAAGGCTTATAATATGGTAGCAAAAAGGGTCAGCAATAATCAATTCAGAGATGCAAAGTTGAATAAACGCACAACGACGGTACTGTGCTGGTCCTATGCTAGACCGTGCTAGAGATGCGAGCCTAGAACACTAACAAAAATCATGGTGCTGCACGTAAACAAGGGAAAAACACACTCTGGAATTTTTCTTTTTCGCTTTTTTTTTTCGAAACCTACTCAGACAAGGAAACACGAATCAGAAATTAGATGGATCTCGAAAACAAACCTAATATGAAAGGAACTCGGATTGGTGGTGGATATATGGTGGTAGAATATGGCAGCGGTGGTGGTATATGGTAGCGGTGGTGGTATATGGATACGGATCGGTGGTATACGACAGCGTTGGTGGGATATGGCAGCGGTGGTGGTATATGGCAGCGGTGGTGGGATATGGCAACATCGATGAAGATGGTGCGGCGGCGGTGTGACAAACTGTGACAGAACTCAAAACTCTAAATGACTAGACGCTAAGGCTAGCAACAAGACACGACGATGCAACCGCAAATTCAACAAAGCAAAACCCTAAAAAGATTATTCAATGGCTCAGATTGGTTCGGATATGATGAACTAACCCTAATTTTTTTGGCTTTTTGTGGACTGTAGGTATGAAGAACAAGCTCGATCTAAACTATGAAAAACTGTAAAATCTCACAGAGCAACCTGGAAATCTGATACCACTTGATAGAGGCAAAGGTGTCCCGATGTTTCAATGAGATGGAGGCTATCATTTTCTGTGGGAGTCGACCTTGATGATCCGACTACGAACGTACGAGACGTCGCGCCTTAGCAATCGCTAAACCAACTTCCGAGGGTTATTGACCACGCTGGAGCACTATCAACCTGACCACGAAGGTCTGTTTCCTGCGAGCAAATGAAGAACAAGCAAGAAACTAAGATTGCAATCTGGATATTGCGAATATAAGAGGAAAGCTTTATTAATGAAGGTGGGGTTCTATGACGCCTTTTTCTGGTCGTTGAACACAAACGAAGTATGTGAAGTAGCAGCTATGGCGAACTTTTAATCTAAACAAAACCCAAAGTCTAAACGGTGCCCTAAGGGCTGTATATATGGAGGAAGAGGGGGAATTTCGTGGCCCTTGGGGAAGGGGTCCGAAACAAACCCTATGTCTTGTTTCCCCACACATACGGACTCTAAAAACAACCTATACTTATGTATTTTGAAATTGCATGGGCCTGGCCCAATAATAAGGTGACGCGGCACCTAGAATAGCCTCTGGACGAAATTTATGAAGTGGCATCTTGTATATTTCGTCCAAGGCTTCATGCACTCATTATGGTGGCTTCAAAGTCCTGAAATCATCACTTGTAACTCCGTTATTGTTCCCCTTGCACATGCCATCCTCTCCGTGCTTAGTCTTGCTCCATTGTTCATCCCTCTTATCCATGCCAGGCCCTTCATTTGTAAGCAAAACAAATGTATCCAATTTAGGCAGCATCATATTCTCATGAACATTAGAATCATTACCAAGAAACTAAAGTACCTGAAAATTTAATTGGGGTGCGCGAGCTCTAGTAATTGGTCCAGTATATGTAGCAATAGGGGTTGTTGGTGTAACAATGGTATTGATGTCTTCATCAATTCTATTGTTCCTAATCATGATAGGATCACAAGCCGACGAGGTAGACTGGGAGAACATGACGAACAAGTCATTACATGATAAATTCCAGCAAATGTTGGGTCAATAGGTGGAAGACATGATGACCAGCTTTGGCAAGGCACTAGCGAGGATAGATGAAATTGAGAAGACAATTGAGATCAAATTGGATGTCAAGTTCGTTGAAGTTCTTGCGCGTCCACCCCCACCTACTCCCTCTACTGCACTCCACGTCGCAATCCAGTCGTCCACCGAGCGAGGCGTGTTCCTCTTCGGCCTGGCCAAACTTCTGGTGCCGCTGCTACTGCTGTTGATGTCTATGGCTCCTGCTGCCACTAATTACGAGGGTGAGGTTGATCAAAATCAGAACTACGTCCAACCACCAGCACCACCACCAGATCGTCCACATGCAAATAATTGCAACGGTAGGGCTGCACCACCACCTCAGGTACGAGATCATGACCATCTTCCTAAACTAAAGTTGAATATTCTGACTTTTGAGGGTAGATAGATTCCCGATGTATATCTTACTTGGGAGTTACCAACTGAACAACGTTTTACGTGTTTACAATATCCCGAGGAGAGACGTGTTGCTGTTGTTGTTTGTGCTTTCACTAGTTTTGCTTGTGTGTGGTGGTCTGAACATTGTATATTATATCATATTCTAGCTACTTGGGATGCTTTGAAAAATGCTATGCGTACTCGCTGGGTACCACCATATTATCAACGTGAATTACTTCAAAAATTGTAGCGTTTAAGATAGGGCAGAAATTCTATAGAAGAATATTATCAAGAATTAGTAACTAGCATGATTAGATGTGGTATTGTTGAGGATAATGAAACTATGGTTGCACGTTTTATGGGTGGATTAAATAGAGAGATTCAGACCATTTTAGAGTGTAAGGAGTATAATAATATCACTTGTTTATTCCATCTTGTCTGCAAAGCTGAACGTGAAGTGCAGGATCGACAGGCATTGGTGAGAACTAAATTTTCTACAGGACGATCTTCATCATGGATGCCACGTACATCTTCTCCTTCCACACGTCCTACTGCAACAGCGCCTACTTAATCCACCAACTCCATCTGAGATATAAGAAAACAGGCACCACCACCACCATCCGCCAAGAGCACACCCTCGGGTCTCACATAGAGCTCTTCTTCATCCATGGCATCAAGAGTGAAAACACATGAGGTTATATGTCATCATTGCAAGGGTGGAGGTCATTATGCAAGCAAATGTCCATCTCCGTGTGCGATGATTGTTACTGGGGATGGTGGGTATGAGTCTGCTAGTGACTATGATGAGGAGACTTGGGCTCTTACTCCATGTGAAGAACACGGTGGAGATGATTCCGAACATGAGACACAATACATCGCTGCTGAAGATGCTGACAAGTTGATGATGACATCAATACCATTGTTACACCCACAGCCCCTACTGCTACATATACTGGACCAATTACTAGAGATCGCACACGTCAATTAAATTATCAGGTACTTTCGTTTCTTGGTAATGATTCTAATGTTCATGAGCATATGATGCTGCCTAAATTGGATACGTTTGTTTTGCTTACAAATGAAGGGCCTAGCATGGACAAGAGGGATGATCACTTGAGCAAGATCAACCATGGAGATGAGGGTATGCGCAACGGAAACAAGACAGGAGTTTCAAGTGATGATTTTAGGACTTTGAAGCCACCATAATGAGTGTATGAAGGCTTGGACGAAATATACAAGATGCCACTTCCTAAATTTCATCCAGAGGCTATTATAGGTGCTGCATTGCCTTATTATTGGGCCAGGCCCATGTAATTTTGAAATACTAGAGTATAGGCTGTTTTCAGAGTCTGTATGTGTGGGGAAACAAGAGATAGGGTTGGTTTCGGACCCTTCCCCCAAGGGACATGAAATTCCCCCTTTTCCTCCATATATACAGCCCTTAGGGCATCGTTTAGACTTTGGGTTTTGTTTAGATTGAAAGTTCGCCATAGCTGCAAGTTCGCGTATTTCGTTTGTGTTCAAGGACCAGACCAAGGCATCACAGAACCCTACTTGGTCAATAAAGCTTTCTTCTTTTATTCGCAATATCCATATTGCAATTTTAGTTTCTTGCTTGTTCTTTGTTTGCTTGCAGGAAATAGATCCTCATGGTGAGGTTGATCATGCTTCGGCGTGGTCAATAACCTCTGGAAGTTTGTTTAGCGATTGCTAAGGCGTGACGTCCTCGCATGTTCGCAGTCCGATCGTTAAAGTCTACTCCACCATGAACGATAGCCACCATCTCCTCGAAAGACGGGACACCTTCGCCTTTATCAAGTGGTATCAGATTTCCAGGTTGCTCGATGATATTTTACAGTTTTTCATTGTTTAGATCGAGTTTGTTCTTCATACCTACAGTCCACGAAAAAGCCAAAAAATATTAGGGTTCATTTATCATATTCGAACCAATCTGAGCCTTTGCATAATCTTTTTAGGGTTTTGCATTATTGAATTTGCGGTTGCATCATCGTGTCTAGTTGCTGGTCTTACTATCTAGTCCTTGAGAGTTTTGAGTTCTATTCACAAGTTGTCAAACCACCGCCACACCACCGTCATCACCACTGCCATATACCACCATCATCATCACCGCTGCCATATACCGCCATCGTCGTCACCGCTGCCATATGCCACCATCGTCATCATCGCTGCCATATTGAGTGCACCCATTGAATGATGAACCTTGGAACAAGTTTAAGCATGGAGATGATGGCATGCGCAAGGGGAACAAGAATGAAGTTTCAAGTGATGATTTCAGGACATTGAAGTACCAAATTTTTTGAATGCACCCATTGAATTAATTGTTGATGCAAAAGAACCAATGTTTAATCATTTTTATATGACCTCTAATCTTGGTGATGATTCTGTGTCCAATGTCTTATTGCATGTTTACTTATTTAAGCATGTTCTAGGATGTAAATTCGAGGCAAGTAAGGTTTATTCACCAATGTTGGGATGGTTTAATGATGAACATTGTCAACCTTTTGAAATGAATAAGTGCTTCACTTATATGTGCAAACATAGTAGCAATTTTTTCATGCCTTCTACTTCTTGTGATAATATTTGGGATTTAGATTTTATGAACTATGAAAGTTACTCATGTATCCATGTATCATATGTGCAAAAACCAAGGGAAGTAAAAATGGATGACATATACATATACAACATGTACACCTTGTCTCTTTTGTTAGCCACATTTCAGATTAAGCAACGCTGAGGACGGCTTTGTTTTCAAGAAGGGGAGGATGATGAGGACATGACTACCTTGGATACGACCAAAAATAATGCATACATGTATATTTGTGAGGTGATTTCTAATGCAAACTATGTAATAATTTTTTTATGTCATCCAGGACAAAAATACTTCACAGACTTTGATGACATGTCTAATTGCACGTGTATGTGACATTTGTGCAATCCACATATGAAGATAATGGAAAAAGAGAAGTTTAGGTGTTGTTCAAAAGTCCTCTCACGTCACTTCTAGGATGTCTGTGTACAAAAGAAGGGACGCACCTTTGTACCCCTTTACCTGTGCACGAGCAGTCGGAGCCACGCCCACGGCCCCGCCAAGCAGAGCAGGGGAGGTGAACCAAAGTAAAACCAAAGCCCGAGGCAGCCGGAGCAACGCCAAGACCAAGCCTACAAAGAGGAGAGGGACGAAGCAGGTTCCCCCGGCAAGACCCTTGCCGAGACCCTTGCCAGGACAGTCTCAGCGGCCCCGGCAAGACCCTTGCCGGGGCGGCTCGTCAAACACCAATAGGGCGAGCCACTCTTGAGCCCACGTCCCCAACACCATCAGCCACGTGGGGCCAGGGCTCGGGAGGCACCGCTGTGGTGGCATGCAGTTCTTTGTGAAGACATATTCAAGATCAGATGAGGATTAGAAGACAACGATCCTCGACAAGATCCTTGACGAGGAGAGCCACGAGACTCCCGACAAGATTCTTGCCGGGGACGACAGCGAACCACGGCAAGACCCTTGCCGGACCCCCCGGCAAGGCTCTCGCCAAAGAAGCCAGCAGGGCCACTGCCAGGCCCGCACCAGGCAAGTCTCCACCGCCGTTCGCATGCAGCTGCCAGTCCAAACCAGCTGGGCAGGCACCTGCGTGGCAACATGCAGCTTCCAGGCCAACTCAGCAGGCGCCTGCGTGGCAGCATGCAGATCTTCGTGAAGACCCTACCACCGCGCCACCTCAGCTGCCTGCCTGCCAACATGGCGCCGCACGCATCGCTGCCAGGGCGCGTGTCGAAGCGAGGAGGAGGGGCGACGGACGAGACGGGCCTCGCCCCCGTCCCCGATAATGCTAGGGGACACCTCAGCGGCGCATTAAATGCGACTTGTCCTGTAATACGAGCGATAAGCTCACAATACTGTACGCCTTTCCACCTCCTGTATGCCACTCTGGCAGCCCCTTTCACTTATAAAAGGAGGCCCATGGCATACTGGAGGAGGATTCGGCTCTTTCGAACCACGCACTCACCATAGCTAGTTCGAGAGCTCAAGTACTCTCTGAAATACACCCACCAAAGCAGGACTAGGGTTTTACGCATCCTCGCGGCCCGAACCTGGGTAAACGATCCTTGTGCTGATTGCTAATCCTGCTCTTCTCTCAAGCCTGCGCCCCGGCAACCGTAGTAGGGATCCTTGTGATCCCATAGGTGTCGTTCCACACCGACATAGGCCAAGAGAAGATAGAGTCCAAGGCTCTCACGTTCTGGATTCAGATTCGGACTACACAGACATACATGTCTCAAAACGCCAAGATCTCTTTCATACGGACTCCGAATTGGTTGATTCTTTTTTTGTTGGAATATAGATTTCATGCTCTTTCCAACCCAATTGGAATCACCTTGAAATTTGTCCGGACATTGAGATATCGACAAAACAATCTGACGATGCAGTAGAATCTGAGTCAAACTACAAGTCCATAGGTGTTGCATCACCTCCACTTGGGCCCATGAGCCTTGTACGACCTAGGGTTAGTTTTAGGCTACCTTGGAATGTCCTCCCACCTCCTTGGCCGCCAACCCTTGCTCCTATATAAGTAGATCCATCTAGTAGCTTTTTCCTTGGGATTTGTTTAGTTAAAAGTTTGCCATTGCAACTTTGTGTACTTCGTTTGTGTCCAACGACCATACCAAGATCACTTCGAGATCCCCACCTTTGTCAATACTTCATCTATATTTACTATATTCAGATAGCTTTATCATATTCTTGCTTGGTCTTCAATTGCTTCCAGGAATAGACCTTTGTGGTCAGGATGATCATGCTTCTGGCATCATCAGTAACCTCAGGAGATTGGTTTAGCAATTGCTAAGGCACGACGTGGGTGCACGTTTGTAGTCGGATCGTCAAATTCGTCTCCACCAAATCAATAGTTACCATCTCAACGAAAGATCGGGACCCTTGCCTCAATCAAGTGGTATCAGATTTCTAGGATGGTTGGTGAGATTTTACAGTTTTTTGTAGTTTAGATCGAGTCTGTTCTTCATACCTACAGTCCATGGAAAATGCCAAAAATATTAGGGTTAGTTCATCATATCCAAACCAATCTGAGCCTTTGCATTATCTTTTTAGGGTTTTGCATTGTTGAATTTGCGGTTGCATCGTCGTGTCTAGTTGCTGGTCTTAGTGTCTAGTCCTTTAGAGTTTCGAGTTCTGTTCACAAGTTGTCACGCCGACGCCGCACAATCGTCATCACCACTGCCATATACCACCATCGTCGTCACTGCTGCCATATACCATCATCGTCGTCACCGCTGCCATATACCATCGTTGTCATCACCGCTGCCATATACTACCATCGTCATCACCGCTGCCATATACCACGTATCCACCGCCAACACGACAATCCGAGTCCACCTCCTTCACAGATTGGCCACCAGTCCGTGTTCCACCGCCCTACATATATCCGCCACCAGTCCGAGTCCAATATTTGTTCTTTTGTTTTCGATTTCCAGATCATGCAATAGTCCGAGTCATGACCAAGTCAGACTCCCAACTTTCATACTTCTTGCAGTAGAAAAATAGTTCTAGTTTAGAAAAAAACTAAGTCTGGAAAATTCTGGCTAGGAAGTTTTTAGACCATTTGTAGAGTTTTTCGAAAAAATATTTTTGCAGAGCAAAACAAAGTGCAAAAAATGAAAAAAAGGAAAAGAGAGATTCAGAGTGTGCTCCTCCCTTGTTTACGTAAAGCCTCTGCTGCTATACATACTGGACCAATTACTAGAGCTCGCGAACGCCAATTTAATTACCAGGTACTTTCGTTTCTTGGTAACGATTCTAATGTTCATGAGAATATGATGTTGTCTAAATTGGATACATTTGTTTTGCTTACAAATGAAGGGCCTAGCACGGACAAGAAAGATGAACCTTGGAGCAAGTTCAAGCATGGAGATGATGGCATGCGCAAGCTGATAGAGGTGAAGGTGTCCCGATGTTTCGATGAGATGGTGGCTATCATTTTCTGTGGGAGTCGACCTTGACGATCCGACTACGAACGTGCGAGACGTCGCGCCTTAGCAATCGCTAAACCAACTTCTGAGGGATTATTGACCACGCCGGAGCATGATCAAATTGACCACGAGGGTTTGTTTCCTGCGAGCAAACGAAGAACAAGCAAGAAACTGAGATTGCAATCTGGATATTGCAAATATAAGAGGAATGCTTTATTAATGAAGGTAGGGTTCTGTGTCGCCTTTGTCTAGTCGTTGAACACAAACGAAGTACGCGAAGTTGCAGCTATGGCGAACTTTTAGTCTAAACAAAACCCAAAGTTTAAACGATGCCCTAAGGGCTGTATATATGGAGGAAGAAGGGGAATTTGGTGGCCCTTGGAGGAGGGGTTCCGAAACCAACCCTAACTCTTGTTTCCCCACACATACGGACTCTAAAAACAGCCTATATTCAAGTATTTCAAAATTACGTGGGCCTGGCCCAATAATAAGGTGACGCAGCACCTAGAATAACCTCTGGACGAAATTTATGAAGTGGCATGTTGTATATTTCTTCCAAGGCTTCATGCACTCCTTATGGTGGCTTCAAAGTCCCGAAATCATCACTTGTAACTCCGTTCTTGTTCCCCTTGCGCATGCCACCATCTCCAGGCTTGGTCTTGCTCCAGTGTTCATCCCTCTTATCCATGCCAGGCCCTTCATTTGTAAGCAAAACAAATGTATCCAATTTAGGCAGCATCATATTCTCATGAACATTAGAATCATTACCAAGAAACGAAAGTACCTGGTAATTCAATTGGCGTGTGCGAGCTCTAGTAATTGGTCCAGTATGTATAGCAGCAGGGGATGTGGGTGTAACAATGGTATTGATGTCCTCATCATCCTCCCCTTCTTGAAATGAAGTCGTCCTCAACGGAAGCTCATCTTCCTCACCCAAATAAGGTTTCAAATCGTCAATGTTAAAAGTGGGAGTAACCCCAAAATCTGCAGGCAGCTCAAGTTTATATGCATTATCATTTATTTTCTCTAACACCTTAAAAGGACCATCAACACGTGGCATTAGCTTTAATTTGGGCAAATCAGGAAATCTATCCTTACGCAAATGTAACCAAACAAGATCTCGAGGTGCAAACACAACATGTTTTCTACCCTTATCGCCAGCAAGTTTATATTCAGCATTCATACGCTCAATGTTTTCCTTAGTTAACTCATGCATTTTTAAGAGCAATTCAGCACATTGTTTAGCATCAAAATTAACCTTCTCCGAACATGGAATTATATAATCCAAACTTAGTTTTAAATGTTGTTTTCCATTCATACGAATTTGATGGTATCCACTACGCAAATCAACTTTGGAGAATATTGTAGAACCACTCAATTCATCAAGCATATCATCTAGCCTAGGAATAGGATGACGATAACGAATAGTAATATTATTAATGCCTCTACAATCAACACACATACGCGACGTACCATCCTTTTTCGGCACTAAAATGATAGGAACATCACAAGGACTAAGGGATTCGCGTATATAACCTTTGTCGAGCAGCTCTTGTACTTGACGCATAATCTCCTTTCTCTCCTCTGGATTGGTATGGTATGGTGCACGGTTGGGTCATGATGCACCGGGAATTAAGTCAATTTGATGCTCAATCCCTCGAATAGGTTGTAATCCCGGTGGCGCGTCTTGTGGAAAGACGTCAGTGAACTCCTGCAAAATGTTAGTGACAGCAGGAGGCAAAGAGGAAGGCACGTCCTTGAATGAAAATAATGCCTCTTTGCACACAAAAGCATAGCAAACAGATTTGCTAAAATCTAGATCATCAATATCAGATTTGGTGGCAAGTAAACATGCACTTTTCAATTTAATTTCAGAAGCAACACTAGATGGTTTATTATTAGGCTTCATTTGTTGCTCAAATTCTTCTGCCACAATCTGATTTTCACTCTTATTTTTCTCCTGTTTTGCTTTATTAGCTCTATTAATATCATCTTTCAAAATGGAATCAGGAGTCATAGGAAGCAAAGTAATATTTTTATCCTTGTGAACAAGTGTATACTGATTGTTTCTACCATTGTGTACAGAATTTTTATCAAATTGCCATGGTCTACCAAGTAATAAGGAACATGCTTGCATAGGGACCACATCACAATCAACATAATCAGCATATGTAGAGATACTAAAATGCACACGAATAGTACGTGTTACCTTAACCTTGTCGCTGTTGTTGAACCATTGGATGTAGTAAGGATGTGGATGTGGTCTTGTGGTGAGAGATAGCTTCTCCACCATCTCTCTCCATCTATGATGACGCGAATAGAATGTTCCTTCACAACTCCCTTTGTATGGAACAAATTACGCCTCTGATTTTGCTCAGCTTGTGTAACCTGCACACTCAAAACACGTTGAGAAACTGAACATTCATACCTGTCAGCATCTTCAGCAGCCATGTATTGCGTCTCATAAGAGCCAAAGTCTCCTCATCATAGTCACTAGCGGACTCATACCCACCATTCTCAGTAACAATCATCACACGCTGAGATTTTCATTCTCTCGCAAAATGTCCTCTTCCCTTACAACGACGACAAATAATATCACTTGTGTGCCCTGTTGATGCCATGGAAGAAGAAGAGATCTACGCAGGCCCGGCAGGTGTGCTCTTGGCAGAGAGTGGTGGTTGTGCCTGCTTTCTTGTATCACGGCTGGAGGCGGCACCTGATGGAGGTGATGGTGCACCTGTAGACTTTGACGATCCGACTACGAACATGCGAGGACGTCGCGCCTTAGCAATCGCTAAACAAACTCCGAGAGGTTATTGACCACACCGGAGCACGATCAACCTGACCACGATGGTCTATTTCCTGCAGGCAAACGAAGAACAAGCAAGAAACTAAGATTGCAATCTGGATATTGCGAATATAAGAGGAAAGCTTTATTGATCAAGGTGGGGTTCTGTGACGCCTTTGTCTGGTTGTTGAACACAAACGAAGTACGCGAAGTTGCAGCTATGGCGAACTTTAATCTAAACAAAACCCAAAGTCTAAACGATGCCCTAAGGGCTGTATATATGGAGGAAGAGGGGGGAATTTTGGGGCCCTTGGAGGAGGGGTCCGAAACCAACCCTAACTCTTGTTTCCCCACACAAACGGACTCTAAAAACAGCCTATATTCAAGTATTTCAAAATTACATGGGCCTGGCCCAATAATAAGGTGACGTAGCACCTAGACTAGCCTCTGGACGAAATTTATGAACTGGCATCTTCTATATTTCGTCCAAGGCTTCATGCACTCCTTATGGTGGCTTCAAAGTCCTGAAATCATCACTTGTAACTCCGTTCTTGTTCCCCTTGTGCATGCCACCATCTCCAGGCTTGGTCTTGCTCCAGTGTTCATCCCTCTTATTCATGCCAGGCCCTTTATTTGTAAGCAAAACAAATGTATCCAATTTAGGCAGCATCATATTCTCATGAACATTAGAATCAATACCAAGAAACGAAAGTACCTGGTAATTCAATTGGCGTGCGCGAGCTCTAGTAATTGGTCCAGTATGTATAGCAGCAGGGGCTGTGGGTGTAACAATGGTATTGATGTCCTCATCATCCTCCCCTTCTTGAAATGAAGTCGTCCTCGACGGAAGCTCATCTTCCTCACCCAAATAAAGCTTCAAATCTGCAATGTTAAAAGTGGGACTAACCCCAAAATCTGCAGGCAGCTCAAGTTTATATGTATTATCATTTATTTTCTCTAACACCTTAAAAGGACCATCAACACGTGGCATTAGCTTTGATTTGCACAAATTAGGAAACCTATCCTTACGCAAATGTAACCAAACAAGATCTCCAGGTGCAAACACAACATGTTTGCTACCCTTATCGCCAGCAAGTTTATATTTAGCATTCATACGCTCAATGTTTTCCTTAGTTAACTCGTGCATTTTTAAGATCAATTCAGCATTTTGTTTAGCATCAAAATTAACCTTCTCCGAAGAACAGGAAAAGAATTCGCCAGCGTGGTCGAACCGCACCACCAGTCAAGCCAGAATCTAGTGGATCTGCCATTGTGATCAACAAACTTGACGAGATCTTGAAAAATAGGCCTAAGTTTAAAAGGTCTTTCCAGAACTGAGAAGCCCCCGAGGCGCGAGCAAACATGGGGCTAGAAGAAGGGAAATATTTAGCTTTGAGATGTTATACCATAGAGGTTTATCCGAGGTGGTGTTCATGATCTTCCACGACCATTTGATGATCAAGCATTTGTTCATGACTAGAGTGTTAATGATACCCAGCCCCCCAAGGCTTTTTGGTCTGCAAATAATCTCCCATTTAATCATGCGATACTTGCGTTTATTATCAGCCACGTTCCAGTAAAAGGCACCTCTATGTTTATCAAACCCAGTGTGAGTGCCATTAGTAAGCAGAAAGAATCCCATCAGAAACATAGGGAGGGAAGTAAGGCATGCATTAATCAGGGCTAGTTTACTAGAGTGGGTATTATATCTACCCCTCCAGGGCGTGACATCACTACCAACTTTGGCCACCATAGGAGCAAAGTCTTTAGCCAAGAGTTTGTCAGAAGTTATAGGTAGACCCAGATACTTAAGAAGGAAGGAGCCAAGAGAACAATTCAGTAAGCGGGCAACGCGTAAGGCCTCGGTATCTGAGACCCCAGTGATGATGACTTCACTATTGGAGAAGTTGATTTTTAGCCCAGAGATTGCCTCGAAGCAGAGAAGAAGAAATTCGAGGTGGGCAAGGTAGTGATCAATCAGTTCCACCATAATAATCGTGTCATCAGCATACTGAAGGTGCGTAATCCCTTGCGAAATAAGATGGGAACTAACAGGAGTAATTTGGCCAGCCCCCGCGGCCCTAGATAGAATATTAGAAAGGGCGTCCGCCACGAAGTTGAAGAGGATGGGAGAGGCCGGGTCACCTTGCCTAAGGCCTCTAGAGTTCTTAGAAAAATTGCTAACTTTCCCATTAACAAAGATAGCAGTGTGGCCACCCACGACCAGCTGCATAATTCGATGGACCATACAATAGTCAAAGCCCTTAGCCAGCAACACTTGTCTTAAGAAGCCCCAACTCACAGAATCATAGGCTTTTTCAAAGTCCAGTTTAAGAATAACAGCCTTGCTGCCTGATTTGTGGATATCATGGACGATCTCATGCTGTAAGTGCTCTAGTGCCCCTTAGTGATTTTGGTGTATTGAAGACTTATAGGTTAAGGGACTAATGTGTTTATGAGTGTACACAGGTCTATAAGTCTATGAGGAGTTTGATATTTATAGAGAAAGTCGACCCCTAAAAATGAAGTTCTTCGACTGAAGACTTTGGATTTCTGAAGACTTTCTGAAGACTTTGAAAGTGAAGAAATTGGTGTGACCTTGAAGACTTGGTATTCATTTGAGGAATGAAGCGTGAAGACTTTTGTTTTCGTAGTTTCATTTTCTCTTTCTTGAGTCATAGGAAACACCGTACTGTTAAAGGGGGTCGAGGAAATACTAAGGAAAAATTTCCATGTGATGGTCAATTCAAAATCCTACACCTACCAATCCCTTCGAGTGAAGCCATTGGAAATCTCATACAGTTCAGTCATATTCTTCAGTGACAGAGACGAAGTTCTTCTGGTCTCTGAGGAATTTGTTCTGACTGAGGAGTTAGGAATTCGCCAGTGCAGATTGCCTACACAGTGAGGAACATGATAGCCCTGAGGAATTTGATACTCAAATTTCCGACCGTTGCTGTGCTATGCGCCAGCTGTCCCAAAATATCTACCCACCTAACGGTCATATCATTGAAGGGCATTTATGTCTTATCATGTCGGGCTGCTCCCTAGGCTATAAATAGCCGCCCCCTACAACCACTAGCTGGTTGGCCGCTCTGAGAGAAACTGACACTTGTCATTTGAGAGCATCCCATCCTCCGAGGACTTTGAGCGAAAATCATCAAGTGAGGAAAACCCCAAACCCAAACACCTACAAACCCAAAGTTATTGAGCATCACTGAAGAGATTGATCCTACGTGGATCTGACGCTTGTTACCTTTGAAGACTGTGCTTCTTCCAGACGGTTAGGCGTCATGGTCTAGAGCATCCAAGAGGAAATTGTGGATTCCCGAGTGACCGAGTCTGTGAAGGTTCGGAATTCTCCTGAAGACTTACCATGAGTGATTGGGCAAGGTCTGTGTGACCTTAGCTCAAGGGGAATACGGTGAGGACTAAGTGTCCTGGACTGCGTGTTCAGGACTGGGTGTCCGGTACTGTGTGTCCTCAGGTTTAAATACCTAGCCGCCCTAACCAGACATACAACTGAGACAGCAGTTGGAACTGGTCTACCAAATCATTGTCTTCACCAAGCTTACTGGTTCTATTTCCTCAACTCTTCCATTTCATCATTACTGTGTTGTATGCTTGTTCATATCTGTGTTTGAAGACTTTGACTGAAGACTTTCTCAATTACCTTAGTTCAATTTCCTCAGTCTGTTTGTCTTCATCCTGTGTTATCCTGTGTTTACGTTTTCTGTACTCTATGCTTGTTTTCATTTCATCATGATGACTATGCTTGTGTTCTGCTATGCATACTTTTGAGTACTTATTCCGCTGCAAGTAGTTCTTCGCTAAGGAATTTCCTCACCCACAAATTCCTCAGTGAAGAATTTATAAAAATCGCCTATTTACCCCCCCTCTAGTCGACATAACGCACTTTCAATTGGTATCAGAGCAAGGTACTCCCTTGTTCTATGTGATTTTGGTTTAACCGCCTGGAGTTTTAGTTATGTCGACTGCAGGTATGATCAAGGTCTCTGCTGGGTGTCCTACCTTCGATGGGACGGACTACCCCTATTGGAAGAATAAGATGCGAATGCATCTTGAGGCAATTGATAACGATCTCTGGTATGTTGTGCAAAATGGTGTTCCCTCTCTCTCACCCTCACTGAATGCTACCGATGTGAAGAGATTCAAGCAACTCGATTCTCAAGCGAAGAATATCATATGTGGTCATCTGAGCAAAGGACAGTATGGAAGAGTGAGTGCTTTGGAAACTGCTCAGCTTATCTGGGATAGGCTGTTCAAAGTCAATGAAGGAGTCTCAACACAGCGTGACTCTAGAGTTGATGTTCTTCGCAATCTCTTCAACCGCTTCAAAAGACTCGACAACGAAAATGTACAACAGACCTTCGATCGCCTCACTGACATCTCAAATGAGCTTCAAGCGCTCGGTGCCACTAACATCACCGACCATGAGGTGGTGAAGAAATTGCTGAGATCGCTTGATTCTTCATTTGATACTCTGGCATTGATGATACAAGAGCGTGCTGATTACAAGTCACTTGATCCCACTGATATCCTCGAGAGGCTAAACACTCATGAGTTCCAGCTTGCTGAAAAGAGAGATCTCTATGGTTCAAGCTATGGCAGATCACGTGCATTGAAGGTCAAGGCAGTTTCTGAGTCTGAAGATGAAGACTCTGACAGCAGCCTTGGTGATCCTGAAGAACTGAGCCATGATCTAGCACTGCTCGTGAAGAAATTCCAGAAGTTCTCAAGACGTGGTCGCTTTGGAAGACCCTCAAGGAGCAATGATTCCTCATCCAGTGACTACAAGAAGAGGCTTTGTCACAAATGCAAGAAACCAGGACACTACATTCAAGATTGTCCTCAGTGGGAAAAGGAATCAAAGAAGAAGAAATACAAGGATTACGGTTCTGATGATGCGAAGAAAAAGAAGAAATCCTCAAAATACTTCATCATCAAAATCCTCAAAGTCTTCATCTCACAAGAAGAGCAGCTCCAAAAAGGCTCGGGCATTCATTGGCAAGGAAATGGACTCTAAGGCTGAATCTGAAGAAAATGAGGAAGAGGAGGCATCTGAGGATTCCGAATCCGGTGTGGCGAGCCTAGCCCTCGCTACTGCATTCGTCAGCAAGTCTATCTTCAACACTGAAGAAAATGATCTCACCAACAAGGCTGATGAAGGCAATGATGACTACGCTCCCACCTATTGCTTCATGGCAAAGGGTGCCAAGGTACTCAAATATACCTCCTCTGAATCAAGTGAGAATGAATCTGATGAAAACCTTAAGCCCAGCTATTCTAAACTTGCTAAAATTGTTGTGAAACAACAAAGGGCCCTTGAAAACGTTCAAAACATGCTAGAAAAAAGTGATGATATGTTGGGAAGAAATGGATCGCACTAAAACCTTGACTGAAAATCTTCAGAGACTTCAGACTAGGTTTGACAACCTTCAAGGTCATCATAACACTCTCTTGTCTGATCATGAGAAGCTTTCTTATGAATTTCTTCAAAGAAAGCAAGATCTTGAGAAGCTAAAAGTGACTTATGAAGATCTTCAGAAGGAGCGCGATTCATTACTTGCTCAACAAATCAGCGCTGCTCAGGAAGAATTTGTTCCTCCATGTTTGAAATGCATTGAACGTGAATCTGCTAATTCTTCACCTGAATGTTCAAATGCTTCTAATGCTACAAATTCCTCAACTGTCTCTGCTATCATTAATTCCTCATCTGAGGACATTGCTAGTATCACTAACGATGCAGGGCTGAAGGAATTGTACATGACAGGCATGTACAAAAGCCTCAAAGGGCATCAGACTCTTTGTGATGTGCTTAAAAAGCAGATCCTCAACCGGAACCCCAGGAAAGAGGGTATTGCCTTTGAGAGGAAACTCAATGCTGATGGTAGATATTGGAAGCCTAAGCAGTACCCCAAAACCTCATGGGTTGCTGCAAAGGGACCTCCAGTTGATCCATCTAATTTATCTGGCTTTACATGTGAATCTTCTCATTCTCCTGATGAGTCATTTGACTCCAACTACAAACTGTTTAAAACTCAGAATGGTGAAGTATTTGCTAGATATGTTGGCACTAACTGCAGGAACGGTTCCCCTATGAAGAAAATCTGGGTTCCCAAAAGGTGCCTTGAAAGTCTTCAGGTGAATGTCCTCATGACACCACCTGTGAAGATTAGGAACCCCAGATCAAATTCTTCATATGGATCCAAGTCCTCATACGGACCAAATTCCTCACATGGATCATATTCCTCAAGAGGATCAAAGTCCTCATATAAACTCTGTTTCGCAGGGAAGAGCCAAGGGCTATGAATATGAGCGTTATTCTTCTAATCATTATGTTCATAAGTCCTCAAAGAATTTCTCTGCTTATTCATATGCTTACCCGAACTTCTCTTATGTGAAACGAAACGGATTGGCTTCTATGCCACCTTTCTCATATGGAGCTCGCAGAGTGATGAACTCTTTGCCACCCCTTCAGATGTGGGTGGTGAAGAAAAAGAACTAATCTCTTCTGCAGGGTCAGGTCTCCAGACGTGCTTGAACGTCTGAAGAATTTGCTGGAGACCTGAAGAGTGCCTGAAAGGACGCAGGCTAATCATGAAGAAATGAACTTTCATTTCTCACGTCCTCATACTGTTTTTAACTGTTGCATTGCTTGATGAAATTGGTCTGATGAATTGTGATGTCATATTCTTCACTGATAAGTATATGAAGTTCGTAAGCTGCACTAATTCATCTGCAGGATGATCAACCCAAAGCCACTGAGTGGGTCCTCGATAGTGGATGTACAAATCACATGACTGGTGACAAGAATCTATTGATTGATGCTCCCTTATCACCATCGCATCTGAAGCATATCATCTTCGCTGACAAAGGCAAAAGTCAGGTATTGGGTCTAGGTAAGGTTGCGATCACAAAGGATCGACACATGGACAAAGTCATGCTTGTCGAGTCCTTAGGATACAACCTCATGTCTGTCTCAATGCTTTGTGATCTTGATATGGTAGTTGTCTTTGGCAAGTATCGTTGTGTTGTGGTTATGGAAGCTGACAATTCCAAAGTCTTCGAAGGCTTTAGGAGAGGAGACTTGTATATTGTTGATTTCTCTACAGGACCGCAACCGGCCGTGTGCCTACTCGCAAAAGCTTCAGAAGGTTGGCTATGGCATCGACGACTTGGTCATGCAGGCATGAGGAATTTGCACACGCTTGCAAAGAAGAAGCATGTCATTGGCATTGAGAATGTCAAATTCCTCAAGGATCACTTGTGTGGAGCTTGTGAAGCTGGAAAGATGACCAAGGCTAAGCATCCAGCGAAGACTATCATGACCACTACTCGACCATTCGAATTGCTTCACATGGACCTCTTTGGTCCTAACCATTACTCAGCTGTCACAAATGACGCATCTCTCTATGGGCTTGTTATTGTTGATGATTACTCTCGTTACACATGGGTACACATTGTTACTTACAAACATGAAGTGCAGGAAGTCTTCAAACGATTTTCCTCGAGGGCTTCAACCAACTTTGGTGTGAAGATCAAGCACATCAGAAGTGACAATGGAACTGAGTTCAAGAATTCTGGTCTTGATGACTATCTTGATGAACTTGGTATTACTCATGAGTTATCTGCTCCTTATACTCCTCAGCAGAATGGCGTCGTGGAGCGCAAGAACAGAACTCTTGTTGAGATGGCTCGCACTATGCTTGATGAGTACAAGACGCCTCGTCACTTCTGGATTGAGGCAATTTATACTGCGTGCCACATCATCAACAGGGTATATCTTCACAAATTCTTCAAGAAGACTGCCTATGAACTCCTCACTGACAAGAAACCCAATGTGAGTTATTTCAAAGTCTTCGGTGCTAAATGTTGGATTAGAGATCCTCATCACAATGCTAAATTTGCACCGAAAGCACATGAAGGTTTTATGCTTGGTTACGGAAAGGACTCGCACACCTACAGAGTCTTCAACACCGTTCTTCACAAGGTTGTTGAAACTGTAGATGTGCGGTTCGATGAAACTAATGGCTCGCAAAGAGAGCACCTACCCTCTGTGATAGATGAACCAGCACCTGAGGAAACTATCAAGTTCAAGGCTACTGAGGATGTCATTCCTACCGAAGAATCTGCTGAAGAATTCATTCCAGAACGTGAAGAACGTCGAGCTAATGCACCTGAAGAAATTGCTGAAGAAAATGGTGCTGAAGAAAATGCTGATCAAATTCCTCGACGACAACCTACTCATCCTCGCGTTGCAAAAGAAGTGCAAGTTGAGAAGATCATCGATGACATTGAAGCACCAGGTCCTCTCACACGCTCAAAAGCTTCACATTTATCTAACTTTTGTGGGCACTATGCTTTTGTCTCTATCACAGAGCCCACTAAGGTAGATGAAGCATTTCTGGAGCCTGAGTGGATTCAGGCCATGCAAGAAGAATTACATCAGTTCGAGCTCAACAACGTTTGGGAACTGGTCAATCGTCCAGATCCTCGCAAACACAATATCATTGGCACAAAGTGGATCTACCGCAACAAGCAAGATGAAAATGGCCTTGTGGTGAGGAATAAGGCACGGCTAGTAGCTCAAGGCTACACACAGGTTGAAGGAATTGATTTCGATGAAACTTTTGCACCTGTTGCTAGACTTGAAGCTATTCGCATATTACTTGCTTATGCTAACCATCATGATATCACTTTATATCAAATGGATGTGAAAAGTGCATTCCTCAATGGTAAGCTTGAGGAAGAAGTATATGTTGCTCAACCCCCAGGTTTTGAAGATCCTAAGCATCCTGACAAAGTCTTCAGACTAAATAAGGCCCTCTATGGCCTCAAGCAGGCCCCTCGGGCGTGGTATGATACTTTGAAGGAATTCCTCATGAAGAAAGGCTTCAAACCCGGTTCACTCGACCCTACTCTTTTCACTAAATCATATGATGATGAATTGTTTGTATGCCAAATATATGTTGATGATATCATCTTTGGCTGTACTGACCAACGTTATAGTGATGAATTTGCCTATATGATGAGTGAAGAATATCAAATGTCTATGATGGGAGAGTTGAAATTCTTCTTAGGTCTTCAAATTCGTCAACAGCGCAATGGCATATTCATATCTCAGGAGAAATACCTCAAGGATGTACTGAGGAAATTCGGCATGCAAGATTGCAAAGGCGTCAAAATTCCTGATGCCCACAAATGGCCATCTGTGCACTGATGAAAATGGTATTGACTTCGATCAAAAGGTATACCGCTCCATGATTGGTTCTTTATTGTACTTATGTGCATCTAGGCCAGATATTATGCTTAGTGTTTGCATGTGTGCCCGATTTCAAGCTACACCGAAGGAATCACACCATAAGGCTGTGAAACATATTCTTCGATATCTAGCTCACACACCAACACTAGGATTATGGTACCCCAAGGGCTCGGCTTTTGATCTCGTTGGATATTCTGACTCTGACTATGCTGGTGATCGTGTGGATCGCAAGTCAACATCTGGTACATGTCATTTCCTCGGACGATCTTTGGTCTGTTGGTCCTCGAAGAAGCAGAACTGCGTATCACTGTCTACTGCTGAAGCTGAGTACATTGCTGCTGGTTCTTGCTGTGCTCAATTGCTGTGGATGAAGCAAACTCTCAAGGACTACGGCGTCAACGTGAAGAATGTGCCTCTCTTCTGTGACAATGAGAGTGCCATCAAGATTGCTCACAACCCAGTTCAGCACTCGAAGACAAAGCACATTCAGATTCGTCATCATTTTCTTCGCGATCATGTGTTGAAGGGCGACATTTCTATTGAGCATGTGAAGACTGAAGAACAGCTAGCCGATATCTTCACAAAGCCCTTGGATGAGAAGAGATTTAGCAAGTTGCGGTGTGAGCTAAATATCTTAGAATCTTCGAATGTTCTTTGAAGAGGACGCTCATCCTAACACTTATGCAAAATTGATGACTTAGATGTGCAACACATGAAGAAACGTTTTTCTTCAATCAATGAAGAATAACACTCTAAGTGTGAAGAAATTAATGAAGAATTTGATTCTCAGAACCCTACGACAATTGTACGCGGTGTCTGAAATCATCATTCTTATACGGTGGGTCACGCCACCACAAAAGTTGAAAATCTTCAATTTGAGTTTTCCTCAGTTTTGAAATTCCTCAGTTGTTCATATTCTTCAACTTTGCAAAATCTTCAATGTTTCCGTCCTTTTTCTTCATTGTCTATATATATATATAAGTTTATGTCCTCTACAACATTCACTTATGGCTAATTCTTCAAGTTGGTTTTTCTGCTAAGTGAATGTGATCGGACCCTTCCCCCTCTATGCTATACTCAACCCAATCTATTCACAAATTCTTCATGTGCGTTCTATTTGAAACTCGTTCAAAATCTTCACTGTGTCCTTGTCAGCTGAAGAATTTGCGAACGGAACTTTTAACTTATCTTATCCAAATTTTCGGCTTTGCCGCTCAAACCGTTCCGCTTCCCACGATATACTTATCTATTCACCCACGATCTAACACGATCTCCACTTCTCAGTACGTGGGTGACACATGTCAAGCGAATGAGAAGGGTCAGGGGCACGTTCGTCCAATTTCTTCGGGCGAACAGTTTTTCACCGTGGCTATAAATACCCCCTCTCCCCTTCCTCACTTCTTTTACTCCGCTCGACCTCTCTCCAGCTCGAGCTTCTCAAACCCTAGCGCCGCCGCTACATCATCGTCGCCGGTGAGGAAGAGCTTCACTGCCTCGACCTCGTCGCCGCCGTACTCACGCCGGCCGCGGAAATCTTCACTCCGCCGCCGCCGTAGCCGTCTTCCTCCGCCAAGTTAGGGCGTGGAAGATCTGCACAGACGAGCTTCACTTCTCCACATCCCAGTTCGTCGTGTTCTTCGTTCAGGGTAATTAAAAGTTACTTTTACTGCCCTCTTTGATTCAAATGACTTCTACAAAATCTTCAAAGGTGTTTATTCCTCAAATTTTTCACACACTGAACACCTCACTTGTCATCTGTTCTTGATTCGTTTCTCTAAGCATCATTTTTCTTCAAGATTCCTCAATTGTGTGGATCTTCGATCTATACAACTCTGGAACCTAATACAAAGAACGCTTAGTGAAATTCTTCAAGACTCATCTGGTCAAATTCCTCAAACTTGTTCTTTTTGAAAAACCTTCTGAGAACGCATATGACCTCTCCAAATTCCTCGCAACTATACTCTGTTCACAGGTACTCATGTCCGCTGCTGAATCACTAGGTTCTCATCAACTTAACTCATTTGCAGCGTTCCTCGAAGAAAAGTTGCATACTTCTTCAGAGAGTTCAATTGTTCATATTCCTCAACTGAAGAAAATGGCTGATGGAAAGAAGCCACAGAAAGGAGGAAAGAGGCCTGAGGTCAATACTGCCTTTGAAATCCCTGAGGACATTTATGCTGGGTACTGCACACCCCCTGAGGAAGATAAGAATCAGTGCAAGGTGCGCATTCAGAGGATAGAAAGGAGATGGGCAAAAGAGTCTAGGGAGTATAGGTATGTGACTCCAAAATACATGAAGAAATTCGCTGTTACTCCTCCATGCTCAAGACCACCATTGGCACCTGGCCAAGAGGCAGATCCCACTAGCATCAAGCGCGGTGAGGATTTTCCTGAAGAATGGGCCAAGCGCCAGGCCAAGTTGGCCAAACAGGCAAAAGATGCAGTGAAGAAATTCAACGAAGACTCTACTGCTGCTGGTGCTGAGGCCTCTGTAAGGTCGAAGAAATCCATGGCAATGAAGCCTGCGCACAAGCCAAGTGCCTCTTCTTCAATGCCCTCACGGCCAATTTCCTCAGCTACGCCCTCACGGCCAATTCCTCAAGCCGCTCATCCTCCTCCAAAGTCCTCAGCTGCTCCGACAAAATCCTCAGCACCTGTGCATCTCGCCACGTGCCAAAGGACTACAGGCATCTCTATTGCCTCAGGAGCTTCGCCTAGTTCCTCAGCTGCACCAAATTCTTCAACAGGACCCTCTCTGCTGAAGACAAAGACCACTGCTGGACGAGGCTCTCGCCCAAGTCCTCACAAGAGGCAGGTCTCCTTCCAAGTACCGTCTGAAGAAGACGAAGGTGATGACGAAGAACTTGCTGAGATCATCAGAGATAGGCAAGTCAGGGCCGCTAGAGCCAAGGGCACAAATGTGCCACTGCTTTTGGATCCAAGGTTGATCCTCGACTATATTGATCTCTGGCACAAGGACCCAAACACTCCTATGCCTGATTTCAAGTTGACACCTGGCCAAAGTCACATGCTGACCCATTTCATCCAAGAAGAAAAATGGAAATATGAGAAGGCCAGGCAGATCAAGAAAGCGCAATATAAGAAGGAGAAATTCTGAAGAACAACGTTGTCACTATGACAACTGATGAACTTGTAAAGATTCAGTCTGAAATAAAAGTCCTCAGCGATGATTTCAATGCTTACTATGCTAATTGTCAAGGAGCCAAGGTCAGGTTTGTTAAACTGACTAAGAAGTTCACCACCAATGTTGCAGCTGCAACGCAACAGGAAATTCCTCCGGCTGAAGTATCTCCTCATCCAACTGAAGAACATGCCAGCACAGTTGATGACTTTCAGACTGCTGAGGAAATTGCCAGGGCACCCACTATTGGTGCGCCTGAAGAAAATGAAGAGGTCAGGGCAACTGCATCAGTTGTGCCTGAAGAAAATCAACCACATTCCTCTGCTCCTCCTGCGCCTACTCCAACTCCAATCCTTCCATCTGCATTAGATGTGAAGAAGACCAAGGCTGCGGAGTGTGCAGCAGTGAAGAAAAGGAAAGCATCAGCTCCTTCAGATTCTTCAGCACCGAAGAAGATGAAGGAATTACTGTATGTGCCTCGGACTGTCTATCGCATTCTGGCGAAGACATTGAGTCCTATCAAGGGCCATGACTCGAATGAAGAAGAAGTCGTTGGCATCATGAAGAATCTGCTTTTCAATATCATTCATGGCGTTCCCGTCAACTTCCATGATTTCTTCATTAGGACTCTGGCCAATGTCGCAATGTCACCATTTGAGTTGAAGCCTTATGCACCATGGATTATCAGATTCATCAGAACAAGGTCTTCACTCAACTACAAAGCTGATACACTGAACCATTGCAGCTACTTGCCCCCGATCGAAGTCCTCAAATGAACATTTTCCTCAGCTAATGAAAAGGGCAAGGCTACTGCTGTAATTGATGAAGGCATTCGTCCATTGGATGGACAATTTCGCAAGGCTGCATCCTACTCCACCAATGATGACTCTGCCACCCATGACTCTGCCGCAAACGCATCCAAGCAAAATCCTCAAGGCACAGCACCAAGGGTGATGACTGACCGTGAGCTTCTCCCCAGTCTTCATCAGAAGGTTGATCGCAATCATAAATGGTTCAAGCATCAGTTTGGTTCAATTCTTCACAACATGACTGCTACCCACAATGCAGTGAAGAAAAACCACTACTACCTTCATGAAACCCTCAACCGCACCTGGGCTGTTCTATCTCAAGTCTATAGTGAAGAAGATCTAAAGAAAATGGGTCTCAAGGAAGATCTTGACTGGGCTGCACCTCCTCCGAAGAAGTACAAGAAGGTCAAGGTTCCTTCCTTGGTGGCCAGCTCCTATTCTTCATCACGTGACACTGATGAACATGAAGATTTGGATGACACTGCGGCAGGCCCTACTACAACAAACGACCCCAACAACGCCGACGCTCCTTCATCACCTTGATATTCTTCAGGGGCGTTAGTCCTCATTTTCGACCCTTTTGGTCATTCGATGACAAAGCGGGAGAAATTTGAGTTAGTCTTCAAGCGGGTCTATCTTATATGGGCGTTTTTTCTAAAGTTACAACTCTCGTTCTTCTAATGACTTTGTTGGATCGAGTTGTAAACTTAAACTATATGGTGGCCCGATACCTTTGCTGTTTCTTCTGCATGCTTATTCCTCGTTAAAATTATTGCACGCATGCTGAATTACATCAGTCACCATATTTCATCATGCATTTCAAATTCTTCATATATTATGTCAAATGCGTGTATGAATTACAAGATATAGGGGAGATCTCCATGATTCAACTCTTCAAGTGTGCATTGCTTCAAAAGCAAATTCCTCACTATGCACATCTTCAGGGGGAGTTCTTCTATATCTTGCAATCAAATTCCTCAATATCTGTATTTACACTTCATATGCTTATCCCCGTTGAAAACATAACCTATATTGTCACCAATCACCAAAAAGGGGAAGATTGTAAGTGCATCTAGTGCCCCTTAGTGATTTTGGTGTATTGAAGACTTATAGGTTAAGGGACTAATGTGTTTATGAGTGTACACAGGTCTATAAGTCTATGAGGAGTTTGATATTTACAGAGAAAGTCGACCCCTAAAAATGAAGTTCTTCGACTAAAGACTTTGGATTTTTGAAGACTTTCTGAAGACTTTGAAAGTGAAGAAATTGGTGTGACCTTGAAGACTTGGTATTCATTTGAGGAACATGATGCGTGAAGACTTTTGTTTTCGTAGTTTCATTTTGTCTTTCTTGAGTCATAGGAAACACCGTACTGTTAAAGGGGGTCGAGGAAATACTAAGGAAAAATTTCCATGTGATGCTCAACTCAAAATCCTACACCTACCAATCCCTTCGAGTGAAGCCATTGGAAATCTCATATAGTTCAGTCATATTCTTCAGTGACAGAGACGAAGTTCTTCTGGTCTCTGAGGAATTTGTTCTGACTGAGGAGTTAGGAATTCGCCAGTGCGGATTGCCTACACAGTGAGGAACATGATAGCCCTGAGGAATTTGATACTCAAATTTCTGACCATTGCTGTGCTATGCGCCAGCTGTCCCAAAATATCTACCCACCTAACGGTCATATCATTGAAGGGCATTTATGTCTTATCATGTCGGGCTGCTCCCTAGGCTATAAGTAGCCGCCCCCTACAACCACTAGCTGGTTGGCTGCTCCGAGAGAAACTGACACTTGTCATTTGAGAGCATCCCATCCTCCGAGGACTTTGAGCGAAAATCATCAAGTGAGGAAAACCCCAAACCCAAACACCTACAAACCCAAAGTGATTGAGCATCACTGAAGAGATTGATCCTGCATGGATCTGACGCTTGTTACCTTTGAAGACTGTGCTTCTTCCAGACGGTTAGGCGTCATGGTCTAGAGCATCCAAGAGGAAATTTTGGATTGCCGAGTGACCGAGTCTGTGAAGGTTCGGAAGTCACCTGAAGACTTACCACGAGTGATTGGGCGAGGTTTGTGTGACCTTAGCTCAAGGGGAATACGGTGAGGACTAAGTGTCCTGGACTGCGTGTTCAGGACTGGGTGTCCGGGACTGTGTGTCCTCATGTTTAAATACCTAGCCGCCCTAACCAGACGTACAACTGAGACAACAGTTGGAACTGGTCTACCAAATCATTCTCTTCACCAAGTTTACTGGTTCTATTTCCTCAACTCTTCCATTTCATCATTACTGTTTTGTATGCTTGTTCATATCTGTGTTTGAAGACTTTGACTGAAGACTTTCTCAATTTCCTCAGTCTGTTTGTCTTCATCCTGTGTTATCCTGTGTTTACGATTTCTGTACTCTGTGCTTGTTTTCATTTCATCATGATGACTATGCTTGTGTTCTGCTATGCATACTTTTGGGTACTTATTCCGCTGCAAGTAGTTCTTCGCTAAGGAGTTTCCTCACCCACAAATTCCTCAGTGAAGAATTAAAAATCGCCTATTCACCCCCCCTCTAGTCGATATAACACACTTTCACATGCAGACAGAGGACCCCATCGAGGATAAAACGACATTTGACAAAGGCAGATTGAGTAGCAGAGAGGATACGGTGAGCCACAGGAGTAAGATACGGTGGGGAACTTGGCAAAGTTATTGATAAGAGCAATAGGCCTAAACTGGGAGATGAGCTCCGCGCCCTTGATCTTAGGAATGAGAGACATAACCGCATAATTGAGCCTAGAGATGTCCACCGTCCCCAAACAGAACCCTTGAATAACTGCCCAAATAAGTGTCTTGAGTTGAGGCCAAAAAGTTTTAAAGAAAGGAATAGAGAAGCCATCCAGGCCAGACGCAGAGTTAGTATTAGCTTTGTTAGTAGAATTAAAAATCTTCTCTTCAGAGAAAGGTATCATAAGAGCAAGGTTTTCATCCAGGGACACCCTGTCCTCTTGGTTCCAAAAGGTAGAAGAGATTCTGAACCCTTGGTCAGGTTTGGCAGAGAGGAGGGAGGAGAAGAATTCAACTATGTTATTCATGATGATGCCTTGGTCTGAAACCCTAACCCCTTCGATCATCAAGCTGTCAATCATGGATCTACGCCGCCTCCCATTCGCAATGGCAAAGAAGTAAGTAGTGCGGGAATCTCCTTTAAGCATGCAGTTGATCGTGCCCCTCTGGCACCAATATATTTCTGCAAGGCGATGCAGCTGCACCAGAGATTGCTCGAGGGAAAAACGTAGAGCCCATTCAGAGCCAGAGAGGCCAGAAGAGTCAGCCCGAGACTCTAGAGCATCAATCTGAGGCAAGAGCAGGGCTTTATCTCTGCGCTCCTACGCCGCGTGATTATGGGACCAGCCACACAGAAACTTGTGCAGGGAATACGAGCAATGGTGCCAGTCATCCATAGGGCCGAAAGAGCGACGGACAGTCGTAAGAATTTCAGAGATTCTAGAAGCGAGGAGGTCACCAAAGCCGTCGATTAGAAGCCAAGAGGCATCAAACTGGAACCGAGGAGGGGTGGAAGCGCAATGAAGCCCCGTGTCAAGAATGAGTGGAGCATGGTCAGAGCCTACAATAGCCTTTGTTTTGAGAGATTCAGATTCAGAGAGGCCAGAAGAGTCAGCCCGAGAATCTAGAGCATCACTCTAAGCCAAGAGCAGGGCTTTATCTCTGCGCTCCTGCGCCGCGTGATTACGGGACCAGCCACGGACAAACTTGTGCAGGGAATACGAGCAATGGTGCTAGTCATCCATAGGGCCGAAAGAGCGACGGATAGTGATAAGAATTCAGAGATCCTAGAAGCGAGGAGGTCACCAAAGTCATCGATTAGAAGCCAAGAGGCATCGAACTGGAACCGATGAGGGGTGGAAGCGCAATGAAGCCCCGTGTCAAGAATGAGTGGAGCACGGTCCGAGCCTACAATAGCCTTTGTTTTGAGAGTAGCAGGCGAGAAAAGGGAGTCCCAACTCGGGCAAACAAGAACACGATCCAAGACAGAGCAACTACAGGACACCTGATGATTAGTCCAAGTGAACCTTGAGCCCACCCTGGGAATCTCACAAAGTGCGCAAGTACTAATAAAATTGTTAAAAGCATCAGCCAGCGCCCAGGAGAAGTTGTTGGTGTTCTTATCAGTCGGATAGCGCAGCAAGTTAAAATCACCACCAATCAGGAGGGGAAGGGTGCAAGAGTCGACCTTATTAGAGATTTCGTCCAGGAATAAGGGGGAAAGGGAATGGTCAGTCGGGCCGTAAACCACCATGACTTCCCAAAGTGTATTGAGTTGGCAGTGGAACACAATAGAATAGGCGCAAAAAATACCATGGTTGAAGGTTACAAAGTCAAAAACATCACGCTTAGAGCCAATTAGAATGCCACCCGAGTGCCCCGAGGAGGGAAGAAAATTCCAATCAAAACGATTAGCACCCGGAACTATAGAGAGCTCGTGGGGGGCAAAGGAGGTTTTAAAGGTCTCAACCAGACCTATCAGATCAATATTATCGCCCCTGACGACGTCTTTGATTTGGTCTCGGTGCCCCCGAGCCCCGAAACCTCTAACATTCCAAAAAAGCACTTTCATTTGAAGGACAAGTTCTTAATACATAAGCTCGACCTGCAGGGTGCCAAGCAGGTTTTAGCGTGTTTAGGGGCACCCTTCTTCAGACAGACCCATGGGGCAACATAACTAGCTTGCTCCCCCTTCCGAACCCTCCTCGGCCACAACCGAAGGAGCAGGAGGAGCCGCCGCAATATCTTTTTCTTTGGCGATAGCATCCTCGGCCACCTCACTGGCCCTAATTAGAGCAAGCAGAGAGGAGGGGGATCGAACATTATGATCAAGCGATATACCAACATTCGTGGGAACCTTTGTCAAATGATCATCCGAATAGGAGGGCAGAACAAGCCTAATAGGGGAGGAGGGAGAACTCGAGGAAAACGACAGGGGAGGGGCTAGAAGAGTACCTAAAGCTGGAAGATCATGAGCCGCCACACGACGTGCAGCCTTGTCCGCCACTCGTACTCCACTGTCGCGGATCTGACCACTCTTGCGCGACGTTGAAGAAGGAGAACTGATCAGAGTAGAGCGCGGCGCCAACGGAGAAGCCTGGCCCGCCGCGTCACCCATGTCAGCATCCAGGTGGCAACAGAGCCCCGCCGTGGAAATCTTGGTGCCCGAGGAAACCCGGCTGCGAGCCGAGAACTTTCGGACAAAGGATTTGCGCTTGGGGAGGGACCCAGCCGTAGCACACGGAGGGGAGGTGGGGAGATCCTCAATGGCAGACATAGACGGCGAGCCCGGACGGACCGGCGGGTTGGAGTAGACCCCAGAAATAGGAGTGCCAGCTGGGGGGCAGCCGGGACAGCCTGGTCAGACAAATTCTACACCATCACATCCTTTCCAACATCCTTGGTCTTCGGGGCATTGTCTTTGAAGAGTTCCCTGGATTCCGAGCCCATTCCATCCCATTCCGAGGCTGTAAAGCATGGGTGCGAGCCGCCGCTCAAGTTGGCTATCGGTGGAAACAACACCTATGGGATCACTGGGATCCCTTCTACGGTTGGCGGGCGCGAGGTTGTGCAAAGAGCGGGTCTGACAGGAAGCATACGGATCGTTTACCCAGGTTCGGGCCGTGAAGATGCGTAATACCCTAGTCCTTCTTTGGTGGATGTATTTGAGTGTTCTTGTGTTCTTGAGCTAGCTACGGGGTGTAACTTGCCCAAAAGATCCGAATCCTCCTCCTGGTCACCTCGGGCTTCCTTTTATAGGCAAAATGGGTTGCGACAGTGGCACACAGGAGGTGGAAAGGTCTACAGTCCATAAGTCTATCCTCTGGGACCGTCGACAAATGCATTTAATGTGCTGCCGACGTGCCCCGCTCACTATATCGGGGATGGCAAGGAAGCACATCCCAGCTGTCGCCGCCTCGCCTGGCCTCGACACGCGTCCGAGCTGACGAGGCGTCGTGGCGTCACATTGCCTGGCTGCTGGGCTGGCGCAATGGTGGAGCCTTCATGAAGACCTGCATGCCACCACACAGGTGCTTGCTGAGTCGGTCGTGGAGGCCGCTCGTCGCCACGCAAGCGCCTGCTCAGCTGGTCGAGCTGGCAGCTGCATGGGGATGGCGGTGGAGTCATGGCAGACGCGGGCCCTGCTGCCACCCTTTAAGTGTCTCCAAAAAGGCCTTACCGGGGCCCCGGAAAGGGTCTTGCCGCGGCTTCATGCTCTTCCCCGGCAAGCATCTTTGTCGGGGATCTCGTGGATTTCCTCGGCTAGGTTCCCGCCGAGGATCGCCGTCTTCTGGTCCTCATCTGATCTCATATGTTTATGATCTTGACGAAGATCTGCATGGCACCATAGAGAAGCCTCCTGAGCCTTGGTTCCAATGTGGATAGTTGGTGGCGTTGGAACCCGTGGGCTCAAGGGTGGCTTGCTCTGCTGGCGTCGGGCAATTTGCCCCGGCAAGGCTCTTGCTGGGGCTGCGGAGGCTGCCCCGGCAAGCGTCTTGCCGGGGGATTCCACCTCGCCCTCCTGTTCTTTTGTGTTTTCTGGTCTTGGCATTGCCTCTGGTTGCCTTGTGCCTTCGGCTTCCCTCCTCTGCCCCGCTTAGGGCGGCCGTGGGCGCGGCTCCGACTGCCCATGCACAAGTAAAGGGGTAAAAAGGAGTGCCCCTACTTTTGTACACCGACAGGAGCCCCCGGGCCTGGGCCTCACATAAGCGCGACACGTTGTTGGGCCAGGCCCAGAACGGTGCGCGGGCAGGCGGGGCAGGATTTTTACCATGGTAACTTCTCGTCCGCTGCGCTTCTCCACGACCCGCGTTGAACGCGCGACGTGGAGGGTCGTGCGTGACGTGGGGGTCATGCGTGGGGCGGTTCCCGCATGCATGTGTCACATCGTGGTACAGAGGCGGCTCGCGCCTTCCCCATAAAAAGAGGGAGGCGCAGAGGCCCGGCTCATTTACTGAGTGGACTCGGGTCGCGGTCTTTAAGGCGCCCGCGGCCCATGATCACGGGGTGGGGAACGGTCGCTTCACCCGTCCCCTCGATCATGCTCGCTCGCCACGCGTCCCCCATGCAGGTGGCAGGCGGTGGAGGCGGGAAACCGGGTTGTCGCTGATTGGTGCAGCGGGTCGGTCCCGATTCCCTGCGCCCCCGATGATTGGATTGGTTGAGTGGGGCGGTCGAGCCTTGACCCCGCCCCTTTATAAGTAGGGGGAGGGGATGTCATCCCACATTCTCCCAGCATCCATCCTCTTCCACTCCTGCTCCTTTCTTCCATCGACCATGGCGAAAGGGGGCGCAGCCCATCAACGGTGGCGGCGAGGGTCGCCGCTCGACAGCGCGTTCCTCCTTCCCAAGAGCTCGCGGCGCCGGAGCCGGCCACGAGAGGAAGGGGGAGGGGGCGAGGCCGAGGTCGCCGTGGCACTTGGGGAAGAGTGTGACGGGGCGGCGCAATGGCCTTGCCTCCGCCAGCGATGCCTCCCGCGATGGTGGGCCACATCGGGGACCAACCCCGCGAGTTCTTCATCAGGCTACGCCGGCACCGCATCGTCGTCTTCATCTCCCTACTCCATTTGCTTGGGAGATGGAGCTCGATCCGCCCCAGACCCTCAGGTTGCACATGAGGGGCTGCGGGAACGGCGGTACGCGGGTCGACGTAGACTTCCCCGCTCCTCACGTCATGTACCTCCGTCGCGCATGGAAGACGATCGCTCGCGTCCACAGCCTGACGGCGGGGCTCGTCCTCTACTTCGAGTTAATGGAGGGCGGCTTGCTCTCCGTCAAGGTCTTTGGAGATCTTGGAACTCGCCTAAAGTGCTGCGTGGAGAGGTCCTCCGACGATGAAGATTCCTCCTCAAGCGGGAGTGATGAGGAGGACAGCGACAACGATGACGAGGGAGTCGAGCGGCGGGACGCCGACTGGCCTCGTCACCCCTCCCTCAGCCACGCGCCCTGGCGAGGGCTTTCCTCGTCAAGCTCTCCATCGGCGCGTTCCCCATCGCCTCCTTGGGCGGCTGGTGTAGGAGGGCCGGAGAAGGCGAAGAAGGCGGGTGGCGGCCGTCAAGTCGGAGTACGCGGGCACCGACACCTTCGTCGCGTATTGTCGGCCCGCTGCCTCATCTTCCAGCTCCCCTCCCGGCACCAAGATGTTCTCTTGGTGCCTTCTGCTCCTCGTACCGCGCCTAGGCGCTCTTTGCTCCCTCCCGCCATATTGTTCCACCTTCTGAGGAGAGGGACAAGAAAGGGATTACAGGCATCTTATCTCTTTTTAGTTTGTAAGCCTGCGGGCACTTGTTGGATTTTAAATTTGTAATCCCCTTGCTCATGTTTTTCATTCCGTATGAACTGTACCTGGATGGGATGTTTTTAATGAAAAAGGGTGCTTGCCGGGTTCTTTGTTCATGGGCGGGGCCCACGCCAAGGAGTAAATCCTTGTTATTTTTAGGATAAACATTGTCGCCCGGCAACAGGCCTTGCCGTTCCCTTACTCCAGCCTACCATTCTCATGCTCTTGGCGGACGCAGGGGCGAAGTAGAGTTAGGCCCCTCGTTTATTTCTTGCCAACGCGACTACAACCGGTTCGGACCCAGGGAATTGGGTGCAGGAAAGAGGGGGAGCACGGTGGTCTAGGAGCAAAACGAGGCTTCATACGCCCCAACTTCATACGGAAATGCATAACAAAGGATGAAAGACATATCTGAATCTGCAGCCCACGGCAGCCTTGGCTTGCCGTGGTTGGATTCTTGTATCTGCAGCCCTCGACAACCTTGGCTTGCCGAGGCTGGAGCGCCGGCTCGTTCTCTTTCTTGCAAACAGCCCAGCAGGAGTGTCCGTGTACCCTACGAACCAAAGAGGACGGAAAGGAACAAAGTAACACAAACACGACCTCTATGCTAGGGGTTAGTCGCCGCTAAGCACTATCAACCCTAACCGAGGGAGAGACTCAACCTAGCATGCATGCTATAGCTTAGGGCGCCAGCGCTTCATTTATTTATGCTCAGGGTCTGCGCCTGGCTTTGTACAGAAGGTTACATGCCTTGCCGGCAAGGCTTGTACAAAAGGTGGTTTGCTGGTGGGCCCGGCAACCATGCCTTATGGGTAAAACTTGCAAGGATGTTCAATGTTCCGGGAGTTGCTCACTGGAATAGCATCTTCGGTCTCCAGGCGGACTGCGCCAGGCCTGGTGACTCCTATTACCCGATAAGGGCCTTCCCACTTCGGTCAACTTGTTGGAATTCTTGGCCGATTGAACACGCCAAAGAACAAGGTTGCCTTCCTCAAAGCTTCGGGCATGAACCTTGCGGCTATTATAGTGGCGCAAGGCTTGCTGGTAGTGTGCTGCTCTCACAGCCGCCCGAAGACGATCTTCCTCAAGGAGCGTTGCGTCATCTTGCCGCAGTTGCTCTTGCTCAATCTCGTCATAAGCAAGCACTCAAGGTGACCCATACATGAGTTCCATGGGGAGAGCTGCCTCTGCCCCATATACTAGGGCACACTGGCACCGGCGCCTTGCAGCGAGAAAGCCCCATCAAAGTACATGATCCAGTTGCGATTTGCTTCCTTGCCAGTGAGAGTGGTCTCCTGGATTTCTTCGTCGGGTGTTGAGGTCCATTCCGCAATGAACTCCGCCAGGACTCTGCTCTGGATTGTCTAAGTACTTTCAAAGTTCAAACCAAAGCTCGATAGCTCCAAGGCCCACTCCACAATCCTCCCGGTTGCGTCTGGATTATGCAGTATCCGTTGCAACGGGAGGCGGGTGATGACAGTGATCTCGTGTGCTTGGAAGTAATGACGCAGCTTCCTCGAGGCCATAAGGTGGCCGAAGAGCAATTTCTGCACACCAGAGTACCTTGACCTAGCCCCCTGCAAGAGGGAGCTGACAAAATAAACTGGGTGTTGCATCATCTTCTTCTTCTGCATCACTTCTCTCGCTCGTGCAGGCCCTGTCCTGTCAACGTCAAACCCTGCCGGGGCCCCGCCTTGCCGGCACCAGGCCCTGCCGGGGGAATATCTGGCTCGCCATCCACCGGTCCTGCCGCTGTCCCTGCCTCTTTGTCGACCTCCCTCTGCGCCACCAGCGCAGCGCTGACCGCTTGATTCATCGCCGCCAGATACAGCAGCAATGGCTCTTGTGGTTTAGGCGCAACCAGTACTGGTGTAGAGCAGAGGTATTTCTTCAGATCCTGAAGTGCTGCTTCGGCCTTCGGGATCCACTCCATTGGGCCCGCCTTTTTCAAGATTTATAAAAAAGGAAGGGCGCACTCGGCAGACTTGGAGATGAATCGGCTCATGGCGGCAACGCAGCCAGTGACCCGACGTATATCCTTGATCCGCTTGGGCGCCTCAATCTGCTCGATAGCCCTGATCTTGTCTGGGTTCGCCTCGATCCCACGCTGTGACACAAAGAACCCGAGAAGTTTGCCGGACGGAACTCCGAAGACACACTTCTCAGGGTTCAACTTGAGGTTGATCTTGCGCAAATTTGCAAACGTCTCCTCCAGATCTTGTACAAGTGTCGCCCTGTCCTTGGTCTTGACCACTATGTCATCCATATATGCTTCCATATTTCTATGTTGCTGGGGTTCAAAACCAATTTGGACTGCTCTTGCAAACGTTGAGCCAACACTCTTCAACCCGAAAGGCATCCATAAAAAGCAATGCGTACCACATGGGGTGATGAATGCTGTCTTTTCTTCATCTTCCCTTGTCATGAAGATCTGGTGGTATCCTGAGTAGGCGTCGAGGAATGATAACAGATCACACCCGGCCGTGGAGTCAACAATCTGGTCGATGCGCGGCAACGGGAAAGGGTCCTTGGGACAAGCCTTATTGATATCTGTGTAGTCAATACACAGCCTCCACTTCCCATTTGCCTTGCGCACCACTACCGGATTGGCCAACCACGTCGGATGGAGTACTCCTCTCTCCAAGCCTACTGCTTCCAACTTCCTGATCTCCTCTGTGATGAACTCTTGCCTTTCCAAAGCCTGCTTCCTGACCTTCTGCTTGATGGGCCGCGCATGAGGGCAGACAGCAAGGTGGTGCTCAATCACCTCCCTTGGAACGTCGGGGATGTCGGATGCTTGCCACGCAAACACATCGACATTCGCCTGCAGGAATGTGACGATCGTGCCTTCCTATTTGTTGTCGAGGGTGGAGCTTATGGTGAAAGCCCCTCCCATGCCATCCTCCCTGACGGACACCCTCTTGGTCTCAGGCGGTGCAGCTCTGGATTTCTTGCTCTTGCTGGTGGAGTTCTCTGGCACGTCCTCGACGATAGCGCAACACTTCGAAGAGGTGCGCTTGCCGGAGTGGGCGCGAGTGGTCTTGCCGGTCCTCTTCTTCCCTCCCGGGGCTTCAGTGGCAGGAGCAAGTGCCTCGGCGGCAGCTGCTGCAACTGCTTCCCGGTAGAGTAGGTCGGCGCAGATCAACGCATCCTTCTTGTCGCAGGGGACGGTGATGATGGTCATCAGCCCAGGCATCTTCAGCGTGTTGTAGGCGTAATGTGATGCTGCCATGAAATTGGCTAATGCCGGGCAGCCGAGGATCCCATTGTAGGGCAAGGGGATCTCGGCTACATCGAAGACAATCCTTTCCGTCCTGTAGTTCAACTCGCCTGAAACATCACAGGCAACGTGACCTTCCCCTTCGGCTGGCTCCTTCCCGGGTTGACCCCTTGAAACATGCCCGTCTCCTCGAGGTCTCCGTCAGGAATTTGCTGCCCTTTGATCACAACAGGTGAGATCAAGTTCAGACCGGCCCTGCCGTCAACCAGCATCTTGTTCACCTTGAGGTTGCGTATCATTGGTGAAACCAACAACGGCAAACACCCGACCGCAGTTGTGCGATCAGGGCGATCCTCGGCATCAAAGATGATGGACGTGCTGGACCACTTCAGCGGCTTCTGAGCATCGAACGATGGCTCCGCTGATGTGATCTCACGCGCCCATTGCTTGAGCTGGCGATGAGAAGTGTGCAGCAAGGCGCCACCATTGATGCACATGGCCTCCGTAGCCTTCTGAAACTCTTGCTCTTGCCGGTGGAACTCTCTGGCACGTCCTCGATGGTAGCGCAACACTCCGAAGAGGTGCGCTTGCCGGAGTGGGGGCAAGTGGTCCTTCCGGTCTTCTTCTTCCCTCTCGGGGCTTTAGCGGCAGGAGCAAGTGCCTTTGGCGGCAGCTGCTGCAACTGCTTCCCGGTAGAGTAGGTCAAACATGTCGGTGGAAACGACACCTATGGGATCACTGGGATCCCTTCTATGGTTGGCGGGCACGAGGTTGTGCAAAGAGCGGGTCTGACAGGAAGCACACGGATCGTTTACCTAGGTTCGGGCCGCGAAGATGCGTAATACCCTAGTCCTGCTTTGCTGGATGTATTTGAGTGTTCTTGTGTTCTTGAGCTAGCTACGGGGTGTAACTTGCCCAAAAGATCCGAGTCCTCCTCCTGGTCGCCTCGGGCCTCCTTTTATAGGCAAAAGGGGTTACCACAGTGGCACACAGGAGGTGGAAAGGTCTACAGTCGATAAGTCTATCCTCCGGGACCATCGGACAAACGCATTTAATGCGCTGCCGACGTGCCCCTCACTTTATCGGGGACGGCAAGGAAGCACGTCCCAGCTGTCGCCGCCTCGCCTGGCCTCAACACCCGTCCGAGCTGACGAGGCGTCGTGGCGCCATGTTGGCTGGCTATTGCGCTGGCGCGGTGGTGGATCCTTCATGAAGACCTGCATGCCACCACGCAGGTGCTTGCTGAGTCGGTCGTGGAGGCCGCTCGTCGCCACGCAGGCGCCTGCTCAGTTGGTCGAGCTGGAAGCTGCATGGGGATGGCGGTGGAGTCATGGCAAATGCGGGCCCTGCTGCCACCCTGTAAGTGTCTCCGGCAAGGGCCTTGCCGGGGCCCCGGCAAGGGTCTTGCCACGGATTCGTGGTCTTGCCCGGCAAGCATCTTTGTCGGGGGTCTCATGGATTTCCTCCGCTAGGATCCTGCCGAGGATCGCCGTCTTCTGGTCCTCATCTGATCCCATATGTTTTAATCTTGACGAATATCTTCATGCCACCACAGAGGCACCTCCCGAGCCTTGGTTCCAATTTGGATAGTTGGTGGCGTTGGAACCCGTGGGCTCAAGGGTGGCTTGCTCTGCTGGCGTCGGGCAAGTTGCCCCGGCAAGGCTCTTGCCGGGGCTGCCCTGGCAAGGGTCTTGCCGGGGGAGTCCACCTCGCCCTCCTGCTCTTTTGTGTTTTCTTGTCTTGGCGTTGCCTCTGGTTGCCTTGTGCTTTCGGCTTCCCTCCTCTGCCCCGCTTAGTGTGGCCGTGGGCGCGGCTCCGACTGCCCGTGCACAAGTAAAGGGGTAAAAAGGAGTGCCCTTACTTTTTTACACCTACATTGGCAGCATCATCACCCCCTATGCCGCGATTCTCAGCCGTAGGAGGAGGTGGGGGAGGAGGAATATTGGGATTGACACCACCCTCCATGCGGACTCGCAGCCTAAAGCCATCAGACGAAGAGAAGACGTCGACAGAACCATGAATACAAAGGGGGTCCACCACCCAGAGCTTGAGACGAACGGGGCCAAGAACAGAGAGGGACTCCGGGTCAACCATGATGGGCTTGCCGGTCAAGACACCAAAGGCCATCACGAATTCAGCAGAACGCAAAGTAGGGGGGATATCATCCACGAGGACCTAGGTTTTTGAGAGGGGGGAGATAGGCTTAGCACCATTGGAAGCCGCCTTCACTGACACAATGAGCTGGTTGAGAGGTAAAGTGAAACTTGTGCAAGAGGAGATCATCTTGAGGCTACTCTTGGAGGGGAAAACCACGGCGAAATCAAAGTCAGAGAGCTGCCGGATCTGCCAATCCCAGCCTCCGTCATCCCACAGCTTGAGTTCGTCCAGGAGGGTCTGGGGGGAAATTTTGTGATCTTTGATGGTGATAATAGCAGTGTTGGAGAGCGCAGGGGCCACAGCCACCTGAGGGATCTCGCTGTCGAGAGCATAGAATGAGCACCCAGGAAGACCTTGACCGAAGAGCATAAAGGAAGCAGGCTTGCGACGATTCTGACAGTCCACCATGAGGTGGCCATCTTCTGTGCAGATCAGGCAGAAAGGTGGACTAAAGCAACGAGATTGGAAATGGCCGGGCTGGTGGCAAGCAAAGCAAGTATGGTTAAGGTTGGGTGGTTGGGGAAGGGGAGGGGACAGACGAGCCGGCGGAGGAGGGGGAGGGGGCAAGATCCCGTCGCCCAAGGTAGCAGAAGACGGGCCGGGGCCAGACGACCGAGAACGACGCCCAAAGGCACCAGATCCAGCGCCCCCACGCTCCATCGGGCGCCCGCCGAGCCCCGATGAGGGGCTAGAAGAGCGACCACCACCACAATCCAAGGGGAGCGGGCCGCGTGGAGGAGGAGGAGGGGGACGGGCACCACGACCAGAGCCGCCAGCTGCCGCCGCGGCCTCCCAGGAATCGACCCCAGATCCTCCCGATCCGGGGGCCTCTGACCCGGAAACCGCCGCAGATACCGCAGCCGTCCGAGCGCGCTCATCTTTCTGGAGCCACTTGTGCCCCGCCGCCCAGGCCTCGTGGTCGCGGGCCACTTGCGACCGAGCCGCCTGCTCGGCCTCAAGCTTCGAGCGGAGGGACGCCTCGAGCTCCAGATCTGCCGCCCCGTCGCCCGAGTCCTCCCGCCGTCGCTTCTTGCCCGACACGGCCTCGCTCGAGGACCCACAGGATCGATCCATGGCCACAATAGCCGCGAAGGAGAGAGAGGTGGAGGGGATCTACGGTAGAGTGGGATGTGGAGGCGGAAGCGACGCAGATCGGATTGAGAGGCAGGAAACCCTAGGAATGGGGGACGGAGCCCTTGCGGGCCCATAAATATCCTGAGCTAGCTAGGCCGGGAGGGGCCACGCAGGCCGAGCTCGCAAAAGGGGGAGGGGCGACTGGGCCAAGATAGGCCCAGGGCCCAGAATGGAGAGGGGGGGAACTCACAAGTAGACGACAGCGAAGGCAGCCCAATTGGAACGGACGGCCCAGACCGGGCCAAAGTGGTTCGAGCAGAGGGCCCACAAGCCTCCTGCTCAGGAACCCGATCTAGGGTTGGAGGCGAGGGGGACGGAGGAGAGCAAGATGAATGCGCCAGCAGCACCGGACCCAACCTGCCCGCCGGCGACGAGGACGGAGGAGAGCAAGATGAATGCGCTAGACCACCAACCCGCATAGGGACGGCCCCCAAAAGCAACACGTTCCGGCGAGGAGGCCGTCCCAGAACGACTCCGTCGACGGCCACGCCCAACCTGGATCCAGCCAGATCATACCACTACATCAGAGAACACCGGCCGACCGGGCCCACCCGGGGCAAATTTTCAAACGCGCCCCATCGGCCCCGATCTCAGCGGCGACGTCATGCCAGGAGGAGAGACCATGGCGAGAGGGGGAGGGTCAGAATCATAGTCAGAGTCATCCTCGCCCACATCCGATGATAGGGCCCAAAATTTGTTGCCAGAGCTAGATCCAAAAGCGAGAGGACGAGGAGGGGAGCCATTGGACGGGAGAAGGGGAGCGTCTAGAGGAGATGCCGGCGCCAGAGATGGAGGGGAAACACGGGGAAGGGAAGAGGCAAGGACGGGCCACGGTTGCCGGAAGGAGCAGGACAATGGGGAGGAGGAGGAGGAGCGCGGGAGGGGGGAGGAGGGGAAGAGGAGAGCCATCATTAGTCCTGCAAACGTGAGCTTGCCAACTACTCCCTCTTTGTTTTAGGGCGCACCAAACTTGCCCTATTATTTTGCTTTTTTTTCTTTTCTTTTTGCTGATCTGAAGTTACCAAACGAGGAGCACACCATGACCCCTTTTCCTCTTTATTTTTTTCTCTCTCCCTTATTCTGACGTGGAGTACTACTCTCAAACTCTCACGTTCTTTTTTTTGGGTAATCCCAACCGAATCAGCCAACTTGTACTTTCCTTCTTGATCTCCAACGTGAGGAGGAACTTCTAAATCACAAACCCACATGCACTTCCCTGCCTTATTTTATTTTCTGTCTTCCTTATTCTCTCTCTTCTACTTTTATTTTCTTCCGGCCGTGCAGATTTCCAAATACAATAGATGAAATTGCTCCTTTCGTGATCTGAACTTTCCAAACAAACTCTAGCTCGTATCCCCTCCTTTTCTTTCCTTTTTATGAAAAAAAACGTCCAGCAATATCTCCTTATTAAATTACTTGTTGGCTGAAAAATCTGTTTCTGTGCTCTCTTTTTTTTGCTTCGGTCTCCAGGTCTTGCAAAACAAATCTGATCTGCCTTTTTTCTTAGTTCCTTTTTTCTCACGTGATGAATCAAGCTCCCAAATGAACAATATGATGATGCTGACAATGGCGGTAATGAAAGTAAATGGCAGCGGACGATGAAACAAAGTGGATGATGGTCTATGCGGATGTGGCGTGAACAAAACATGACTAGAACTCGAAACTCTAAAAATTTAGACACTAAAACCCAGCAACTCGACACACGATGCAACCGAGAATTCAACAATGCAAAAACTAAGTGACAATAGCGAAAGACTCAGACTGGCTGGGATATGATGAAATAATTTAACTTTTTTTGTGGCTTTTTTGTGGACTATAGGTATGAAGAACAGACTCGATCTGAACTATGAAAAACTACAAAATCTCACCGAGCAACCTGAAAACTGATACAACTTGATACAGGCGGGGTCTTGATCTTTCAATGAGATGATAACTATCGATTTGATGGAGACGACTTTGACGATCCGACTACAAACGTGCTCGACATTGCGCCTTAGCAATCGCTAAACCAACTCCGAGAGGTTATTGACCACACCGGAGCACGATCAACCTGACCACGAAGGTCTATTCCTGCATGCAATCGAAGAACAAGTAAGAATATGATTAAGCAATCTGAATATTGCGAATATGGATGGAGTATTGATAAAAGTGGGGTTTCATAAGCGGTATTGGTCTGGTCGTTGGACACAAACGAAGTACACAAAGTTGCAGCGATGGCTAACTTTTAACTAAACAAAACCCAAGTCTAAATGATGCCTTAAGGGCTATATTTATAGGGCAAAGAGAGGGGATTTCGTCCATCCTAGGCAAGGTGGGACTAAAACACCTCCTAAGTCGTTTCCCCTACAATATGGACTCTAAAAATAGATTACATGGGCCTGGCCCAAAATAAGGTGGCGCAACACCAATAATAAGCTATGGACGAAATTTATGAAATGTCATCTTGTATATTTCGTCCATCTTCTTGTATGTCATCATGGTGGCTTCAATGTCCAAAAATCTCCACTTGAACCTCTGTTCTTGTTCTCTTCGCACGCTCCTTCATCACTGTGCTTGACCATGCTCCAATGTTCATCCTTCTTGTCCGTGCTAGGCCCTTCAATAGCAAGCAACACAAATGTATCTAAGTTAGGCAGCATCATATTCTCATGAACACTAGAAACATTACTAAGAAATGGAAGTACCTGATAATTTAATTGGCGTATGCGAGCTCTATCAATTGTTCCAAGAGGTAAAACAGCAGGGGATATGGGTGTAATTGTGGTAGCCATGTCCTCATCATCATGCAACACCTTTGGACTTGTAGTTTGACCTGGATTCTGCTGCAGCGTTAGATTGTTTCGTCGATAACTCAATGCGCCAGAGGAATTTTTAGGTGAAACCAATTGGGTTGGAAAGAGCATGAAATCTACTTTCCAACAAAAAACAAAGAATCACGCAATTTTTGTGCCAATTTTCTAATAATTTTTCTCAAGAATGGCACTGACTCAAGCTTTCAAACGCAAAAGGAATCACCCAATTCAGAGTCCTATGAAAGAGTTCTTGGCGTTTTGAGTCAGGTATGTCTGTGAAGTCTGAATCTGAATCCAAAATGTGAGAGACTTGGACTCTATCCTCTCTTGGCCCAAAAGTGATGTGAGAGGATGTCGGTGGGAAACAACACCTATGGGATCACAAGAATCCCTACTACGGTTGCCGGCGCGCGGGGTTGCGAGAAGAGCAGGATTAGTAATCAGCACGAGGATCGTTTACCCAGGTTCGGGCCCTCGAAGTAGCTACGGTGGCTGAGTAGTTCCAAAGAGCCGAATCCTCCTCCTGTACGCCGTGGGCCTCCTTTTATAGTCGAAAGGGGCTACCACAGTGGCACACAGGAGGTGGAAAGGCATACAGTATTGTGAGCTTATCGCTCGTATTACAGGACAAGACGCATTTAATGCGTTGCTTAGGTGTCCCCTAGCTTTATCGGGGACGGGGGCGAGGCCCGTCCCGTCCGTCGCCGCTCCCCCTTGCTTCGACATGCGCCCTGGCCAGCGATGCATGCGGCGCCATGTAGGCAGGCAAGCAGCTGAGGTGGCGCGGTGGTAGGGTGATCACGAAGATCTGCATGCCGCCACGCATGTGCTTGCTGATCTGGTCTGGGAGCTGCATGTTGCCACGCAGGTGCAAGCCCAGCTGGTTGGGCTGGCAGCTGCGTGCGAACGGCGGTGGAAGCTTGGCTGGTGCGGCCTTGGCGGTGGCCCTGCCGGCACTCTCGGCAAGGGTCTTGCCGCGATGCGCAGTCGTCCCCGACAAGGATCTTGCCGGGGGGTCTTGTGGCTTTCCTCGGCAAGGATCCTGCCAAGAGTGGCCATCTTCTGGTCCTCATCTTGATCTCATATATCTATGGTCTTGAAAAAGATCTGCATGTCACCACAAAGGTGCCTCCCGAGCCCTAGCCCAATCGTAGCTGGTTGGGTTGGAACCTATGGCTCAAGGGCGGCTCGCTCTGTTGGTGTTTGGGCGTGCTGCCCCGGCAAGGGTCTTGCCGGGGCTGCTGAGGCTTCCCCCGGCAAGGGTCTTGCCAGGGGAAACTGCTCCGTCCCTCTACTTCTTTGTGTTCTTGGCCTTGGCATTGCCTTGATCGTCTTGTGTTGGGCTTCGGCTTCTCTCCGGCTTCCCTCCTTTTTCCTGCTACGTGTGGCCACGGCGCGTGGCTCTGACTGCCTGTGCACAAGTAAAGGGGTACAAATGTGCGCCCCTACTTTTGTACACCGACAGGAGCCCCCGGGCCTGGGCCACACATATGTGTGACACGTTGTTGGGCCAGGCCCAGAAAGGTGCACGGGCAGGAGGGGCGGATTTTACCGTGGTAATTTTCCGTCTGCTGCGCTTCCGCATGACCCGCGTTGAACGCGCGACATGGGGGAGTGGCGCGTGACGTGGGCGGCATGCGTGGGGCGGTTCCCGCACGCATGCGTCACATCGTGGTAAAGTGGCGGCTCGCGCCTTCCCCATAAAAGCGGGAGGCGTGGAGGCGCGTCTCATTTACTGGATGGACTCGGGTCGCAGTCTTCAAGGCACCCACGCCCCTTGATCACGGGGCGGGGAACGGTTGTCTCACCTGTCCCTTCGACCCTGCACGTTCGCCACGCGTCCTTCATGCAAGTGGCGGGCTATGGAGGCCGGAAACCGGGCCGTCGCCGATTGGGGCAGCAGGTCGGTCCTGATTCCTTGTGCCTCCGCCGGCCGGATTGGCTGAGTGGGGAGGCCCAGCCTCGACCCCACCCCTTTATAAAGATGGGGGGAGGGCGCCATCCCACATTCTTCAGTATCCATCCTCCTTCATCTTTGCTTCTTTCTTCCACCCACCATGGAGAAGGGGAACCCCGGTCCCTCGACGGTGGCGGCGAGGGTCGCCGCTCGACAGAGCGTCCCTCCGCCTCCTGAGCCCGTGGTGGTGGAGCCGGCCGCGAGGGGAAGGGGGAGGGGGCGAGGCCGCGGCAGAGGTCGTGGCGCCCGGGGAGGAGGAGGATGGGGCGGCGCGCCGGCCTCGCCCCCGCCAATGATGCCTTTCCCGACGGAGGGCCACGTTGGAGACCAGCCTCGCGAGTTCTTCATCAGGCTGCGCCGGCCTCCGCGTCGCCGTCTTCGTCTTCCCGCCCCGTTTGCTCGGGAGATGGAGCGTGACCTGCCCCAGACCCTCAGATTGCACATCAGGGGCTGCGGGAAAGGGGGCACGCGGGTCAACGTCGACTTCCCAGCTCCTCGGATCACTTACGTCCGCTGTGGATGGAAGACGTTCGCTCGCATCCACAGCTTGACGGCGGGGCTCATCCTCTGCGTCAAATTAATGGAGGATGGCCTGCTCTCCGTCAAGGTCTTCGGAGATCTTGGAACTCGCCTGAAATGCTGCGTGGAGAGATCCTCCGACGGAGATTTCGACGATGGAAGCTCTTCCTCGAGCGAAAGTGACGAGGAGGACAGCGGGGCAGATGACGGGGATGAGTCCGACGAGGCGTCGGACACCCCGCGCCTAGGCGCGTGCGGGAGTAGCAGCATATGCACCAGGCCGCTCCTCCGGCAGAGTTTTCCCGGGGGAGGGGCCAGCTCCTTGAACTTCTCGGGGCCGTCTCCTTGGGCGGCTGGCGTCGGGGGGCTGCGGAAGAGGAAGAGGGCGGGCGGCAAGGCCGTCAACTCGGAGTACGCGGACACCGACTCCTTCGTCGCGTGTTTGGCGACCTGCCGCCTCGTCTTCCAGCTCCTTTCCCGGCACCGTCATCACCGGCCCACCCATGGGCAGCCACCGAGGTGTTCTCTTGGTGCTTTCTGCTGCTCGTAGTTCGCCTAGGCGCCCGTTTTTCCCTTTCGCCTCCTTGACCTACCTCCTGAGGAGAGGGACAAGCAAGGGATTACGGGCATCACATCTCTTTTTTAGTCTGTAAGCCTTCGGGCCTTGCTAGATTTAAAGCTTGTAATCCCCATTGTTCATGTTTTTCTTTCCGTATGAACTATACCTGCATGGGACGTTTTTAATGAAAAAGGGTGCTTGCCGGGTTCTTCGTCCGTGAGCGAGGCCCATGCCAAGGATGAATCCTTGCTATTTTTACAATAAACGTTATCGCCTGGCAACAGGCCTTGCCATTTCTCTTCTTCAGCCGACCGTTCTCGCGCTTTCGGCACAGGCAGGGGCGAAGTAGAGTTAGGCTCCTCGTTCATCTCCTAGCCACCACAACACTACCAAATTCCGACCCAGGAAGTAACTCTCGGGTACAGGAAAAAGGGAGCACGATGGTTTTAAGACATAAACGAGGCTTCACATGTCCTAGTTCCATACGGAAACGCATAGCAGGGGGATGAAAGACTTATCTGAATCCACAGCCCCCGGCAACCTTGGCTCGCCGTGGTTGGACCCTTACATCTTCAGCCCCCGGCAGCCTTGCCTTGCTGGGGCCGGAGCGCCAGTTCGTTCTCCTTTTCCCAAGTGGCTCAGCAGAACAGCCCTGCGAGCCGAAGAAAACAGAAAAGATGCACACTCGACCTCTAGGCTAGGGGTTAGTCGCCGCTAAGCACTATCAACCCTAACCGAGGAAGAGACTCAACCTAGCATGCATGCTCTAACTTAGGGCGCCAGCGCTTAGTTTATTTATGCTCATGGTCTGTGCCTGGCTTTGTACAGAGGGTTACATGCCTTGCCGGCAAAGCTTGTACAAAAGGTGGCTTGCCGGGGGGCCCGTCAAGCCGCTCCTTATGGGTAAAACTTGTGAAGATGCTCGATGTTCCAGGAATTGCTCACTAGGACAACATCTTTGGTCTCCAGGCGGATTGCACCGGGCCTGGTGACTCGTATTACCCGATAAGGGCCTTCCCACTTTGGTGTCAACTTGTTGGTATTCTTGGCCGACTGAACGCGCCGAAGAACAAGGTCGCCTACCTCAAAGCTTCGGGCATGAACCTTGCGGCTATGATAGCGGCGCAGGGCTTGCTGGTAGCTTGCTGCTCTCACAGCCGCCCGAAGACGATCTTCCTCAAGGAGCGTTGTGTCATCTTGCGCAACTGCTCTTGCTCAAGCTCATCATAAGCGAGCACTCGAGGTGACCCGTATATGAGTTCCGTGGGGAGAACTTCCTCCGCCCCATATACTAGGGCAAAGGGTGTCTGACCGGTGGCTCGATTTGGCATCGTCCTGATCGACCAAAGAACCGCCGGCAACTCATCAATCCAGCGCCTTCCTCTCTTGTGCAGCCTGTCAAAGGTCTTCATTCTCAGGCCTCGCAGTACTTCAGCATTTGCCCTCTTAGCCTGGCCGTTGCTCCGTGGGTGTGCCACGAAAGCGAAACAGACCTTGTTGCCGAGGTCCTGGATATATTGCATGAAGGTGTTGCTTGTGAACTGCGTGCCGTTGTCGGTGATGATCCTGTTTGGCACACCAAAATGGCAGGCCAGCCCTTTGAAGAACTTGACGGCTGATTGTGTTGTCACCTTCCTCACTGCCTCCACTTCCGGCCACTTTGTGAACTTGTTGATTGCGACGTACAAGTACTCAAAGCCCCCGACAGCATGGGGGAAAGGGCCAAGTATGTCGAGCCCCCAGACCGAGAATGGCCAGGGGAGAGGGATTGTTTGAAGGGCTTGAGCTGGTTGATGAAGCATCTTTGAATCGAACTAACACGCTTCACACTTGGTTACTAGTGTCGTCGCATCCTGGAGGGCGGTGGGCCAGAAGAAACCTTGCCGGAACGCCCTGCCGGCAAGGGCCCTCGACCCTATGTGGGAGCCACATATGCCTCCATGTATCTCCGCCAACAGCTCCAGTCCTTCCTCCCGGGGGATGCACTTCAATTTCACACCGTTCGGCCTTCTCCTGTACAGGACGTCGTCGACGAACTGGTACAGGGCAGATCAACGGGCTACTTTTTCCGCTTCTTCCTTCTCCTCAGGAAGCTCCCCTGTTTGGAGGAACCGGACGGTATGCTGTGCCCATGCCGGAGCCTGGGGCTCGATGGCAAGGACCAAAGGCATCTCTTCTGCCACGGGAGCAGCTATCTCCATGGCCAGGGCTTGACGCCCTGCCGGAGCCAGTTGCTCTTTGGCAGGCTCAGTGTGCACGGCAACATCCTTGCCGGCAGCCCCAGGGGGCTCGGCGGGAAAGTACTTGCCAGGACCTGATTTCCTCCGCTTGTTCTGTCCCGTTGATGGTTTGACGGATGGCTGAGTTAACCGGAGCAAAAAGGTACCTGGTTCCACAGGTAGCTTGAATGCAGCACGCTTCGACAGGTAATCGGCGATGTCGTTCTCCGCTCGGGGAACGTGCTTCACTTGGATACCATCAAAGCGCTCTTCCAGCTTCCTCACCTCATCTACGTAGGCCTCCATCAACGGGCTCTGATAATCTTTGTTGACTTGCCTGACGACAAGCTGTGAATCACCCCTGAGTATGAGCTTCCTAACCCCGAGGTCTGTTGTGATCCTGAGACCGGCAAGCAACCCCTCGTATTCGGCAGTTTTGTTTGTGGACATCTCCCTGGGAAAGTGCATCTGGATTACATACTTGAGGTGCTCTCCGGTGGGTGCGACAAGCAGCACACCGGCACCAGCGCCTTTCAGCGAAAAAGCCCCATCAAAGCACATGATCCAGTCGCGGTCTGCTTCCTTGCTAGTGAGAGCGGTCTCCTGGATTTCTTCGTCGGGCGTTGAGGTCCATTCAGCAATGAACTCCGACAAGACTCTGCTTTGGATTGTCGAGATACTTTCAAACTTCAAAGCAAAGCTCGACAACTCCACGGCCCATTCCACAATCCTTCCGGTCGCATCTGGGTTATGCAGTTCCGTTGCAACGGGAGGCGGGTGACGACAGTGATCTCGTGGGCTTAGAAGTAATGACACAGCTTCCTCGAGGCTATAAGGAGGCCGAAGAGCAATTTCTGCACACCGGAGTACCTCGACCTAGCCCCCTGCAAGAGGGAGCTGCCAAAGTAAACCGGGTGCTGCATCATCTTCTTCTTCTACACCACCTCACTCGACTGCGCGGGCACTGCCTTGGTGGCAGACTCTGCCGGGGGCCTCGCCTTGCCGACACCAGGCCCTGTCGGGGGAATCTTTTGCTTGCCATCCGCTGGTTCTGCCGTCGCCACCGCCTCCTCGTCGACCTCCCTCTGCGCCACCAGTGCGGCGCTGACCACTTGATTTGTCACCGCCAGATACAGCAGCAACGGCTCTTGTGGTTTAGGCGCAACCAGTATTGGCGTGGAGGAAAGGTATTTCTTCAGATCCTGCAATGCTGCCTCGGCTTCTGGGGTCCACTCCATTGGGCCTGCCTTCTTCAAGATTTTGAAAAAGGAAGGGCACGCTCGGCGGACTTGGAGATGAATCGACTCATTGCGGCGACGCAGCCGGTGAGCTGACACACATCCTTGATCCGCTTGGGCGCCTCAATCTGCTCAATAGCCTTGATTTTGTCTGGGTTTGCCTCGATCCCGCGCTGCGACACAACGAATCCGAGAAGCTTGCCGGACGGAACACCGAAGACACACTTCTCAGGGTTCAGCTTGAGGTTGATCTTGCGCAGGTTGGCAAATGTCTCTTCCAGATCTTGCACAAGAGTTGCTCCGTCCTTGGTTTTGACAACTATGTCATCCATGTATGCTTCCATGTTTCTATGGATCTAGGGTTCAAAACCAATTTGGACTGGTCTTGCAGACGTCGAGCCAGCACTCTTCAACCCGAAAGGCATCCGTAAAAAGCAATGCGTACCACATGGGGTGATGAATGCTGTCTTCTCTTCATCTTCTCTTGTCATGAAGATTTGGTGGTAGCCCGAGTAGGCGTCGAGGAACGACAGCAGATCACACCCGGCCGGGGAGTCGATAATCTGGTCGATGCGTGGCAACAGGAAGGGGTCCTTAGGACAATCCGTATTGATATCTGTGTAGTCAATACACAGCCTCCACTTACCATTTGCCTTTCGCACCACTACCGGATTGGCCAACCACGTCGGATGGAGCACTCCTCTCACCAAACCTGCCGCTTCTAACTTCCTAATCTCCTATTTGATGAACTCCTGCCTCTCCAGAGCCTGCTTTCTGACCTTCTGCTTGATGGGTCGCGCATGAGGAACACCGGGGATGTAGGATGCTTGCCACGCAAACACGTCGACATTCGCCCGCAGGAAGGTGACGAGCGCGCCTTCCTATTTGCTGTCGAGGGAGGAGCATATGGTGAAGGCCCCTCCCGTGCCATCCTCCCTGACGGACACCTTCTTGGTCTACGGTGGCTCAGCTCTGGACTTCTTGCTCTTGCCGCAAGAGCTCTCTGGCACGTCCTCGATGGTAGCACAACACTCGGAGGAGGTGCGCTTGCCGGAGTGGGTGCGAGTGGTCTTGCCGGGTTCCTCTTCCCTCCCGGGCCTTCAGCGGCAGGAGCAAGTGCCTTGACGGCAGCTGCTGCAACTGCTTCCCGGTAGAGTTGGTCGGCGCAAATCAGCGCGTCCTTCTTATCGGAGGGGACGAAGATGATGGTCAACGGCCCGGGCATCTTTAGCATGTTGTAGGTGTAGTGTGACGCCGCCATGAACTTCGCTAGTGCCGTGCGGCCAAGGATCCCGTTGTAGGGCAAGGGGATCTCGGCCACGTCAAAGACGATCCTCTCCATCCTGTATAGTTCGACTCTCCTTCAAACGTCACGGGCAGTGTGACCTTCCCCTTCGGCTGGCTCCTCCCCGGATTGACCCATTGAAACGTGCCCGTTTCCTTGAGGTCTCCATCAGGAATTTGCAGCCTTTTGATCATGACGGGCGAGATCAAGTTCAGGTCGGCCCCGCCGTCGACCAACAGCTTGTTCACCTTGAGGTTGCGTAACGTTGGTGAGAACAACAACAGCAAACACCCGACCGCGGTTGTGCGGTCAGGGTGGTCCTCGGCGTCAAAGATGAGGGGCATGCTGGACCACTTCAGCGGCTTCTGAGCGTCGAACGATGGCTCCACTTCTGTAATCTCTCGCGGCCACTGCTTGAGCTGGCGGTGAGAAGTATGCAGCGAGGCGCCACCATCGACGCACATGGCCTCTGTAGCTTTCTGGAACTCTTGCTCGCCGGACTCGTCATCCTCGTCATGATTATCGTCTTCTTGCTTCTTATCGCGGCCCCGAGCGGGCCTCTCTTGCTGGCTGTCTTTGCCGTGGCGCCCTCCCTGGCCGCCATGCTTCTTGCCGGATCCCTCGGCACTGTCCTGGCCCTTCTCCTTGTCCCACCTCTCATACTCGGCCTTTGGCTTCTCAGCAAGCAGCTCGACTTGCCGGCAGTTCTAGAGGTCGTGGCCCTTGGTGCAGTGGATCTTGCAGTACTGCTTGCCGGAGCCCCTTGGCTTGTCGGTAGCTGCTAAGGCCCGGCAGGCGGCGCACCCGGCGATCTCCTTGCCGGGGTCGTCTGCCTTGACCTTCTTGGCAGCGCCGGTGTCGTCAGATCCTTCAACGGCAAGCACAGCCTTGCCCGTGCGTTTCCTGTTGCGACACCGGCCCTTCTTCGACGGGGCGGCGGTGTCTTCATCAGTAGAGTTGGTTTCCGCGCCGGCGTCTTCACCGGGGTACTTCCTTCCCTCTTGAGCCTGGGCGCACCTATTGGCCAAAACATAGAGTTTGGCCACATCCTTAACCTTGGTCATCTCCAGCTCTTCGCGCATCTTGTGGTTGCGCACGTTCTAATGGAACGCGCTGATCACCGCGGCGGGATGAACGTCGGGGATGTTGTACGGCACCCGACTGAATCTCTGGATGTACTTGCGCAGGGTTTCCCCTTCCTTCTGGGGAATGAAATGCAGATCACTGGCCTAGCCATGAGCTTGGTGGCCTCCTATGAAGACGCCAACGAACTCATGGCATAGATCCGACCAAGAGGAAATGGAATCCGCCGGCAAGTGCATCAACCAAGACATAACATTAGGCTTCAGTGCCAGCGGGAAATAATTGGCAAGCACCTTGTCGTCGCGAGCTCCGGCAGCCTGCATCACGATGGTGTAGATGCTGAGGAACTCGGACGGATGGGTCTTGCCAGTGTACTTCTCGCCAACGTCGGGCCTGAACGTGCAGTGGGACGGCCACTGGAACGGCCGCAGCTCGCGGGTAAAGGCCGGGCAGCCCACCTCGTAAGGTAAGCCGCCGGAGCCCCCCGGTGCTGGGTGGTCCATAGCGGGTCCCGCCCGCTTGTCCGACTGGTGGCTTGTATCACACCAGCGCTCGATAGTGATTTGAGCATCTTCATGCGCTCGTTCTCGAAGAACTTGGCGCTGGTCGCAGTGGGTCCGCGGGTCGGACGACGCTATAGAGATGTTATCACAAGCATCGTCACGACGGGCCGACGCCCGCGGCTGCTGGCGAGGAGGAGTAGAGTGCACCATGACCGTAGCACCCTCGGTCCTCCCAGCGCTGGCATGTGGTGGCTCGGTGGAGCGCCGGCCTGAGGGTCCCGCCGGTCGCGGATCATCTTTGTTGGCGACGGCAACGAGGCTCCGGATGGTGGCCCTCCACTCGCCGAGCTTCTCCGCGGCAGGAGGGAAGTTGAGGAGCAACTGCGCGCGCGCCAAAGCTTCTGCTGGCGTGGGTGGCGGCGATAGCTGTGTGGACCATGGCGCACTTCGACTTCTAACCACGTTAGAAGGAGCTCCATCACGACCCAGCGGCTGCGTGCCATTTTCGCCAGCACTTCGGCGGGCATGCTGAACTCCTTCGTCCCGCGGACGACGCACATGGCTCTTCCCACGGCGGTGTCCAGGGTCACCGGTGTGCTGGCGCTGCCCGTCGCGCACACCATGGGAAGAGCACGCAGTGGTCGCCGGCGTGGGCGTCTTGGAGGTTGCTGCGCTGCCCGTGGGTGGCACAACGACAATCCTGGAGGGCCCCCCTGTCGGTTCTATATTCGGCGTATCTCGTAGTAGGGGTCCTAAGCTAGGCGTCTTAGAGCGATGGTAACATGGACACGGGATTTTACCTAGCTTTGGGCTCTCTCGAAGACATAATACCCTACATGCTGCTTTTGATTGTATTCATATGGGGTGTAGTACAGAGTACATGTATCTACCACGAGATAGTAGTAATGAATATGAGATTGTCCATCGACTAGCCTGGCCTCGGTTTATATAACACACCGGAGGTCTAGGGTTTTGGAGAGTCCTTGGCTTGAGCGCGAAGTCTTGTGGAGTCTTCCTTGTATGCGGCATGGGCTGTCCGAACTGGCCCAATAGTGAACCGCCACGGGGGTCCTCGGCCCGATCCAGCTGGTCGGGAGACGACGTGGTGAGTACCCCCTAGTCCAGGACACCGTCAGTAGCCCCCTGAACCGGTCTTCAAGTTGGGGACGCTCCTCGATTCTTACGAACTATTCTTCATCTTCGGTCGTCGGTCTTGAAAACTGGTTCAACAAATCTTCTCATCTTCAATCTTGAGGATCGTCGAAGAGAATCCGAAGAGTTTACACGTCGGGTATCCGAGGAGCCCCTTTCAGTTATCAGCCTTTATCAATGCCTTGTTAATTTTACGCCCACCTCGGGTTTGAAGTGTTTCCCATGCGGCGGTGTTCTCTCACGTCCGAGCTCCAACGCCGAACTGCATTTGAGGTATCTTTTGTAGTCAAGCACCAACGCCGGACTGTATCCGAGCTCCAACGCCAGACTGTATCCGAGCTCCAACGCCGGACTGTATCTGTGTTATAGATCACCTTGGCTTGAAGAAGTTTTAAAGGAGGTTAGCCGAGCTTAATGCCGGATAGGTCCAGATGGTACCTATTGTTGTCCGAAGACGCGTTTGCCCATAGTTCGGTCAAGCCGAACACTAAGTACTTTGAATTTTCTGTATTGAATAGGCAATGCAGTAGCCCCCGAGACACTGGTCGGGTGGCAACACCAGATCAGCGGATCGATGTGCCCCTGTAATATTTGTAAATAATAAGCGTGAAGGCCAGTAGCCCCCGAGCCTTAATGTGGGCACGGGTGGCCGAATTAAGGATCGATATCCGTCTGACAGAAAATGTTGTTGTGTTTAACACAAACTTCTCGGAAAGAGAATAAAGATCTCAAAAAGGAGTTAAAGCTAACGAAAGTTGAGCTCACCAAGTTCGGCCTTAAGGGGCTTAATAGGAAATCAAAGCCAATAGGGAACTATGAGAGCGTTATGTCAGCTGATCGGTTGTCTCAAAGAGACTATGCCATTGACTCTTTAAAAGATTGGCTGCGAGAAAATTGATTTTCGCTCACAATTTAAGTGTAATGACTCTATGTACCGAAGTACTTTACATCATTAATGCTCGGATCCGTATTGTACAAAACTTTGTTGACCAACCATCGACTTCAACCTCTTCGGCCATTAGCCGAGGAGTCTTTTCCTACTTTATAAAGCCGTTGTAAGGGCAAAGATTCATGGAAAACAAGGCAATCCGGCCATACGGTTTTATAAACAAAGGTACATGGAGAGATATGTTATATTACATTTTAACAAAAGAAACATCTTCCAAAGAAAATAGTCCCACTATACGTTCCTTTCTTTGGGTCGTCATGCTTATCATGATCATGAAACCTCACCTCCGATCAATGTGGGAGGAAAATATTGAGGATTTAGTTCAGGGAAAGTTCCCGAACTCTATGGTATTAATGAACCAAAATTTTCACTTCCGTCGTTGCCGACCAATGTGATCCTTTAAGATTGCTAGCTTTCGGCTTCACCCGGTCTGAGGTACTAACTAGGATGACCCGATAGTAACAATCACAGAGGTGCTCCCTTTACCACCTAGCCGAACAATCAGGAACGTAGGGGTAAGTACAGGAGCCAGGCAACCCAGCTTGGCAAAAATCTTAAGTCAAATTGATGCATATGTATGGCATTATAACGATGATTACGGAAGGAAACCCTTGTATATTAAATACAAATGCCGATGATATGTTTAGTTTGACTCCGTTGCGACCGTTTATCAGTTGAAAGTGGCCCATCGTCGGCTTCCACCCCCTTGTAGATACTACGCAGGGTGTTTTCGCAATAACAAAACAACCCTTAGCCGACGTCTTGGTGCCCGAAGGCGGTTGTGTTAGTAGAAACGAGGCAATCAGGTATGCGGGCTTTATAACTTTCACTTAGTCATAAGAGCTTTAAGTTGGGAAGCCAGTAACTAGCCCCGGGTTAGTGTTTGGCGACAGTCGAGGTCAAGCCGTAAACGCTTTGGCCAATGTTATGAATAGCCCGTCATTTAACATAGTCATCGGATCGCTGACCAATTTACGCTTATTGTGATAGTCAGCTTTCGGCTTTCTCCACTTGGGTGCTTTACCATCCGAGATGGAAGCACAATCATAGTGGTTCTCCCTTTGCACACCTAGCCGGACAAAGTGGAATGTAGGAGGCAAGCACAGGAGCCGGGCAACCCAACTATTGACCGAAGACACAATTCGAAACTGATGCATATATAGGAATATCTGAGAATGTGTTTGCCGAATCTCTAAAGATGTCCGGTGTTGCACTGCGAGACTTATGCTGGAAACACACAAATAGTTTAAAACTGCCATAGGCTTGGAACACCAAAAAACGTCAGTAAAAACTTGACGTCCGAACAAGATCAATTGTTCGGTGCCAATCCAAAAATTGGTCTTAGAAAAAAAAGTGCTTATGTCGTGTTTAATATGACACATCCTATCTCAAGACTTCAAGCGGGTCAGCCTATGGCTTCAACCTCCTATCCCTAAGGCGGCGTACTTCTCGTTAGGCCAATTTAGCAAACTAAGCTCTAGCGGCTTTAAGAGAGAAATTAGGCTCCCCGGCTATTGACCACACACTCGCGTCGAAAAAGGAGTGATAGAAAAAGACTTTGCAATGACTAGGAAGAAATCATTTATTATAAAACGGCTCATATAAATTTAAGAGCCCCCAAGTGACTTGGGTAATAGAATTTTTATGTATAATGATCGTATATACCAAAGTACTTCTATCATATATGTGTTCACCCGAACTTTAAACGCGTCTTAACCGATCGTCATTTTCTCCCTGTTCGGTCAAGGACTGAAAAGTGTTATGTACTCCACCAACCGAGAATATCAACGGTGTTTCCGATAACCAGGCAATCAGGCCATAAGGCTGTAACAGGCAAAGCGCGCTCAGGGAACTTAAGCTATATTACTGACGAAGTGTAAGAAGCATCTTCGAAGAAAATAGTATCTCCGCCGATACCTTTCTTCGGTTGCTCATTGTCACTATGAGACTTGTGCAATAGATTTATTGTACTCATGAGTTCTGGTGTGTGCCGACCATGATTGAAAACAATAAGAGTGCTAGCTTTCGGCTTCACCCAGTCTGAGGTCTGAGCTCGGATGACCTGATCGTGACAATCGCAGAGGTGCTCCCTTTACTCCCTAGCAGAACAATCGGGAACGTAGGGGTAAACACAGGAGCAAGGCAACCCAACTTGCAGAACACTTAAGTCAATATGGTGCATATTGTGGCGTAATACACGAACAAGGAACAAAGTCGTACAAGTATAATCATATGCAAGAAGAAAAGCTTCATAAGGGAAGCCCCCAAATAAACGGGGTATTTTAATTTGTGTGTCACAAACTAAGTTATGACATGGAAATTTTTCACAAACAACTTTTTGCCAAGAAAGTATAATGCTTGGTCGAACCGAACAAAATTTAAAACTGAAAGTTTTTGAGCATGAAAGCAACTTAGCTAGTTAATGTGTTCGGCATTGATGACGCGGTCCGAGCTTGATGCGGGACAAGGTCCCAGCCCCCGAGCTGGTCCCGAGGTGGCGGAGCGAAGAGCTCGGCACTCTGAAGTGGCGACGTAGCACGACCAATGTGGCGAGGTGGAACCCCCAGTTCGACCAAGGTGATGGAGCTAGCCGGCAGTATGATGCCGAAGTCCCCGGTGTGGGTTAATGAAGTGATGACAAAGCCCCGGTCGAGCCGAGGTGACATGGTACGTCGGTACGCCGAGGTGATAGCGCTGCCGGAACCGGATCATTTATCTATTCACAGAAAATAGTGCAAGCCAATAATAATAAGATATTTTAAAAAGAAATCTCTTCTACTTAATTAATTGAAGTGATTTAAATGATTTAGAAAAAAGTGGCCTGAGCGCCGCGGTTAGCTCGATGGAGTGGTCGCACGGAGGCATCTGCGCAGGTCGATTGGCCGAGGTGATGACACAGCCACAATCAATTTTGGATGTGTGCCCGACTTATGAAAAAGCGATCGCCCAATCGAGACATTGGTCAGACTGACACGGACGGAAATCGCCACGTACAAATGCCGATAGAATATTTCTGCAAAACTAAGGCAGTAGAAAGCAACAGAAAAATGCTCTGTGCGAATAATAATTTTACGTGCTAAAGGGAATAGATAGGAGAGATTAAACCTATTTGTTGACCCTGTCCATAGCCGATCAAAGCAAATAAATAGCAGTATATACAAATCTATAGTCATGTGTGTTGCGTATGCTTAAGGTCCTTGCCTCCACTATGTAGCAATCCGAGGTGAGAGATTTGTTGCTTCCATTACGTGGGCACGGGCAGCACTAATAATAGTATTAGTGCTTACACGTGGGAAGTGCACAAAGACAGATGATTAGTCAAAAGCATAGACTGCTTTAGTAATAATTATATAATAAACAAAAGAGGAAAAGGATCAGGTCTCCCTGTTGTGCGGCCATCGATCCGAATTCTAGTTGGCCCCTGTGCGCTGTTCTGCATGGGCAGTACTAGCGCTGTGCAGTCTCCTCGCTGGGTCGGATTTCCTTTTCTGGCAGGTGAGTTCTTATCCAGCCAGTGTATGATTTTGGCCCTGATCGGGTTGGCTCGACACGCGTCCCCAACGTTGGAACAGAGTTCGGTCGCCAGGCCTCTCGCCGCCTTGATAGCCTGCATGGGCCACCAGGATCTGGTGCCGAAGTCGATGTTGATGCTGGGCGCCGGCGTCACGCAGTGAAGGCGTGAAAAAACCCGAAATCGTAGGGCGGTTTGAGTTTCCAATGTTGCGTTCGTAGGACCGCGGATAGGACTGCACGATTATATAGGTCGTACTGTAATCTGGCGCAACAATAGCGGATGTTGTAGCAATTAGTCATCAGGTTAAGATCAATATAGCACTGGAGATATTAGTATCTCATGCGGAGGTTAGCAAGTAGTAGTAGTATAGTACTACTCCTCACGCTGGGGTCAAGCTAATCATGTATATGAAATATGCACGGGACAAGCCACCAGCGCAAAAGACTTCATTAAATAATATAAAAAAGGAAGGAAGTAGGGAAACTCCCTGTGTTTCCGCATAGATGAGTTACCGCCGGCCTGGTGTGTTGCCGTACGCCAGAAGTACTGTGCATGCGTGATCAGCACCGCTGGCCGGATTGCCTCGGCAGAACGGGGTATATATAAATTGCCTTTGGGTGTGCTGCTAGTAGTATCACACCTCGGATATGATGTTCTGGCAGGTAGCGGACAAGGCCGCCGCCGCTAGAAAATTTCTTGATCTCGTTCAGCAAATAAAGTAGCACGACGCAGAACCAACGATTTTGCAAAAAGAGATAATATATATGGAATAGATCTAACTGAAAAAATATCACCTGATCATCACATCGATCTGTGTCGATCACCTAGCAGGCTCTCAATGAAAGCACCAATGTCGGTTCTATATCCGGCGTATCTCGTAGTAGGGGTCCTAAGCTAGGCGTCTTGGAGCGATGTTAACATGGACATGGGATTTTACCCAGCTTCGGGCTCTCTCGAAGAGATAATACCCTACATGCTGCTTTTGATTGTATTCATATGGGGTGTAGTACAGTGTACATGTATCTACCACGAGACAGTTGTAATGAATATGAGATTGTCCATCGACTAGCCTGGCCTCGGTTTATATAACACACCGGAGGCCTAGGGTTTTGGAGAGTCCTTGGCTTGAGCGCCAAGTCTTGTGGAGTCTTCCTTGTATGTGGCATGGGCTGTCCGAACTGGCCCAATAGTGAACCGCCACGGCGGTCCTCGGCCCGATCCAGCTGGTCGAGAGACGACGTGGTGAGTACCCCCTAGTCCAGGACACCGTCACCCGCGCCACCTACGGGGGCCCAGCCCAGTCTTTGGATTTGGCGTGCGGCCCGTCGCCTGGCGCACAAACGGTGCCGCTCGCCAGGCTCTGACTATCAGGGCGATGCTGGTGCTCGCGGACCGTGGCCCGGTCCTGTCCGCGACCGGGCCGCTGCTCGCCCATACTGGCACGGGCCGTTCGGCCCCCGACGAGCCGATCGCCATGGCCGTCTTCTTCTTGGGAGCCATGGGAATGAAGAACCGCTAAGCTAACTACTAGAACAGATTCTGACAATTGCGCCCCCTACCTGGCGCGCCCAAGATGTCGGTGGGAACCTGACCTATGGGATCACAAGAATCCCTACTACGGTTGCCTGGGCGCAGGGTTGCGAGAAGAGCAGGATTAGTAATCAGCACGAGGATCGTTTACCCAGGTACGGGCCGCGAGGATGCGTAAAACCCTAGTCCTACTTTGGTGGATGTATTGAGTGTTCATGAGCCCTCGAACTAGCTACGGTGGCTGAGTAGTTCCAAGGAGTCGAATCCTCCTCCAGTATGCCATGGGCCTCCTTTTATAGTCGAAAGGGGCTGCCACAGTGGCACACAGGAGGTGGAAAGGCATACAGTACTGCGAGCTTATCGCTCGTATTACAGGACAAGACGCATTTAATGTGTTGCTTAGGTGTCCCCTAGCTTTATCGGGGACGGGGGCGAGGCCTGTTGAGGATATGGACCTTAGAGTCACCCACCAGGAGGGGCCGGGTTACTCGTACGGTTGTTGCCAGAAGCCCGGAGCCAAGTTTCAAGACGATGGGCCAGAGATGGGCTGAGACCCGGATATGGCTTAAGGCCCGTAGTTATAATTATTGTAGAACTTGTAGCGTAAGGCAAGTATAGTTTAGAGTCCGAGCCGGATACTCTTATAAGCCGGCCGGGACTCTAAGGGCTGCTGGGCGTCAGCCTCCCTATATAAAGGGACGACCCGGCAGCGGATTGAGGGCGACAACAATCTCATCGAGAGCCGGGCATAGCAGTTTAGCTCCCTAGTGATCGTAACCTTAATCAATACCACCTCAAACTGGACGTAGGCTTTTACCTTCACCGTAAGGGGCCGAACCAGTATAACCCTCGTGTTCCTTGTCCCGCATTAACCCCTCCAAGCTTCCTAGCTGCGATGGCTCCACGACTAAGTCCTAGCTCGAGGACATCTGCCGTGACAATTCCACGACAGTTGGCGCCCACCATGGGGCCAGCGCACGGTGGATTTGAGTTCTTGAAGGGCAGCTTCGAAGGGCTCAAGGGATACGCTGTAGGCCGGATGACCAAGAGTCATCGCGGCAAGCTCTACATCGACGATGCGGACTGGGGCCCCGACGCCGGCTCAATTGAGTACGGGTACCGGGTCCCCTTCGGCGGAATTCATGTCTTCATTGGCAAGATTGGTGAGCCGGGCCCCGAGCCGGATCTCTGCACCGATCTCATCGAAACGGCTCAGCGCGCACGACCCGCCCGGGCCCGGCCTGCCTTAAGGTGCGCTTTTGTGGGATGCATCCATGGAGGGCCCTCTGATCCATCTGGGTCTGGTGATGAGGCGGCCACCGGCTCTGACGGCGAGTCGGCCACCGATGAATCAAACTCGTTGTACCAACTTCAAGATGGCAGGCTCATGGGTTGTTCCGATGGCGACAGTATTCCGGACCTTTTTGAGCCGCCAAGTCAGGTTGGAGTTTTTATGGCTGGTGCGCAGCCTGTTCAGAACCCCGCTGCTGGATCGGGAAACCCGGTGCCTTCTCCGGCTCAGGTGCTGATGGATCTCACGGACAAGATGACGGCCCTATTAACCGCCACGGTTGACCCAGCGAATCAAGCTCAGCATGATGCGGAGGTGGCACAGTTAAAATTGGATTTGATAAAAGCTAAAGAGGATCTTGCAGCGGAAGGGATTAGGCTGGCTGCGGAGCGGGCAGCTCTCGACGCCCGGACTCAGCTGATTCAGGCGCAGTCCTTCCAACTCACGATGGATCAGAATGCGGCCAACGAGATCATGAGAAGGAGGAATCAGAAGGCCCAGTCTCGGCTTCCACCGGTTTACGATCCACGCAATCTCTTCAACACGCCGGGTGCAGGGTCTAGTAACCCGCCAGGGGTCATTGCGCCCGGGTCTGGACCCCTTATTCAGCCAGGAGTGATGGGGCCTCCCCAGGTGCCCCCTGCCCCGCCTCAGTATGTGCCAATACCCCCGGGTCATTATGATAACCCGCTGGAGAACATGGTGGCTGCGGCAGCGCGACTGGCGACTCTTCCTGTTGACGGAGACTCTCCGGCGGCCATCGAAACCCGCCGGGTCAGGGAACTCCTGTAGACGGCACTGGCACAGCAAGAGGCGTACTCCTACAGCCGGGACAGGATCCACTCGACCCCTCGTCCAGGCCAGAGCCCGAGTTACAGCCGGCACATGGTCTCAGCAACCGGCTCAAGTAATGTCCGACGCCATGACCCGCCTGCTGGCCATGGCCCGGCTCATAATGGGGCCTTTTATGCGGCAAACCAAGCGCGGCAAGAGGCGGAGCAGGTGCCTCAATTGACGGCTTACCAGACCCCCCCGGCTTATCCGACGACGTTCGTTGATGTGGGTATTTCTACCAGGACCGGGGGTGTCCCTTGTTTGGTACCAGCCATCCGTAATGAACGTCTACCTAAGGACTTCAAGGGCCCTAGGAAGGTGCCTAACTATACGGCGGACTTACAGCCTGCAGCCTGGATTGAGAGTTATGAGATGGCTATGGAATTGCTGGAGGTCAGTGAGGCGGCCATGGCCAAATATTTCACCATGATGTTAGATGGAACTGCCCGCACGTGGTTGAAAGGGCTACCGCCAAACTCCATTGGGTCTTGGGCTGAGCTGAAAGCCCGGTTCATTCAAAACTTCAAAGATACCTGCAGGCAGTCTATGTCAATTGTGGATCTGACTAACTGTAAGCAGCAGGAGGGTGAATCCACGACCCATTGGGTTCGCCGGGTCAAGGAGATCATACATTCATCAGATAAGATGGATGCCGGCTCTGCAGTCTTAATGTTGGAACAGAACTGTCGCTTTGTGCCCCTTAAGATGAAACTCGGGTGGCTTAAACGCGACTGCACCGATATGGGTACCCTAATGGCGGCTCTTGTCAAGTACGCCGATTCTGATGGTACCAAGGATCCCCCTTCAGACGATGAAAGGACAGGGAAGGGAAAGAAGAACGGCAATGGCAAGGGTCCTCAGTTTAACCCGAGGAACCAAGGAGGAGGCAAGCGTAAGGCCGATGGCAGCCTAGAGTTTGTAGCCAACGCCAACTCCCAAGGTAGTAACCCGCGACGCAAGGGGAGGCCCCCTCCCCGAGGCGGCGGGTCAGGTCCAACACTGGAGCAGCTGTTGAATGAACCTTGTCCAAGGCATGGCTCTAGAGAGAAGCCAACGACTCATCTGTGGAAGGATTGCGCGATCATGAAGGCCTTTAATAGCTACAATGGCCCGGGCGGCGGCTCAGGCGCCGGCGGTTTTCATGGCACGGGCGGCGGCTCAAATTCCGGTCCTGAAAACGGTCAAGGGGGCTTTAATCAACAGTCTGGTCAGGGTCATCAACAGCAGCAGGGGGGGTATCAGACCAACCCAAAGCAGCTTAGCGGTGGACAGTATCATGTGTTCACCACTAGTTTGTGCAAACGAGATCAGAAGCTTCACAAGAGGGCTATGAATGTTGTTGAGCCGGCGGTTCCACGCTACTTGCGGTGGTCTGAGCAGCCTATAGTGTGGAGTAGGGAGGATCACCCCCCCGGGTGGATAACCCGGGCCACTTGGCCTTAGTGGTAGCTCCTCAGGTGGGAGGTTATAAGTTCACAAAGGTACTCATGGATGGAGGTAGCAGCATCAACATCCTCTATTATGAGACTTTTCGCCGTATGGGGCTGGTTGATAAGAACCTCAGCCAGTCAAACACTATCTTCCATGGTGTGGTACCTGGTAAGTCGGCTTATCCAGTCGGCAAGATCGAATTAGAAGTGGCTTTTGGTGATGAGAACAACTACAGGGTGGAGAAATTGACCTTTGAGGTGGTCAAGATAAGAAGTCCATACCATGCTATATTTGGACGGCCGGCTTACGCCAAGTTCATGGCACGGCCGTGTTATGTGTACTTACAACTCAAGATGCCAGGTCACAATGGGACCATCATGGTTCACGGCAGCCGGAAAGTGGCTCTCGAGTGTGAGGAAGGTGATGCAGCTTATGCAGAGTCCGTTTGTGCAACAGAGGAGTTGAAGTTTTACAAAGACAATGTTGACCCTAAAGACATGACTTCTTTAAAGAAGCCGACTACGGAGGCTGAGCCGGCGATGAAATTTAAGTCGGCTGATGAAACTAAGCTTGTTGATTTTGTTCCAGGAGATTCATCTCAGCAGTTTAGCATCAGTGCCAATCTGGATCCAAAATAGGAAAGCGCGCTCATCGAGTTCATCCGTGAGAATAGGGACATCTTTGCGTGGAAGCCTTCTGACATGCCAGGTGTACCTAGAGAAATCGCTGAGCATACTCTCAATATTGATCCGAAATTTAAGCCAGTCAGACAGTTCCTTCGACGGTTTAATGAGGAGAGGCGGAAAGCCATTGGTGAGGAAGTGGCCCGACTCTTAGCGGCCAGGTTTATTGTTGAAGTTTTTCACCCAGAATGGATGGCTAACCCGGTGCTCGTGCTCAAGAAGAACGGCACCTGGCGGATGTGTGTGGACTACACGGATTTGAACAAGGCGTGTCCGGCTGATCCTTTCGCTCTCCCCCGTATTGATCAGATCATTGATGCTACGGCAGGTTGTGCACGCTTAAGTTTCTTGGATGCTTATTCCGGGTATCATCAGATTAAGATGGCAGTTAAGGACTAGGAGAACACGGCATTCATCACTCCCTTTGGAGCCTTCTGCTATGTTTCTATGCCCTTTGGACTCAAGTGTGCACAGGCGACTTACCAACGTTGTGTACAGAATTGTCTTCATAAACAGATCGGGCGCAATGTTCACGCTTACGTGGACGATATCGTGGTTTAATCCATCAAGGAGGAAACCCTGATAGATGACTTAAGGGAAACCTTCGATAATCTCCGGGCCTACAAGCTGATGCTTAACCCGGCCAAGTGTGTTTTTGGTGTTCCTGCAGGCAAACTATTGGGCTTCTTGGTTTCTGACAGAGGCATTGAGGCCAACCCGGAGAAGATCAAGGCCATCACCTCCCTAGCTAAGCCGGCATGTATAAATGACGTTCAGCGTTTGGCGGGTCGCATCGTTGCTTTAAGCCGGTTTATAAGCCGTTTGGGTGAGAAGGCTATGCCCTTATATCAGTTGATGAAGAAAACTGATAACTTTGTCTGGAATGATGCAGCTGATACCGCTTTTGAGGATTTGAAAAAGCAACTGGCAGAGCCCCCCGTCCTTGCTGCTTCGGTTGATAAGGAGCCCTTGCTACTGTATGTGGCGGCAAACGCACGAGCTGTCAGCGTGGCTATTGTGGTGGAGCGCAAGGAGGCGGGTAAGGAGCATCCGGTTCAGCGGCCGGTTTATTATGTCAGCGAGGTGCTCATTGAGTCCAAGCAGCGGTACCCGCATTGGGAGAAGCTCGTATATGGTGTGTTCATGGCGAGCCGGAAGCTCAAGCATTATTTTCAGGGTCATCCCATCACCGTGGTCAGTTCTGCCCCTCTTGGTGATATTATCCAGAACAGAGAGGCTACAGGGAGAATTGCTAAGTGGGCTATAGAACTTGGACCTCATGGCCTCAAATATGTGCCACGCACTGCTGTTAAATCTCAGGCTTTGGTGGATTTCATCAATGATTGGACGGAGTCTCAAGTGCCTGAGCAAAAGCCGGATAACACTTATTGGACTATCCACTTCGATGGGTCCAGACAGTTGGAGGGCTCGGGGGCTGGTGTTGTATTGGCTTCCCCTAAAGGTGACAAGTTCCATTATGTGCTACGGTTGATGTTTCCTTGCACTAACAATGCGGCTGAATACGAGGCTTTGCTCCACGCTCTTCGGGTGGCTAAGGAGATGAGCTTAAGCCGGGTAAGGTGCTTTGGTGACTCAGACCTGGTGGCTCAACAAGTATCAGGCACCTGGGATTCTAAGGATCCTCTCATGGCGGCTTATCGCCGCGAGGTTGATGCCATTGCTGGGCACTTTCAGGGATACCAAGTGGAGCACATTGATCGCCGAAGAACGAGGCGGCTGATGCTTTAAGCCGGCTAGGCTCTCAGCGAAAACCGGTGCCGCCTAACACTTTCTTGGATGTCCTATATAACCCTTCGGTTAGGTTGCCTACGGAGGAGGACTTGGCTATCCCTGACCCGGAGGCATGACTGGTGGCGGCTCTTCATGTCATACCAGACTGTACAATGCCGTATCTGGCTTATATAACCCGGGGAGAGTTGCTTGAGGATGAAACTTTGGCCAGGCAAATAACCCGGCGGGCTAAGTCAATGATCGTCATCGATGGCGAGTTACATCATCGCAGTGTTTCAGGGGCATTTCAACGTTGTATCTCCCCTGCGGAAGGCCAAGAGATCTTGCGGGAGATCCATGAAGGGGATTGTGGTCATCATGCCGGCTCAAAATCTCTTGTGGCCAAGGCTTTCCGTCATGGTTTTTATTGGCTGACGGCTCACGCTGATGCAGAGGACTTGGTCAGTAAATGTGATGGTTGCCAAAGGTTCTCACGACGGGCTCATGTGCCGGCTCAGGAGTTGAGGATGATCCCAATCACTTGGCCCTTTGCGGTCTGGGGGCTTGATATGGTTGGGCCTTTTAAACGGTCCAAGGATAAGAATACCCACCTCTTGGTGGCAGTTGATAAATTGACAAAGTGGGTGGAAGCTGAGCCAGTTAGCAAGTGCGATGCAGCCACGGCGGTTCAATTTATGAAAAAGGTGATTTTCCACTTTGGTTTTCCGCACAGCATTATAACTGACAATGGCACCAATCTCTCCAAAGGCGCCATGGAAGAATTTTGTCAACGAGAGCATATCCGACTTGATGTTTCTTTAGTGGCTCATCCTCAATCCAATGGTCAGGCTGAAAGAGCTAACCAGGAAATTCTGAAGGGTATCAAGCCCCGGCTTTTGGTCCCTTTACAACGGACGCCGGGTTGTTGGGTGGAGAAGTTGCCTTCCATCTTATGGAGCATCAACACTACTCCTAACAGGTCTACAGGCTTCACGCCTTTCTTCATGGTTTATGGAGCAGAAGCAGTCCTCCCCAGTGACATCTGTCACGATTCACCTCGCGTGGCGGCTTATGTTGAGATGGATAATGAACAGGCGCGTCAAGATGCTCTGGATTTGTTGGACGAACAGCGTGATGTGGCAGCAGCCCGTTCAGCGATTTACCAACAAGACCTGCGCCGTTATCATAGCCGCCGAGTCAAATCCCGGGTCTTCCAGGAAGGCGACCTTGTGCTCCGGCTCATCCAGGATCAAACAGATGCACACAAGTTATCCCCACCTTGGGAAGGGCCCTTTGTGGTCAGCAAGAACTTGCACAACGGGTCATAAAAATTCGCGTAAATCTGAGGAGGAGACCTGTCGGCCGTGGAACATAGCTCAGCTTCGGCCTTACTACACTTGAGCTACCGGCTCTCGTGGTGTACATATTTATCTCAGACATGTATATATTATGATAAGCAATAAAGCAGGACCTCTGTCCTTTTTTCTCCTCCAAATATGCGTGTGTTGCTTTTTACATGCTGACTTAAAGGAGGATCCGGCTTATGGCCGTATTCGAATCTAACCGTAAGCAGCAAGGTCACTTGGGGGCTTCCTGTTCAAACATGGGTCGTATTCGAACCAAAGAGAACATAGCTGTCGATACCCACTTGATTGGCAACGTGCCGAGCTCATTGGGAAGTTGCCTTTGGTCATATTTGAATCACAGCTTAACCCCTCTGAGAACCGACGTGGATCGTATTCGAATCAGCGTCGTTAAACAATTTTAAGAATCACTTGGGGGCTTCCTGTTCAAACATGGGTCGTATTCGAACCAAAGAGAACATAGCTGTCGGTACCCTCTTGATTGGCATCGCCACACCCACTGGGGGCTATATGATCGTATCCGAATCTTAGCTTAACCCCTTGGGCCGGGTCTTTGGTCGTATTCGAACCGGAAGCCCCTAACTTCTTCTGCTTTTTCACAAGTTTATTCTGAGGTATGCATGGCCGGGTCTTACTTGCCGACTTAACTTTGGTTTACAGTGTTAGTTGCTCGTCATGGGTGTCATTAAAGCAAGTAAATCAGAGTTAAGGTGTCAACCTTACTGCCCGGGTTATTTAAATCGGAAGATGTCTACAGGCTGTTAAGTGTGTTATTTTGGCTATGTTAAGAGTATAATTAAGGACCAGCCTTTTTTGATTCATATTCCGGGTTATTTATCTCAAACACCTGTTTCTCAGGGCGGTAAGCCGCCTCGAGACTTGTGATTTGCCTTTTCTATGTAGATATTTAAAGGCATCTTTTGAGGTTGAGAAAAAACAAAGGGATGATTATGACCCGGAGAAACATCAAAGAGACAAAGGGCTTTTGCATTCAAAACATGCACGATGACACGGCAGAGATAAAATTGTTGCACTTACTCCATTACAATAATTTTTCAAGTCTAAAAGATGGAACAATGTTTGATAAGCCGCCAGCTAACTTATGATGCCCGCTGAGTTGAAGTCCCCGGCTCATTTCTGTCTTCTCCTCCGGCTGATCCCAAGACCTCGAAGGTCGATGATTTCCAGTTGATGCTGCTGAGAGCTTCGAACAGGGCTTCTTCGTCAATTAACCCGGCCGGGTCAATCTCCGGGGCGAAGGTGTGCTGACGGGCCGGAGGGATCAGATTGAGGGCTTCATAGCGAGGGGTTGGAATCCTCTGATTCTCTGCATCATAACCCGGCTGGTACTTGGTTAAGTCAGTGTCGTTCCCGATGAGGGTGGCCACCGGGCGTACAGCCTTCACACATGCCGCAAAGTCCTTCTGGTCGAAGGCTGAGCCGTCTTCCTTCAGGCTTGGGTAACCCAGGGCGTTGTCTGCCGGGTCTAGCTCCGGCAGGAATGCTTTGGCCCGGCTCAGCGCAGCAATTGCTCCGGCTCTCGCGGAGGCCCGTCGTAGCTCCTGGATCCGCTGCGGCAGAACAGCGAGCCAGCGCAGGACTTCGGCCAGATGAGTTGGCACCTCGTTAGATAGGGCCACCACAGCTAAGGCACGCTATGACCCGGTGTAGAGTTGTTCCACCAGGGTGTACACGGCCTTTAACTTGGTGACCACGCTCTGGTTGAGGTTGGCACTCCTGGGACCTGTTTAACAAGATCAGATAAGCCGATGACAAGGATGAATCATGACATATACAGACTTGATGAAAGCCGGTGAGGCGACTTACCGAAGATAGCAGCCACCATTTGGGAAACCTGGCGCTTTAGGCCGGAGAGCTCAGCGGTCTTCTCAGTAAGGGCCTTCTCCGCCTGTTCTGCCCGGGTTACCAGTGCGGCCTTCTCTTCAACCCAGGCTTCCCTCTCAGCATCAAACTCGGTCTTCAACTTTTCTTGAGTGGCAATGCTGGATACAAACTTGGCATTTGCCTTCCGGGTCTCCGTCTCCTGCATCTTTAGCCGGCTCTTGAGATCCGCAAGGTCCGCCTCTAGTTTCTTGCCAATAGCCTGCATGTATTTCCGGGTTAAGTAACAGTTGTTATATAAGTCCCAAGCGCTTTCCAAGCAAAGGCACTTGGCACTTGGGGGCTAATGCATATTGAACGTATCTATCTACGTACTGCCGGCTCAGTTGCCTAAGCCGGAACCTAAGTCTACAACATATTCAAGTATAAGTCATCGACTTGGGGGCTAGCATGGCAAAAGTAACTATGCAGTAAAGTAAGAAGACAGCAGAAGGGTACCTCGGATTTTTGTTGGATCTGGTTGACCATGGCAACCTCGGCGTCCCGGCTCTTGTGGACTTGGCTGATGTAGCCAGAGACGAGCTCTCCAATGCTCAAGTCGGGGTAGCCGGAGAGATCCAGGTTCACCTAGTGGGGCTGCAGTAACTCCCCCTTCGCGGAGCATTTGGCCAACGCGGTCGGTCTCCCGGCTCAACGAATCCCGTTCGGGTGATGATCACGTCCGGATCGTCTGCTGGAGCTAAGCCGGAGGCCTCCGGATTAACCGAAGCTTCGGTTGTTGTCTTGGTAGTCGGGGCAGGGGCCTCAGGCGCCGTGTCCATTGGAGTGGTGGCTTCAGGGGCGGAGGCAGTTGGCGGCTCTTGAGCCGTCGCCTCTGGTTCAGGCAAGTCTGGCACTCCGGCTGACCTGGTCTTCTTTGCTCTTTTGGTGAGCTTTGCCTGGGCACTGAAAAGGCAGAAGTGTTAGGCACACAAAGAGTAAGTACAGACAGATAATGTAAGGAGATTGTTATTACCCGGGTGCAGTCTTGAAGGCCGGCAGACTTGACTGCATGGAGTCACCCGAAGAGGGGGAGGTCTCCTGATAATTGGAGTCGGAAGAGTTGAGTGGCTGACGTATAACACCCGCCAAAGGATGAAAAGGGTACAGGTGAGAAAAAACCTCAGTGCGACGCTTCCTTGTTGCGTCAGGTAACCCGGCGGAGAGGTCGGTGTCCTTGCGGGCCCGGGTGTGACGCCGGTTTTCGTGAACCTGTTGCTTCAAAAGAAATTGAGGGTCTTGATGAGCTAATGGATGTGAAAAGCTTACTTTCCGGGTCACTCTTCAGACTTTCAGCTGTGGCAAAGGCTCCGAGTCGGAGGAAAGTGACGTTACCTCTTCAACCACCGGGTTACTGGCGCCGGTGTCATCCTGTCAATAAGCAAAGTGTTGATAAGGCAGACAGCAACAAACAACAAATATAGCAAGAATTTAAAGGTTTAAGGATTACCTCTGACTCGGAGCTGTCGCTTAATTGCAGTAGCTCCGAAGCAGTGGGTCTGCTTCCCTTTTTGCGAGGGGCGGTTTTCTTGGCGGCTTTCTTTGCCTTCCTGGCCTTCTTGGCCGCCTCATGGTCATATTTGACCCGCCAGAATTTATCATCAGCCTGAGAGATACGATGATTGATTCTTAAAACGGTTCAGTTGAAGGTTATATGCAGACGAAGATAAAAGTTAAGGTCAGCGGCTTACCGCTGGGGCTGGATTGGTCTTGCAGAAGGGGGCTAGCCCGGTTCTTCCGCAGTCTGCCAAGCTCTCGTTTAGAAGAGCCTTGGTCTCTTCTTCTGTAACGTCTTCTGGAAGATCATTGCGACTGTGCCTCTGCGGGTCATCCTTTCGCCCAGTGTACTCACACATTAAGCCGGGGCGGCGGCTCAATGGGATCACCCGCCAGGAGATCCAGACCCGGACCAGATCAATTCCGTTCAGACCGTTGCCTAGCAGGGCCTTGGTCTTATTGATCGTTGGAAGCAAAGGCTGGCGTTCCGCGGCAGTCAGTTTGTCGGATAGCAGATGAGTCGGCTCTAGGCGCGTTGGGCGAAAGCCGGGCAGCGGGTTCTCGTCTGCCGGGGACGTATCTTGGCAGTAGAACCAAGTCATATTCCAGTCCTTGGGGTGGCTTGGCGGCTCTGCGTAAGGGAACAGACAGTCCCTACGCCGTTGGATGGAGATGCCGCCTAATTCCAGACTTGGCCCGTTGGCACACTCATTTTGGCGGTTTAAGTAGAACAGCTCTCTGAAAAGCAGTAAACTGGGCTCTTCTCCAAGGTACACTTCGCAAAAGACTTGGAAGTTGCAGATGTTGGATACAGAGTTGGGTCCTATATCCTGAGGCCGTAGGTCAAAGAAGTTGAGCACGTCCCTGAAGAACTTTGAGCCGGGCGGTGCGAAGCCCCGGCACATATGGTCTGCGAAGATCACTACCTCCCCGTCCCTTGGCTGTGGTCTCTCTTCCGACGGGTCAGGGGCACGGTAGGACATGGTTTCCTTCTTAGGTAAATATCCAGACTTAACGAAATTGGCCAGGGTCTCGTCGGTGACGTTGGACCTCATCCAGTTGCAAGTGATGGGAGCCTTGGGAGGCATGGTGAAAGTTGGTGGTCTATGATAAAGAGAAAGGTGTCCGGGTTAAATATAAGCAGGAGATCTATTGTTCAAACTAAGATGGCGGCTTATGAAGGGGACTAATGATATATATTCAGATACAGTGGGTTATTTAAGCCGCAGGGGGATTCAGAGTAAGTTGGTTATCTACGGTTTTACCACAGTTAAGCCGGAGAATTCTACAGACCATAGTTCTCTTTAAAACCGGAAAGTTCTATGGCGCATGTTCTCTTTAAGCCGGAAATGTAAGCCGCCAAGATTCAGTGGTTGCAGTTTTTACTAAGTGTGGTAAAACAGGTTTCACATATGGCAGTAACTTTTTTGGATCAAAATGGTCGGGTGGAATGAAAACTTTCTAGACCTAGAAACAGACGAGCGGATGTTTTTTGAGCTCGAACGAAGCATCTATATAGTAGAAGGAGATCTACTGGTACTTGAAATGAGGCCTAAACAACTACCGTGCTAGTTCTATGCAAGGCTAAAGATCAACCAAGTGCGGTGACTACGAAAGCTACTGAGGTTTGCGGCAATGGCGATGAACGCGAAGAACACAAGATGAACCCTACAATAGATCTATCTGACAGGGCAAAGGAGACTCACCGAAGTTGGAAAAGAGCGGAGGTCGCTGCCGTAAATCTGGTCCGGATCAGGGTGATGCAGCGGCCGGGTTGATGAAGACCAGGGGCGCGACGGCGGCGGCAGTGGCGGAGCTCGGGCAGAAGAGCGACGGCGCGAGGAGGAAGAAGAGAGCGTGAGAAGAACCTGTTGGGCCGGCCTATTTATAAGGCAAGGTCATAAGTGGGCGCGAGATTCAAGGAGACCGTGGCGTGATTATCTCCCCCCCACGACGCCTCAATTTTCGAAATGACAGTAAAGCAAAGATCCGTTGCGGATCTGGCGGAGTAAAAAATGGACTTAATGGAGGATGACGTCATGGCGGATTATCCGGAGTCCAGAGGATGACGTCACTCCGGGTTATGGCCTTCCCATGAATGGTAAGCCGGAGATTTTTTTCTGTCAGAAGAGTTGAAGATTGACATGAGCCGGCTCAAATCAATTTGGGGCCTAATGTTGAGGATATGGACCTTAGAGTCACCCGCCAGGAGGGGCCGGGTTACTCGTACGGTTGTTGCCAGAAGCCCGGAGCCAAGTTTCAAGACGATGGGCCAGAGATGGACTGAGACCCGGATATGGCTTAAGGCCCGTAGTTATAATTATTGTAGAACTTGTAGCGTAAGGCAAGTATAGTTTAGAGTCCTAGCCGGATACTCTTATAAGCCGGCCGGGACTCTAAGGGCTGCTGGGCGTCAGCCTCCCTATATAAAGGGACGACTCGGTAGCGGATTGAGGGCAACAACAATCTCATCGAGAGCCGGGCATAGCAGTTTAGCTCCCTGGTGATCGTAACCTTAATCAATACCACCTCAAACTGGACGTAGGCTTTTACCTTCACCATAAGGGGCCGAACCAGTATAACCCTCGTGTTCCTTGTCCCGCATTAACCCCTCCAAGCTTCCTAGCTACGATGGCTCCACGACTAAGTCCTAGCTCGAGGACATCTGCCGTGACAATTCCACGACAAGGCCCGTCCCGTCCGTCGCCGCTCCCCCTCGCGTCGACACGCGCCCTGGCCAGCGATGCATGTGGCGCCATGTAGGCAGGCAAGCAGCTGAGGTGGCGCGACGGTAGGGTCTTCACGAAGATCTGCATGCCGCCACGCATGTGCTTGCTGATCTGGTCTGGGAGCAGCATGTTGCCACGCAGGTGCCAGCCCAGCTGGTTGGGCTGGCAGCCGCATGCGAACGGCGGTGGAAGCTTGGCTGGTGCGGCCTTGGCGGTGGCCCTGCTGGCGTTCTCAGCAAGGGTCTTGCCGGGTGACCCGGCAAGGGTCTTGCCGCGATGCGCAGTCGTCCCCGACAAGGATCTTGCCGGGGGGTCTTGTGGCTTTCCTCGGCAAGGATTCTGCCGAGAGTTGCCGTCTTCTGGTCTTCATCTTGATCTCATATATCTAAGGTCTTGACAAAGATCTGCATGCCACCACAGAGGTGCCTCCCGAGCCCTGGCCCAATCGTAGCCGGTTGGGTTGGAACCTGTGGCTCAAGGGCGGCTCGCTCTGTTGGTGTTTGGGCGTGCTGCCCCGACAAGGGTCTTGCCGGGGGAAACTGCTCCGTCCCTCTGCTTCTTTGTGTTCTTCGCCTTGGCGCTGCCTTATCGTCTTGTGTTGGGCTTCGGCTTCTCTCCGACTTCCCTCCTTTGTCCTGCTATGTGTGGCCGCGACGCGTGGCTCTGACTGCCCGTGCACAAGTAAAGGGGTACAAAGGTGCGCCCCTACTTTTGTACATCAACAGAGGACTTTTTGAACAGCACATAAACTTCTCTTTTTCCCTTATCTTCATATGCGGATTGTACAAATGTCCTATACACCTGCAATTAGACATGGCACAAAAGTTTGTGAAGTATTTGACATAAATAAATTATTGCATAGTTTTCATTAGAAATCACCTCACAAATCTACATGTATGCAATATTTTTGGTCATATCCAAGGTAGTCATGTCCTCATCATCCTCCCCTTCTTGAAAACAAAGCCGCCCTCGAAGTTGCTTAATCTGAAATGTGGCTAACAAAAGAGACAAGGTGTACATATTGTATATGTATATGTCATCCATTTTTACTTCCCTTGGTTTTTGCACATATCACACATGTATACATGAGTAACTTTCATAGTTAATAAAATATAAAGCCAAAATATTATCACAAGAAGTAGAAGGCATGAAAGTATTGCAACTCAGTTTGCACATATAAGTGAAGCTCTTATTCATATGAAAAGATTGACAATGTTCATCATTAAACCATCCCAACATTGGTGAATAAACCTTACTTGCATCAAATTTACATGCTACAACATGCTTAAATAAGCAAACATGCAGTAAGTCATTTGAGACAGAATCATCACCAAGATTAGAGGTCATATCAAAATGATTAAACATTGGTTCTTTTGCATCAACAGTTAATTCATTGGGTGCACTCAAAATTGTTGGTACTAAAACAGTTTGATCACACGATGCATTCATGATAGTAACATGATTCTCCAAAATAGCTGGTATGCTCAAATCAATAGGTAACTGAACACATGATTTATTCAAGTTAACTAGGCATGCATCATTCTCATGTGAAAGTGGAAAATATGTACATTTGTCATTACCTCGTATGATCAACTCAGAATATGTAGGCACTCTTGGTGGTCATGTGTCACATGATGGAGATGATGTAGTCCTTGCAACAATGGATGTTGTTGTCATAGTATGCCTAGTAGTTGAAGAAACATCTGTATCAGCACTGGGAATGTGCATCGTGCACTTGTTCTCCTTGTGGGCAACATGTCGTTTTATTTCATGTTCAGCTTTGCAAGCAAGAAAAAACAAATGGTCTAGAGGATAACATTCTTCATGAATTAGTATGTCTTGAATATCACTCTTTAATCCTCCCCAAAATCTATCCATAAAATCTTCTTCACTTTCTTCTAAAAATGAGTGCAAAAATGTAGTTTGTAAATCATCATAGTATTTTGTTACCGTGTCAGTGCCTTGTTTTAAATGTTGTAATTTTTTATCATGCCACGAGTATAATACACATCAACGAATCTATCTCTCATGATAAGTTTTAAATCATCCCAAGTAGTAGGTATAAGATCAGGGTTTAACCAACAATATTCACTCCATCAAACTAAAGCAAAGCTATTGAAAGTACTAACCACAGCTTGAAATTTTCCACACTCATCAAAATTATGGGAAGCAAATATAACATTTATTTCGTACTCCCATTCAATATATAAATCATGCCTAAAACGACCAGTAAATGGTGGCATGGAAACATTAACCTGATTATGTGCATTCTGATGTTGTTGCTCCTCTTGTGACGGTTGTTGTATTTTCTTAGGCGATGGCAAATCTCCCACGATCGAAGAAGCCCAAGAACTAAAAACTCCGGAACCTGCCATAGTTAGTAGAAAACAAGAAACAAAATCCTAGAATAATGATCCGATGAACTACTAGGATGTGGTGGTAAAACGTTCACAGTATAACAAATATCAATATCTTACAAGTTCTTACCACGCAGCAGGTGGTGACAGGCAACTAGCAGTGTCAAATAACTCTGAAGATTGAGTATAGCGATTGCCAGGGGAACGTACGTATACCCGGTGTAGAAATATGTGGAGCTTGGAAGGCTTAAATATTTGGTAGCAAAAGATTAGCAATAATCAATTCAGAGATGCAATGTTGAATAAACGCTCAACGACGGTACTGTGCTGGTCCTAAGCTAGATCGGCCTAGAGACACGAGCCTAGAACACTAATGAGGTCACGAGGTAGCACAACTAACATCAATAATGTATATGAAGTAGCTCTGGACAGCAAGATATAAGTGAAGATCACAATAGCAGTAAAGATAATGATGTGAAACAACAGCCAAGCAGGATATATCAACAACTTTCTCTCCAACTTTTCTCTGAACAAGTTTGTGCCAATTTTCTAATAATTTTTCTCAAGAATGGCACTGACTCAAGCTTTCAAACGCAAAAAGAATCACTCAATTTAGAGCTAATATGAGGAGTCAAACAATTCTATAACTGGCCTGAAAAACTGGAATAAGCTGTGTTCGCGAACTTCGGAGGGCAAAAAGACCTATTTAGAAACCGATTTTGAGGTGCCAAATATTGAACATGCTTCTGCAACTATTTAAATGCGGCTCGTCACTAGCTTTCATTTGAGTACTCGCGGATCCAAAATGGACTTCCTATGAGGAAATTATGCCTATTTTACTAAATAGTGCACAAAACAGATTCCAATCCGAATTCAACTATGAGATTGAGTCTAGATAGATCCGAATTTTGTTTTTTTTCTCTTTTTTTCTCACACTTTTTTCTTTTTCCTTCTCTCTTTTTTTCTCTGAAATTTTGTTTACTTTTTTTTCTTTTTTTCCTGTCTTTTTTTCTCTCTCCCTCTTTTCAAAACAAACAAGATAAGATGCAGATTGGATCAAGCGAAGATGTGAACGATCTTAACTATGATTATGACAATGAATAGTGGGTAGCATGTGGTGGAAATTGATGGATGAGTGGTGGACAGCGGAAGGGATAACAATGCAGCGGCGGCGTGACTAATGTGAACAGAACTCGAAACTCTAAACGAACTAGACAGTAAGATCAGCAACTCGACACGACGATGCAACCGATAATTCAACTATGCAAGCAATGAAAAGAAAATTGCAAAGGCTCAGACTAGCTTGGACAAAGGATGAATAGATCTAACTTTTTTGTGGCTTTTTCTTGGACAATAGGTAAGAAAATAAATCTAATCTAGGAAAAGCTGAAAATTCTCACCGATCAACCTGAAAACTGCTACCACTTGATAGAGGCAAGGGAGTACCGTTCTTTCGATGAGATGATAACTATCAATTTAGTGGAGACGACTTTGACGATCCGACTACAAACGTGCACGATGTTGCGCCTTAGCAAATGCTAAACCAACTCCGAGAGGTTATTGACCATGCCGGAGCATAATCAACCTGACCACGAAGGTCTATTCCTGCAAGCAATCGAAGAACAAGATAGAATATGATAAAGCAATCTGAATATTGTGAATATAGATGAAGTATTGATAAAGGTGGGGATCCGAAAGTGGTCTTGGTCTGGTCGTTGGACACAAACGAAGTACATGAAGTTGCAATGGCTAACTTTTAACTAAACAAATCCGAAGGAAAAAGCTACTAGATGGATCTAGTTATATAGGAGTAATGGGTGGTGGCCAAGGAGGTGGGAGGACGTCCCAAGGCAGCATAAAACTAACCCTAGGTCATACAAGGCTCATGGGCCAAGTGGAGGTGATGCGACACCTTTGGGCTTGTAGTTTGACTCGGATTCTGCTGCAGCGTCAGACTATTTCGTCGATAACTCAATGCTCCGGATGAATTTTAAGGTGAATCCAATTGGGTTGGAAAGAGCACGAAATCTACTTTCCAACAAAATAACAATCACCCAATTTTTGTGCCAATTTTCTAATAATTTCTCAAGAATTGCACCGAGTCAGGCTTTCAAATGCAAAAAGAATCACCCAATTCGGAGTCTGTATGAAAGAGTTCTTGGCGTTTTGGGTCAGGTATGTCTGTGAAGTCCGAATCTTAATCGAGAATGTGAGAGACTTGGACTCTACCTTCTCTTGGCCCAAAAGTGACGTGAGAGGACTTTTTTAACGTCACATAAACTTCTATTTTTCCCTTATGTTGATATGTGGATTGTACAAATGTCCCATACACCTGCAATTAGACATGGCACAAAAGTTTGTGAAGTATTTGACATAAATAAATTATTGCATAGTTTGCATTAGAAATCACCTCACAAATATACATGTATGCAATATTTTTGGTCGTATCCAAGGTAGTCATGTCCTCATCATTTTCTTTACCCTTCTTGTGTTTAATGACATAAGGGAAAGTCTCAATAAATTCATTCCATTTAGCATGTCTACGGTTCAGTTTTGCTAGACTTTTAATGTGTTTCAAAGATTCATGCAGAATGTATAACAAATTCTTTGGGCCATAAATAATATTTCCATATCTCTAAAGTCCGAACAAGAGCATATAATTCTTTATCATCAGAAGAATAGTTCAGACTAGGCACACTCAATTTTTTAGAAAAGTATGCAACAGGTTCGCCATCTTGTAATAACACACCTCCTAATCCAATTCCACTAGCATCACATTCAAGCCCAAAAGTCTTATTAAAATCAGGAAGTTGGAGTAAAGGAGCATGTGTCAACTTATCTTTCAATATCGTGAAGGCTTCTTCATGTGCGGTACCCCAAACAAAAGGCACATCCTTCTTTGTAAGCTCATTGAGAGGTGGGGCAATGGTGCTAAAATCCTTCACACAATGCCCATGGAAACCAGCGAGTCCAAGAAAACTCCTCACTTGTGTGATCGTTTTGGGCTGTGGCCAACTCTCAATTGCTTCAATCTTGGCTTTATCAACTTCAATTCTTGGGGAGTAACAACATAGCCAAGAAAAGATACTCAACCGGTGCAAAAGGTGCACTTCCCAAGGTTACCAAACAAACGTGCATCACGTAGAGCATGAAAAACAGCATGTAAGTGTTCCAAATGTTCCCCCAAAGATCTGCTATAAATCAGTATATCATGAAAGTAAACTACCACAAATCATCCAATGAAAGCACATAAAACTTTGTTCATTAATCTCATGAAAGTACTAGGTGCATTGGTTAACCCAAAAGGCATGACTAACCACTCATATAATCCAAACATAGTTTTAAATGGTTTTTTCCATTCATCTCCCAATTTCATATGAATTTGATGGTATCCACTACTCAATTCTACTTTGGAGAATATTGTAGAGCCACTCAATTCATCAAGCATATCATCTAGCCTAGGAATAGGATGATGATAACGTATAGTAATATTATTAATGCCTCTACAATCAACACACATACGCAATGTACCATCCTTTTTCAGCACTAGTATGATAGGAACAACACAAGCACTAAGAGATTCTCGTATAAAATCTTTTTCGAGCAGCTCCTGTACTTGACGCATAATCTCCTTCATCTCCTCTGGATTGGTACGGTATGGTGCACGGTTGGGTAGCGCTGCACCGGGAATTAAGTCAATTTGATGCTTAATCCCTCGAATAGGTGGTAATCCGGGTGGCACGTCTTGTGGAAAGACATCATTGAACTCCTGCAAAATGTTAGTGACAGCAGGAGGCAAAGAGGAAGGCACGTCCTCGAATGAAAATAATGCCTCTTTGCATACAAAAGCATAGCAAACAGATTTGTGAAATCTAGTTCATCAAGATCAGATTTTTCGGCAAGTAAACATGCACTTTTCAATTTAATTTCAGGAACAATACTAGATGGTTTATTATTAGGTTTCATTTGTTGCTCAAATTCTTTTGCCACAATCTAATTTTCACTCTTATTTTTCTCCTGTTTTGCTTTATTAGCTCTATTAATATCATCTTTTAAATTGGAATCAGGAGTCATAGGAAGCAAAGTAATATGTTTATCCTTATGAACAAGAGTATACTGATTGTTTCTACCATGGTGTACAAATTTTTTATCAAATTTCCATGGTCTACCTAGTAATAAGGAACATGCTTGCATGGGTACCACATCACAATCAACATAATTGGCATATGTAGAGATACTAAAATCCACACAAACAGTACGTGTTACCTTAACCTTGGCGTTGTTATTGAACCATTGGATGTAGTAAGGATGTGGATGTGGTCTTGTGGTGAGAGATAGCTTCTCCACCATCTCCATGCTAGCCAAATTATTGCAGCTCCCTCCATCTATGATGACGCGAACAGAACGTTCCTTCACAACTCCCTTTGTATGGAACAAATTGTGCCTCTGATTTTTCTCAGCTTGCGTGACCTGCACACTCAAAACACGTTGAGCAACTAAACTTTCATACCTGTCAGCGTCGTCAGGAGCCATGAATTGCGTCACATGATCAGAATCATCTCCATCGTGTTCTTCACTTGTAATAAGAGCCAAAGTCTCCTCATCATAGTCACTAGCGGACTCATACGCACTATCTACAGTAGCAATCATCACACGCTTAGATGGGCATTCTCTCGCATAAATACCTCCACCCTTGCAACGACGATAAATAATATCATGTGTTCGCCCTGTTGATGCCATGGATGAAGAAGAGCTCCGTGCAGGCGCAGAAAGTGTGCTCTTGGCAGATAGTGGTGGTTGTGCCTGCTTTCTTGTGTCACGGTTAGAGTTGGCGGATGAAGTAGAAGGTGCTGTAGTAGGATGTGTGGAAGTAGAGGATGTACGTGGTGTCCATGATGAAGATCTACTTGCAGAAAAATTAGTTCGCGCCAATGCGTGTCGATCCTGCACTTCACGTTCAGCTTTGCAAGCAAGATGGAATAAGAGAGTGATATTATTATACTCCTTATACTCTATAATGCTTTGAATCTCTCTATTTAATCCACCCATGAAATGTGCAAGCATAGCTTCATTATCCTCAAGAATGCCAGATCTAATCATGCCAGTTTGTAATTCCTGATAATATTCTTCTACAGAATTTTTTCCTTCTCTTAAGCGCTGCAATTTTTTAAGTAATTCACGTTGATAATATGGTGGAACCCAACGAGTACGCATAGCAGTTTTCAAAGCAGCCTCAGTAGCTGGAATAGGATATAATCACCAATGTTCAGACCACCATACACATGCAAAACTAGTGAAAGCACAAACTGCAGCAGCAACCGTCTCTCCTCGGGATATTGTAAACATGTAAAACGTTGTTCAGTTACTAACTCCCAAGTAAGATACATATCAGGAACATATCTACCCTCAAATGGTGGAATATTGAATTTCAGTTTAAGAATATGGTCATGATCCATGTTGGAGTAATGGTCCACGGGTAGCCAAACCCGAGTCCCAGAACCTTTCAAGACAGCGGGGCGGGCTGCGCCCCTCGAGATGTCAAGAGGAAGCGCCGCCTTCTGGTGGCCGACTGGCTGAACGGCCGACTGCCAGAAGACGGTCATGCTCAGGAAGGCAGCTCCAAGACGGGCCGACACCTAGCAGGCGGCCTCCAGAGAGGCCGGCTCCTAGCAGTCGGCCCATGACGCCTTCAAAGTCTGCGCCCCCATTAAGAAGACAAGATAGGGTGAGGCTACAGTATAGCCCGTCCCCCGTATGCAGGGCCGGGCGTGGCCACAGTGCTCCATACAGGCGGAGATCTCTGCCCAGCGCGGCACTGTTGCCACTCCGCCCCTGACGTCACTCCTGACAGGCGGAGCCCTGCTCCCACGACCGCCTGTCGGTACGGCCCGATGACGGCGGGCCCAACCAGTCAGCGAGAGCCTGGAAGACAACAGAAGCATCACTGGTCGGACCCGAGGGAGGCCGGCTCCCAGCAGGCGGCCCGTTCCTTCCTCGGGGCCCGTTCACAATTAATAACTAGATAAGACCCGGAGTGGCTACAGTGATCCCCCACCAGGCGGTGGGACTGTAGCCACGCTCCCCTGACCAAGCCTGTGTCATTAGCATCACGGCTACAGTAATCAGCAGCCGGCAAGACCCGCGAGCGGCGGGAGCGGCCTATCGGCGCCGTACCAGACCAGCCGGCGGGCCCACTTGGCGGCGGGCCCCAGCAGCCGGCGGAGAAGCCGGCGGCCAGAGAGACTGACAGCCGGGTCCAACACCCGGCCGGATTACCATTGTACCCCTGAGGGGTAGGCCTATGTAAACCCCCCAGGGCACCCATGCAAAGGGGTCGAACTTGTTAGAATTAGACTTAGACCTAGGGGGAGAGAAGAGCAAGCCCTGCCTTCTTCTACCTCTAGCATACAGCTCGAAGAGCACCATTGTACTCACTAGTGCCTTAGTAATCATGCGGAGACCCCGCAGAGCAGGACTAGGGGTGTTATCTCCTAGGAGAGCCCCGAACCTGGGTAAAGTGCGCCGGCTTTTGTGTCTACGCCTCATCCCGCTTGCAGGCACCGGCGACGTTCTACTCGCTCCCACCATGATAAGCCATCCATTGGCATATGTCGCACCCAACCCTCGACATTTGGCTCCCATCGTGGGGCGAGGTTCACCGTCTCCCGGAGACCTGTTCTGGACGGGAACCCTGTTCCTTCCTGGCGAGCGTAGCCAGCCCGGCACGCCGGATGGCGTCTGCGCCGATGCGCTACACGACGCGGAGGTCGCCTGCACGGCGGCTGCCTCGCCGATCTTGTTGGTGATATTCGCCTCTCCGACAAGCCAGCGTCTGATGCGGGCACCGATGGCCCTGAGAGCCGCCTCGTGAGCCTCCTCGATCAGCTTCACGTCGCCAGCGAGCCTGCTGTGGACTTGGAGTCGGTTGAATCCACCGACCCGATGTTGGTCGACTCTGGCACGGTGTCGCTTGACGTGTTCCCCACCAACGTGGTGGTCTACGACGAGCCGCTTCCTCGTGCGGACAGCGGCGGCAGCACCGTCATGGAGGTGCTCGTCATGAGCCATGGCGAGCACTCTGGCGGAGGTGGCCAGGATCCGTTGCAGGCGGCGATGTAAGATCTGACTGCGCCCATTCTGAAAGATGCTGACGCCGAGACGCTGGAGGCACGCCGTGTCCAGCTCGTCAAAAGCGCCAACCGGCTGGCCAGCATGAGACGCCTTTCGGAGGCCTACCGGCAAGAGATGGATCGTGCTGTCGGCAGCACGCCGGCTCCTGGTGGTCCTAGCCGCATTGGCCTGGTCTGGCAGTGTGGTGCGACCGTCGCCAACATGTTCGGGGCAGATCATCCCGTCTACGCCACGCCTGCAGAGAACATACGAGCTGCCCAGGCGGCAGCAGACGAGCTGGACAAGCTCGAGGGCGACGAGCGTCGCCACATGACGGAGTGAGTCCAGCAACTCCTCGACGCGGCTGCTGAGAATCAAGAGGCCGGCTGCCGCATTGAAGCGCCCAACCGGTGAAACGACGACCCGCTTCCTCACCGGGACCAAGGCGCGACATCCCGGATGCCGACTGGTCGCGTCCGCGACAAAAGAGACAAGGAGCCGGCTGCTAGCTGCAGCCGGACTCATGTCACCATCAAGCGCGACCAAGACGGCCGCCCAAAAGCAGTGCAGCGGCGAGACGACTGTCCGCCTCCCCCTCCCCACAGGGAAAGGCGCAATTCCCCGCCACCTGTTGATCACCCGTCACTCGGCGACCGCCTTGGCTGCCGAGAATGAATCGGAGAAAATGATGCCCGCCACCGGATCGATCGCCTCAATCGATCCCTGGCGCTAGAAGAAGAACATGAGCTGGGTCCGCCTTGCTTCGGCCCCCGCATTCGAGATGAACCGTTCCTCAGAGGGTTCACACTCCCAAGAGATACACCCAAGTACACCGGCTCCATGAAGCCGGAGCACTGGCTGGTCGACTACTCCATAGCCAACGGCAACAAGAATGTTGCCGTGAAGTACGTTCCGCTCATGCTGCAAGGCACGGCCCGTACATGGCAGAACAACCTGAAGCCCCGCAGTATCAACAGCTGGGTTGAATTCACCGAAGCCTTCATTCGCAACTTCACCAGCACCTAAAAGCGGCTGCCCAAGCCTCGCCAGCTCTCCTTGTGCGTCCAAGGCCCCAACGAGTCGACTCGCGACTACCTCACGCACTGGGCCGAGCTGCGCAACTCTTGCGAGGGCGTGCACGAGGTGCAGGCCATCGAATACTTCACTGTCGGGTGCCGAGAGGGCACCCTCCTCAAGCACAAGCTCCTCTGCGACGAGCCGGCGACCCTCAATGAGCTGCTGATCATAGCAGACAAGTACGCCACGGCCGACTCCTCCATGAAGGCAAAAATCCAAGTTAATGCGTCGGGCAAGGTGGTCCCTCAAGCTCCTCGGACCCTGGCTGGTGACACCAGTCGGCGACAGCAACCAAACGACAACAAGCGCAAGGCCATGCAGCCGGCTTCCATGAGCCGGCAGGTGGCAACAGTCGAAGATCAGTAGCCGGAGGGGCAGCCTCCCCCCAAACGCCAGAAGAGCGGCAAGCCCAACCAGTTGCCCGCCTTCTCGTACGAACAGACTCTCGATGCACCTTGCAAGTTCCAAAGTGGCGCGAAGCCGTCCAACCACACCACTCGGAAAATGCCACTGGCTCACCAGGATCGCCAAGGGTGATGGACTCCAGCCCCCTCCGCTTGCCGGCCCTCCGCCTCCTCCTCCTCAGCAGCCGACGGTTCGGCCAGTCGGTGCCATAAAAGATGAATACCCTGAGGAGCATGGAGCTTATATCGTGTTCAACAGCGTGGCCGACGACAGGCACAACAGACGGCAGCAGCAATAGGAAGTAAATGTAGTAGCATCAGAAACCCCCGAGTTCATGGATTGGTCTGAGAAGCCCATCAGCTGGAGCAGAGCTGACCACTCGGAGGTGATGCCCAATCCCGGCTCCTTTGCTCTGGTGTTGGATGCCACCTTTGGCACGGAGAGGCGAGCTGCTCGTTTCTCCTGAGTTCTGATAGATGGCGGCAGCAGCATCAACATCCTGTACAAAGATACCATGGAGAAGTTGGGAATCAAGAAGAGACATCTTCAGCCCAGCCAGACTGTTTTCCATGGCATCGTTCCAGGCCTTTCCTGCTCACCAGTCGGCAAGATCCAGATAGATGTCCTCTTCGGGGACAAAAATCATTTTCATCAAGAGCCAGTCTGGTTTGAGGTGGTGGACCTTGAGAGCCCCTATCATGCATTGCTTGGCCGGCCTGCCCTGTCCAAGTTTATGGCGGTCCCCCACTATGCTTACCTGAAAATGAAGATGCCGAGCTCCAAGGGAATCCTGACCATAGCAGGAGACTACAAGAAATCGTCCGCCTGCGTAGCAGAGAGCAGCCGGTTAGCTGAGTCCCTCGTGATCGCGGCAGAGAAGCGGCTTCTTGAGTGGGTTGTGGCTATGGCAGGCAAGCAGCCGAAATGTCACCCAACCCCAAGGAGTCGGAATCCGAGGGCTCGTTCAAGCCCGCGAAGGAGATGAAGAAGATACCCTTGGACCCGGAACACCTGGAGAGGCACGCTGTCATAGGTGCAAACCTTGACAGCAAATAGGAAGGCGAGCTCGTCGATTTCCTCTATGAGAATTGGGACATCTTTGCATGGTCTCCAAAGGACATGCCGGGTGTTCCGACGGAAATCGCCGAGCACAAGCTACATGTCCGGTCTGATGCCAAGCCAGTCAGGCAGCCCTTGCGCCACCTGTCGGAAGAGAAGAGAAGAGTTGTTTGAGAAGAGATAGCCCGGCTTCTAGCAGCCGACTTCATCATGGAAGTGTTCTTTCCAGAATGGTTAGCCAACCCAGTCCTTGTACTGAAGAAGAATAAGCAGTGGCGCATGTGTGTCGACTATACCAGCCTCAACAAAGCATGCCCCAAAGATCCCTTTGCCTTGCCGAGAATCGACCAAGTGATTGACTCCACAGCCGGATGCGAGCTGTTGAGCTTTTTGGATGCATACTCAGGGTATCACCTGATCAAGCTAAACCCAGCCGACAGGCTGAAGACCGCCTTCATCACGCCATTCGGAGCCTTCTGTTACCTGACCATGACGTTCGGCTTGAGGAATGCCGGCGCCACGTTTCAGCGTTGCATGCAGAAGTGTCTCCTCAAGCAACTCGGCAAAAACGCCCACGTTTATGTGGACGATGTTGTGGTGAAGACGGAGAAGCGTGGAACGCTGCTAGAAGACCTCAAGGAGACCTTTGAGAACTTGCGCCGATTTCAGATCAAGCTGAACCCAGAGAAATGCGTCTTTGGAGTGCCAGCCGGCCAGCTTCTTGGCTTTCTGGTCTCAGAGCGTGGCATAGAGTGCAACCCTGTGAAGATCAAGGCCATCGAGAGGATGGAAGTGCCCACCCGACTGCTGGACGTGCAAAAAATCACCGGCTGCTTGGCATCCATCAGCCATTTCATCAGTCGGCTGGGCGAGAAAGCTCTTCCCCTGTACCAGCTCATGAAGAAGACCACCTTTTTCGAGTGGAACGACAAGGCGGATGATGCTTTTCTCCAGCTCAAGAAGATGTTGACCACTCCGCTTGTCCAAGCGGCTCCGACTCCTAAGGAGCCCATGCTCATCTACATCGCCGCCACCAGCCGGGTGGTCAGCACAGTCATAGTGGTGGAACGCAAGGAAGAAGGCAAAGCACTACCAGTCCAGAGGCCAGTGTATTACCTGAGTGAAGTGCTGTCCGCCTCCAAGCAAAACTACCCCCACTACCAGAAGATGTGCTACGGCGTGCACATTGCCGCCAAGAAACTGAAGCCATACTTCAAAGAGCACCCTATCACTGTGGTCTGCACAACTCCACTTGCTGAGATCATTGGAAGACGAGATGCCTCGGGCCGAGTGGCCAAATGGGCCATAGATTTGCCCCCCTACAACATCTACTACCAACCTCGCACCGCCATCAAGTCACAAGCACTGGCCGACTTCCTCATCGACTGGGCCGAGACCCAGTACTTGCCACCAGCGCCAAACTCCACCCATTGGCAAATGCACTTTGATGGTTCCAAGATGCGCGCCGGTTTGGGAGCCGGCATCGTCCTCACCTCTCCCAAAGGCGACAAGCTCAGATATGTGCTGCAAATTCACTTTGCCGCCTCCAACAACATTGCTGAATACGAAGCACTCATTCACGGGCTCCAGCTTGCCAAGGAACTCGGCATTCGCCGGATCCTGTGCTATGGAGATTCCGAATTGGTGGTCCAGCAGTCGTTAAGTGACTGGGACGCTAAGGATGCAAATATGGCCAGCTACCGCTTCCTTGTTCAGCAACTCAGTGGATACTTTGAAGGATGCGAGTTCCTCCATGTGCCAAGAAATGACAATGAGCAAGCAGATGCCTTGGCACGAATCGGCTCCACCCGGCAAGCAATACCAGCCGGCGTCGCCCTACAACGCCTCCTCAAGCCGTCTGTCAAGCCGTCACCAGAATCAGACTCCATCTTCGTGCCGGCTCCTCCTGAAGTAGTCGGATCTGACTTGAGGATCCCAGCAGCCGGCGCGGGAACTTCGGCAGGCGGCTCGGGGACTGCAGCAGTCGCACACGGCCCGGGGACTTCAGAACCCGGCCCGGGGACTGCAGCAGTCGGCCCGGGGACTTCATCGACTCGGCAGTCGGCAGCCGACTCCAACCCGCCGCCTCCCGGCCCAACCGCCCTCGTGCAAGTAGCAGTTCTAGCAGCCGAAGAAATTGTAGCACCTTCATGGGCCCAGCCCATCCTCAACTTTTTGGTGAGCAAAGAGCAACCGACTGATGAGATCTCGGCCCGGCAAGTGCAGCGCCGGGCTGCAGCGTACACCATAGTCAACAGAGAACTTGTGAGGCGCAGTGTCACTGGTGTCTACCAGCGCTGCGTAGAGCCAGAGCAAGGCCAAGCAATCCTCAAAGATATCCATCAAGGCGAGTGTGGTCACCACGCGGCTTCAAGAGCACTCGTGGACAAAGCTTCCCGCCACGGTTTTTTCTGGCCGACTGCTCTTGAAGACGCCAAAGACTTGGTCCAGAAATGCAAACGGTTCCAGAAGTTCCGCTCCAAGCCACATCAGCCGGCTTCTGCACTCAAGACCATCCCCATTGCCTGGCCCTTCGCTGTATGGGGCCTGGACATGGTGGGACCATTCAAGATGGCGCGCGGCGGCATGACTCATCTGCTTATCACGGTGGACAAGTTCACCAAGTGGATAGAAGCAAAGCCAATTAAGAAGTTGAATGGTCCAACTGCCGTGACTTTCATCTCCGACATCACCATCCGGTACGGCATACCACACAACATCATCACCGACAACGGCACAAAGTTTGCCAAAGGAGCCTTGGCCCGTTTCTGCGCGACGCAAGGCATCCGACTGGACTTAGCGTCCGTTGCCCATCCACAGTCAAACGGCAAGGTGGAGCGAGCAAACGGCCTCATTTTGTCCGGCATCAAGTCCCGACTGGTCGAGCCTCTGGAGCGATCGGCCGGCTGCTGGCTCGACGACCTGGCAGCCGTCCTCTGGAGCCCGCGCACAACTCTGAACAAGTCAACTGGCTTCACGCCTTTCTTCCTCGTCTATGGTGCCGAAGGCGTCATCCCGACGGACAAAGAATTCGACCCCCCTCGAGTCACCATGTACACCGAAGAGGAGGCAGAAGAAGCACGACAAAGACGACATCGATCTGCTGGAAGAGGGCTGACTGTTGGCACTCAGCCGGTCCGCCATCTACCAGCAGAGCCTGCGCTGATACTACAACCGGAAGGTCAAGCCAAGATCCTTCCAAGAGGGAGACCTTGTGCTCCAGCTGATCCAGCGAACAGCCGGCCAGCACAAGCTCTCGGCACCTTGGGAAGGCCCCTTCATCATCAGCAAGGTGTTGGGCAATGACTCCTACTACCTGATCGACGCTCAGAAGCCTCGAGCACGCAAAAGAGACGACTCCCGCAAGGAAACGGAGCGACCATGGAATGCAAACCTCCTCCGAAGGTTTTACAGTTGATGCAGTATGTACCACGCCAACTTTTGTATTAAGTATGAAGACTCCGGGTCCCCCGAGAAGATCTCGGGGACTGCCCTCTTTTATCTATATGATAAGTATTATGCCTATCGATATGTTATTTCATTTGATCCGCCTGGCACCAGGTTCGGCTAGTCGACCCAGGGACTCGCCTCCTTGTGCTATGTAATGCTTCCTGCAGCCGAACAAGTAATGTGTTGGCACTTAAGCCTTCTCCAGCCAGAAGCCGCAGCTTGCAGAGCGGCTGTCCGGCAGGCAGGAGTCAAGGTAGAAATAGTGTCCGCATGAAAAATGGCTAAGGACCCAAAGCATGCACATAGTTCAGGCCGGCTTACCGCCTCACTGACCGGCTGCTGAGCAGCCGGCCGACCGACTTCTACTTGACTTGCTAAAAAACTCTAAAAATCGGCTAAGTACTTACCCTCCCAAAGCAGCCAAGTACTGGACCCAGCCGCAGTCTGCAGAGCGGCTGTTTGGCTGGCTAGACGGCAGCCTAGGGAGGGCGGCGAAGGAAAAAAGTCAAGGAGCAGAAAGCAAGGAAAGATAGAACTCGAGGAGCATATTTACATATCAAAAGGCCCTTGGCCGACATCCAACAAGAGTTTGAAATACACCCCGCGGGTGGAATTGTGCTAATTTAACAAAGTTTGTCGAGACTGATAAGCAGGTAAAAACAAAAGGTAAATTGGCAGCCTAGGAAGCAGCAGTTGGGTTTGGCGGAACGGTGGAGTCGATGGTGCCAGTTGGTGGAGCGGCCGGCTGGTCGGTTTCCGCTTAGTCGCCTTCAGCAGCAGCCGGCTCGCTCGGGCATGGCTCATTGCTGGAGGCGCGGTCGAGCTGGGGCTGGCCATCCGCTCCGACCTCTGGCGCCTCCTCTTCGCCTTCCTTGTCCTCCTCGTCTTCTCCCTCGTCGCTAGAGTCGATCACTTCGGCCGAGTCCTCGCCATCCTCCGGGTTCAGCCCGAACCACTCTGGTGGCGCCTCGGCGCCGTTCTCGGCCAGCTCCAGGATGAAGATACTGGTGTTGGTGTACTCGGCGATCACCACCGCTCGCTTGACAAGATCACCCTCCACCGCCACCAGCTCCTTCCGGGCCTGCTGTTGAAACATTCTCAACTGGGCTAGATTTGGCCCAGGGTACCATGCCTTGACGAACTCCAAGGCCCGGCATGCTCCGGCCCAGGCCGAGGAGCCCTTCCACGCCTCAAGGCGGCCGGCCGCCACCTCTAGCCAGTCGGCAGTCCGGCTGGGTGTGCGCGGAGCCGGCATGTCTGGCCACAGGGCAGCGATCACTTGGGCGCCGACACGCTGAAGGTGGCATAGCATCTGATGAGCCGGCCGAAGATGAGCTTGGATGCTGAGAAGCTGCGCGCTAAGAGTGCGGGGGCGTGGGCAGCGATCTGCTCGCCTTCTGCCCTCCGTCCCTCGTGATCGGCCTCGATAGCCTGGTTGGCAGCACCAGAGTGACCTGGGAAGAAGTCTGCTCGGAAAAAAAGCAAAAGAATCAAATCAGAAACAAGAAGCCGGCCTAATCAGAAGCTGGCGGCTCGAAGAAAGAGTAAAGAAGGAAGCTCACCATCAACCATGTCTTCAATCTCGCCGAAGCCGGCAGTCAACATTGCCTCCTTGTCGGTCCAGGCGGAGTGTTCGGTCTCGAACTCAGCAAGGAGACCGGCCTCCTTGTCCTCCGCCTCCTTCTGGGTCTTCTTGAGAAGCTCCGCCTGCTCCGCCAGTTGCATGACCAGCCGGTCACGCTCCTCGGCCAGCTTGTTACAATCCGCCTCGTTGGCACACAGCGCGGTGTTGGCTTTGTCCAGCTGCTGCTGCAGGACGGCGTTGGCCTCTACGAAAGTAGAAGAAGAAAAGGACATCAACAATCAACAAAGAGAGATATGGTTGCTAGGAAGATCCGGCCCGACTGCTCAGCAGTCAACCCGAATCTCGGGGACTACAGCCCGCGGGTGCGCCAGCGCGCCCCTGCGGAGAAAAAAGTTATCAAATATCAACAGAGAAGAAGAACAATTGCTGGGAAGATCAGGCCCGACTGCTCAGCAGTCGGCCCGAATCTCGGGGACTATAGCTTGCGGGTGCGCTAGCGCGCCCCCGCAGAGAAAGAAAAAGACTTACTCGGGCTCTCCGTCAAGTCGACGGTCCGTTGATCCAACTCCTGGACTTTGGAGTTGAAGGCGGCTGCACGGAGGTTATGATAATCCTGCAGCAAAGATATCAGACATTATTAGTACTCGGAGCTGCCAATTAAATTTCTGAGCCGCCTGCTCAGCAGCCGGCCCGAAACTCGGGGACTACACCCAATGGGTGCTCTGGCGCACCCCCATGGAGCAATACAAGAATTAAAAACACAGAAGTAAGAAGCATACCCAGACGGCTGCTCGCGACTCCAGGAACGCATTGTTGCAGTGCTTGAGTGCATCGGCTTCAGCACGGAGCTTGGCCTGGACATCCAGGATCGCCTTGTTCAAAGGGCCCGTCCCGCCTCCCCGCACCCACCCAGTGGGCGCGGCACTGGTCGCCTCGGCATCTGGGATCAAAGAGCTCGCGGCACCAGTCGCCAGCGGGCGTGGCGCCGAGGCCGCCTTTGCAAATCGGCGGCGCGATGGTGCGCGGACCTTGGGAGTCGGGCCGGTCTCAAACTCGTGTCCGGCTGGCGGCACCGGTGCGCCCGCCGGCTGCTGGTCTTGCGCATCTCCGGATGGCGGCGGCGGAGGCCGCGTCCGGCATGACAACATCGCCACCATCCCTCTCCATGATCGGGTGCTCATCGCCGGCTCCCCTGCCGGCGCCACGAACTCTGGTGGTGGCGACGCGGAGTTCAGGGGCATGACAAATACCGCTGAGTGGTGGCACGCAGCCTCTTCGGCCTGCTCCTTCGCCGTAGTAGCGGCCTCGACCTCCGCCAGCTTCTTCAAGGCGGCAGCCTCCGCGTTGTCCGCCTCCGCCTTCTCCAGGTGGGTGGCTTCCCGCTCCTCACACGCCTCCCGTGTGTTTCGCTCCGTCGCCTCCTGGAGGTCGGCGGCCGGATCGATTCGCCGGGTGGTGGTGGAGGTCTCCGCCGACCCAACGATGGAGGCGGCAGCCGACTTCTTGAGAGAGAGAGGAGCCCTAAGTCAAGAAAATAAAACAAAGGAAGTTCAGAAAGAGCTAACAAGGAAAATAAAGCACAAGGAAAGATACTTACGCCGACACCAAGGGAGGCGCCTTTGGGAGCTTATGGAACTTGTTCGCCTTCGCTACGGCCTCCTTCCGCCTGGTCGTGGCGGCCGGATTCTTGGCCTTCTTCGGCACACTGCCGAACAAGACGGTGCCCTGTTTGCGCTTGCGAGTGCCGCCTCGAGCAGTCGGCTCAACGGAGGGGCCCGCGTCCGACCTGCCGGAGCCCTGCGCAGGGCACGTCTCTTCTTCCTCCTCCTCATCATCAGGCCAGGTCTCGATGTTGCCTTCTTCGGAGCTGCCAGCTTCATAGACGCCGCCTGTCGCGGTGTCCTCCAAGGTGGCCACCCCCAAGTCGGGGTCCTCCACGTCGCTCACCGCCCAGTCCGGCTGGTAGTCGCCACCCGCCCCTACGATGGCGGCCGTCGCGTCCGACGTGTAGATCTGTTTCAAATGACGAGAGGCTGGCTGATCAAGACCAAGATTGAGACTAAGGCAAGTATCGGAAGAAATAATTGGAGAACTTACCGCAGGCGGCGGGTCGGCATGGGAATATGGCCGCTTGCCGAAGCTCCAAGACCCCTCCAGCTTGAGGCTGGAGATCTTGTTCACCAAGTTTGTGACCTCGGCAGCCGGCATCTCCTTGGTGCTCAGCCGGCACGGGTCGCGATGCCCGCTCATCCGGCTGATCAGGTGCGGTCGGCCTTGGAGCGGGAGAACCTAGCGTTCGACGAAGGCAACCAACAAGTCGGACGCCTTGAGGCCTTCGGTGTTGGTCACCTCCCGGAGTCGTTGGATGGCGGCGGCGCCGTTTGCTGACACCGGCTTCGGCTTGTAGCCCTAGCTGGCCCGAGGCTCGGCCGACGGGCCGGCTACATAAGTCGGCAGGTTGATGAAGTCGACGGCCGGGTCCACGTTCTCCACGTAGAAGTAAGATTGCTGCCACATCTTGACCGACAGTGGCATCTTGATGGTGGGGAAAGCGTTCTTCGGTGACTGCCGGCGAACCGCGATGAAGGCACCACACTGGGTAGCCACCTCCCGAACGGAGGTGCCCAGCTTGGTGTAGAAGAATGCTCCTCACAGCTCGATGGTGGGGAGGATGCTGAGATAGCCTTTGCACAACGTGACGAAGGCGGCTAGGAGCATCACGGTGTTGGGCGTGAGGTGATGAGGCTGGAGGTGATAAAATTCGAGAAACGAGCGGAGAAAGCCGCTCGCCGGCAGGCCGAAGCCGCGGATGAAGTGCGAGCGGAAGACGACCCACTTGCCCTCCCCCGACGCCGGCGAGATCTCTCCCTCCGGCGGCACGCGCGCCTTCATGTAGCCCGCGCCGGGGAGACGCCGCGTCTCACGGAGGAACGTGATATGGTCTTCATTGACGTTGGACCCGTCCCAGTCTCCTCCTCGCTCGCGTGCCATGAAGAGCTCGACGCAGGAAATGGTGCGGCGGGGGAGACGAGAATTGGGCAGGGCCAAGAGGGCTCGGGGCCGACGAGCTTGACGAAGACGAGCTGCGGTAGCGCTCCGGCATGGCTCGGGGGCGCTACGGCGAGAGGAAGAAGAAGGAGGCGAGGGCGGGTTGGAGGGGCGCGCGCGTGCTCTGCCGCTCCCTCACCTCCCCCTACTTATAGCCTACGTGCTGTGAAGCCGAGGGGGCAGGCGTGGGATCGTGGGATTAACCGTGCCCATGACCCCATGTTCCCACCTTTATCGCGTGAGTTAGTGCGCGCAGTAACTCCGTGGGGAAACTCAACCGCCCGCCTCGGCCGCGGCGGATCCAATCGCGTGCCGAGGCCCGGTGGTGGCAGGACCAGCCTGCAGTCGTGTCCCATCACGCGCGTGGGCTGGCAGGCTGGCCCGGCTGGCTAACGCCACGCGGCGCGCCCACAATGGGCGGCAGACCTAGAAGCTTAGCTAGCACGCCACCTAGTTCCCGCCATGGCGTTCAAAGTTTTAGATGAATCCGACTGGAAGTGGTCGACTCCTGCCAGCCGGCTTGCTAGGAGTCGGATGAAGCTTCCTTCCAGAGCACCCGAAGGAGGAAACTGTTGAGGCTCCTCGGCTCTTCGGCCGCGGCACCTCACCAGCTTCAGGGACTACTGTCGGAGTAATGGGCCACGGGTAGCCTAACCCGAGTCCCAGAACCTTTCAAGACTTCGGGGCCGGCTGCACCCCTCAAGACGTCAAGACGAAGCGCCGCCTTCTGGTGGCCGGCTGGCTGAACGACCGACTGCCAGAAGACGGCCATGCTCAGGAAGGCGGCTCCAAGACGAGCCGACTCCTAGCAGGCGGCCTCCAGAGAGGCCGGCTCCTAGCAGTCGTACCATGACGCCTTCAATGTCTGCGCCCCCATTAAGAAGACAAGACAGGGTGAGGCTACAGTATAGCCCATCCCCCCGTATCCAGGGCCGGGCGTGGCAACAGTGCTCCATACAGGCGGAGATCTCCGCCCGGTGCGGCACTGTTGCCACTCCGCCCCTGACGTCACTCGTGACAGGTAGAGCCCTGCTCCCACGAGCGCCTGTCGGTACGGCCCGAGGACAGCAGGCCCAACCAGTCAGCGAGAGCCTGGAAGATGGCGGAAGCATCACTAGACGGACCCGAGGGAGGCCAGCTCCCAGCAGGCGGCCCGTTCCTTCCTCGGGGCCCGTGCACCATTAACTAGATAAGACCCGGAGTGGCTACAGTGACCCCCCACCAGGCGGCGGGACTGTAGCCACACTCCCCTGACCAAGCCTGCATCATTAGCATCACGGCTACAGTAATCAGCAGCCAGCAAGACCCGCGAGCGGCGGGAGCGGCCTGCAGGCACCGTACCAGACCAGCCGGCTGGGCCCACTGGCCGGCGGGCCCCGGCAGCCGGCAGAGAAGCCGACGGCCAGAGAGACTGACAGCCGGGTCCTACACCCGGCCGGATTACCGTTGTACCCCTGGGGGGTAGGCCTATATAAACACCCAGGGCACCCATGCAAAGGGGTCGAACCTGTTAGAATTAGACTTAGACCTAGGGGGAGAGAAGAGCAAGCCCTGCCTTCTTCTAACTCTAGCATACAGCTCGAGGAGCACCATTGTACTCACTAGTGCCTTAGTAATCATGCGAAGACCTCGCAGAGCAGGACTAGGGGTGTTATCTCCTAGGAGAGCCCCGAACCAGGGTAAAGTGCGCCGGCGTTCGTGTCGACGCCTCATCCCGCTTCCAGGCACCGGTGACGTTCTACTTGCTCCCACCATGATAAGCCATCCATTGGCATATGTCACACCCAACCCCCGACAATCTACCTGAGGTGGTGGTGCAGGCCTACCATTGCGATTATTTGCATGTGGACGACCTGGTGGTGGTGCTGGTGGTTGCACGTAGTTCTGATTTGGATCAACCTCATCCTCATAATCGCCCACGTAATTGTCCTCCTCCTACGCAGCAGCAGGGTCCACAGATGCATCAATAGCAATAGCAGCGACACCAGAAGTTTGGCCATGCTCAAGAAGAACATGGCTCGCTCGGCAAAGGGCTGTTTCGTGACGTGGAGGTGGTTGTTATTGTTGTTGTTGTTGCAATGGTGCAGGAGAGGCCGCTGATGGTTGCGGTTGACGTGCGAGTACTTCATCAAACTTGGCGTCCAACTTGGTGTCAATTGTCTTCTCAATGTCATCAATTCTCTCCAGTGCCTTTCCAAAGCTGGCCATCACGCCTTCCACTTGTTGACCTAACATTTGCTAAAATTTATCATGAAGCTCTTTCTTTGTCATGTTCTCCCAGTCAATATCGCCGGCTTGTGATCCTGCCATGGTTAGCAGCAATAGAAACACACAAGAATATGATCCTACAGACTACTAGAAAATGGCGGTGGTGGGCTGTCACAAATCCGTCAAGCAAATATCAAATTCTTACCACTTCTTACCCGGTAGCAGGTGGTGATCGGCAACCGTTGTAGTTAAAACTCTCAAAGCTTGGATAGAGAAATTACAAGGAAGTGTCAAATGCACGACGTAGATGTATGTGGAGTTGGGATGGCTTATAATATGGTAGCAAAAAGATTAGCAATAATCAATTCAGAGATGCAAAGCTGAATAAACGCTCAACGACGGTATTGTGTTGGTCCTAGGCTACACCGTACTAGAGACGCGAGCGTAGAACACTAACAAAATCACGGCGCGACACGTAAACAAGGGAAAAGCCCACTCTGGATTTTGTTCGCTCTTTTTTGTGCTCCTTTTTTTTGCGAAAAATCGCTATAATGGCGAGTGTCTTAAAACTCTTCCCAAGTCAAAATAACAGGATAGACACGAAAGTTCTTGACTATTTTTTTTTCAGAAATCAGGGCAGCGAGAACGAAAAGTGCGACAAAAAATCACTATGATGGCGAGTGTCTCAAAACGCTTCCTAGGACCTAAAACAAGATAGGGAAAAAATATTTTCGACTGCCAAAATTTTGGCCTAAAAACTGCTCGGGGGTCTCTAGACATTTTTTTTGGAACCTACTCTGGCAAGGAAACACGAATCAAAAAATAGATGGATCTTGAAAACAAACCTAAGATGAAAAGAACTCAGATTGGTGGTGGATATATGGTGGTAGGATATAGCAGCAGTGGTGGTATATGGTAGCGGTCGTGGTATATGGATACGGATCAGTGATGGTATATGGTAGCGGTGGTGGTATATGGATACGAATCGTTGGTGGTATATGGTATCGGTGGTGGTATATGGATACGGATCGGTGGTGGTATATGGTGGAGGCGGTGGTATATGGATACAGATCGGTGGTGGTATATGCTAGCGCTGGTGGTATATGGATATGAATCGGTGGTGGTATATGGTAGCCGTGGTGGCATATGGATATGGATCGGTGGTGGTATATGGATTCAGAGCAGTGGCGGATAAGCGGTGATGGTAGATGGCAGGGGAAACGATGATGGTGCGATGGCAGCATGACAACTTATGACCAGAACTCGAAATTCTAAAAGACTAGACTCTAGGACCAGCAACTTGACACGAAGATGCAACCAGAAATTCAACAAAGCAAAATACTGAAAAGACTACGCAAAGGCTCAGACTGGTTCAGATATGATGAACTAACCATAATTTTTTGTGACTTTTTTGTGGACTGTAGGTATGAAGAACATAATCGATCTATACTATGAAAAACTGTAAAATCTCACCGAGCAACCTGGAAATCTGATACCACATGATACAGGCGAAGGTGCCCCGATGTTTCGATGAGATGGTGGCTATCATTTTCTGTGGGAGTCAACTTTGATGATCCAACTACGAACGTGTAAGACGTCATGCCTTAGCACTCGCTAAACCAACTTCTGAGGGGTTATTGACCACGCCGGAGCACGATCAACCTGACCACGAGTGTCTGTTTCCTGCGAGCAAATGAAGAACAAGCAAGAAACTGAGAATGCAATCTGGATATTAAGAATATAATAGGAAAGCTTTATTAATGAAGGTGGGGTTCTCTGATGCCTTTGTCTGGTCGTTGAACACAAACAAAGTACGCGAAGTTGCAGCTATGGCGAACTTTTAGTCTGAACAAAACCCAAAGTCTAAACAATGCCCAAAGAGCTGTATATATGGAAGAAGAGGGGGGAATTTCGTGGCCCTCGGAGGAGAGGTCCGAAACCAACCCTAACACTTGTTTAACCAACCCTAACTCTTGTTTCCCCACACATACGGACTCTAAAAACAACCTATTCTTGACTATTTAGAAATTACATGGGCCTGGCCCAAAAATAAGGTGATGCGGCACCTATATTAGCATGTGGACGAAATTTCTGAAGTAGCATCTTGTATATTTCGTCCAAGGCTTCATGCACTCATTATGGTGGCTTCAAAGTTCTGAAATCACCACTTGAAACTTCGTTCTTGTTCCCCTTGCGAATGCCATCATTTCCATGCTTAAAGGTGCTCCAATGTTCATCCTTCTCGTCGAAGCTAGGCCCTTCATTTGGAAGCAAAACAAATGTATCCAATTTACGCAGTATCATATTCTTATAAACATTAGAATCATTACCAAGAAACGAAAGTACCTGGTAATTTAATTGGCGTGCGCGGGCTCTAGTAATTGGTCCAGTATATATACGAGCAGGGGATGCGGGTGTAAAAATGGTATTGATGTCCTCATCACAAGCGAAACAAGAATGAAGTTTCAAGTGATGATATCAGGACTTTGAAGTACCAACAAGTTTGAGTGCACCAATTGAATTAACTATGGATGCAAAAGAACCAATGTTTAATCATTTTGATATGACCTCTAATCTTGGTGATGATTCTGTGTCCAATGACTTATAGAATGTTTGCTTATTTAAGCATGTTGTAGCATGTAAAATTGATGCAAGTAAGGTTTATTCACCAATGTTGGGATGGTTTAATGATGGACATTGTCAACCTATTGAAATGAATAAGATCTTCACTTATATGTGCAAGCTGAGTTGCAATTTTTTCATGTCTTCTACTTCTTGTGATAATATTTTGGATTTAGATTTTATGAACTATGAAAGTTACTCATGTATCCATGTGTCATCTGCGAAAACCAAGAGAAGTAAAAATGGATGACATATAAATATACAACATGTACACCTTGTCTCTTTTGTTATCCACATTTCATATTAAGCAACGCCGAGGACTGCTTTGTTTTCAAGAAGGGGATGATGATGAGGACATGACTACCTTGTATACGATCAAAAATATTGCATACATGTATATTTGTGAGGTGATTTCTAATGCAAACTATGTAATAATTTATTTATGTCATCTAGGATAAAAATACTTCACAGACTTTTATGATATGTCTAATTGCAGGTGTATGGGACATTTGTACAGTCTACGCATGAAGATAAGGGAAAAAGGGAAGTTTAGGTGTTGTTAAAAAAGTCCTCTCACGTCATTTTTGGGCCAAGAGAAGATAGAGTCCAAGTCTCTAATGTTCTGGATTCAGATTCGGACTGCACAGACATACGTGTCTCAAAACGCCAAGGACTCTTTCATACGGCCTCTGAATTGGGTCATTCTTCTTTTGTTGGAACGTAGATTTCGTGCTCTTCCCAACCCAATTGGACTCACCTTTAAATTCGTCCTGTGTGTTGAGATATCGACGAAACAATTTGACGATGCAGCAGAATCCGAGTCAAACTGCAAATCCAAAGGTGTTGCATCACCTCCATTTGGGCCCATGAGCCTTGTACGACATAGGGTTAGTTTTAGGCTCCCTTGGGACGTCCTCCCACCTCCTTGGCTGCCACCCCTTGCTCCTATATAAGTAGATCTATCTAGTATCTTTTTCCTTGGGATTTGTTTAGCTCAAAGTTAGCCATTGCAACTTCGTGTACTTCGTTTGTGTCCAACAACCAGACCACGACCGTTTCTAGATCCCCACAATTATCAATACTTCATATATATTCGCAATATTCAGATTGCTTTATCGTATTCTTGCTTCTTCTTTGATTGCTTGCTGGAATAGACCTTCGTGGTCAGGCTGATCATGCTTCCGACATCGTTAGTACCCTCAGGAGATTGGTTTAGCGATTGCTAAGGCATGACGTGGGTGCACGGTTTTAGTCGGATCGTCAAAGTCGTCTCCACCAAATTGATAGTTACCATCTCATCAAAAGATCGGGACCCTCGCCTCAATCAAGTGGTATCAGATTTCCATGTTGCTCGGTGAGATTTTGTAGTTTTTTGTAGTTTAGATCGAGTGTTCTTCATACCTACAGTCCCCAAAAAGCCAAAAAAATTAGGGTTAGTTCATCATATCCGAACCAATCTGAGCCTTTGCATAATCTTTTTAGGGTTTTGCATTGTTCAATTTGTGATTGCATTGTCGTGCCTAGTTGCTGGTCTTAGTGTCTAGTCCTTTAGAGTTTCGAGTTCTGTTCACAAGTTGTCACGCCGCCGCCGCACCATCATCATCACCACTGCCAGATACCACCATCGTCATCACCGCTGCCATATACCACCATCGTCATCACCACTGCCATATACCACCATCATCATCACCGCTGCCATATACCACATATCCACCGCCATCACGATAATCCGAGTCCCCCTCCGTCACAGATTCGCCACCAGTCCGTGTTCCACTGCCCTACATATATTTGCCACCAGTCCGAGTCCAGTATTTGTTATTTTGTTTTCAATTTCCAGATCACGCCATACTCCGAGTCATGACCAAGTCGGACTCCCCAACTTTCGTGCTACCCACAGTAGAAAAATAGTTCCATTTTAAAAAAGCTAAGTCTGGAAAATTCTGGCTAGGCAGTTTTTAGACCATTTGTAGACTTCTTCAAAAAAAAATTGTTGCGCAGCAAAAAAAAGTGCAAAAAAAAGAAAAAAAGAGATTTGGAGTGTGCTCCTCCCTTGTTTACATGCAGCCCCTGCTGCTATACATACTGGACCAATTACTAAAGCTCGCGCACGTCAATCGAATTACCAGGTACTTTCGTTTCTTGGTAACGATTCTAATGTTCATGAGAATATGATGCTGCCTAAATTGGATACATATGTTTTGCTTACAAATGAAGGGCCTATCTTGGAAAAGAAAGATGAACCTTGGAGCAAGTTCAAGCATGCAGATGATGGCATGCGCAAGGGGAAGAAGAATGAAGTTTCAAGTGATGATTTCAGGACTTTGAAGTACCAGCAATTTTGAGTGCACCCATTGAATTAACTATTGATGCAAAATAACCAATGTTTAATCATTTTGATATGACCTCTAATCTTTGTGATGATTCTGTGTCTAATGACTTATTGCATGTTTGCTTATTTAAGCATGTTGTAGCATGTAAATTTGATGCGAGTATGGTTTATTCACCAATGTTGGGATGGTTTAATGATGAACATAGTCAACCTTTTGAAATGAATAAGAGTTTCACTTATATGTGCAAACTGAGCTGAAATTTTTTCATGCCTTCTACTTCTTATGATAATAATTTGGATTTAGATTTTATCAACTATGAAAGTTACTCATGTATCCATGTGTCATATGTGCGAAAACCAAGGGAAGTAAAAATGGATGACATATACATATACAACATGTACACCTTGTCTCTTTTGTTAGCCACATTTCATATTAAGCAACGCCGAGGACTGCTCTGTTTTCAAGAAGGGGAGGATGATGAGGAAATGACTATCTTGGATACGATCAAAAATATTGCATACATGTATATTTGTGAGGTGATTTCTAATGCAAACTATGTAATAATTTATTTTTGTCATCCAGGACAAAAATACTTCACAGACTTTTATGACATGTCTAATTGCAGGTGTATGGGACATTTGTATAGTGCACATATGAAGATAAGGGAAAAAGAGAAGTTTAGGTGCTGTTCAAAAAGTCCTCTCACGTCATTTTTTGGCCAAGAGAAGATAGAGTCCAAGTCTCTCACGTTCTGGATTCAGATTCGGACTGCACAGACATACCTGTCTCAAAACGCCAAGAAATCTTTCATACGGACTCCGAATTGGGTGATTCTTTTTTTGCTGGAACGTAGATTCGTGCTCTTCCCAACCCAATTGGACTCACCCAGAAATTCGTCCTGAGCGTTGAGATATCGACGAAACAATCTGATGATGTAGCAGAATCCAAGTCAAACTACAAGTCCAACGGTGTTGCATCACCTCCACTTGGGCCTATGAGCCTTGTACGACATAGGGTTAGTTTTAGGCTGCCTTGGGACGTCGTCCCTCCTCCTTGGCCGCCACCCCTTGCTCCTATATAAGTAGATCCATCTAGTATCTTTTTCCTTGGGATTTGTTTAGTTAAAAGTTTGCCATTGCAACTTCGTGTACTTCGTTTGTGTCCAACGACCAGACCACGATCGTTTCCAGATCCCCACCTTTATCAATACTTCATCTATATTCGCAATATTCAGACTGCTTTATCTTATTATTGCCTGTCCTTCGATATCTTGCAGGAATAGACCTTTGTGGTCAGGCTGATCGTGCTTTCGGCGTCGTTAGTAATCTCAGGAGATTGGTTCAGCGATTGCTAAGGCGTGACGTGGGTGCATGTTTGTAGTCGGATCGTCAAAGTCGTCTCCACCAAATCGATAGTTACCATCTCACGGAAAGATCGGCACCGTCGTCTCTATCAAGTAGTATCAGATTTCAAGTTGCTCGGTGAGATTTTACAGTTTTTCATAGTTTAGATCGAATCTATTATTCATACCTACAGTCCACGAAAAAGCCAAAAAAATTAGGGTTAGTTCATCATATCCAAACCAATCTGAGCCTTTCCATAATCTTTTTAGGGTTTTGCATTGTTGAATTTGCGGTTGCATCGTTGTGTCTAGTTGCTGGTCTAATACCACCATCGTCAATCTGAGCCGCACCATCGTCATCACCATTGTCATATACCACCATCGTCATCACCGCTGCCATATACCACCATCATCACCATTGCTGCCATATACCACCATCTTCATCACCGCTGCCATATAGCACCATCGACTTCACCGCTGCCATATACCACATATCCACTGCAATCACGATAATCCGAGTCGACCTCCGTCACAGATTCGCCACCAGTCCGTGTTCCACCGCCCTACATATATCTGCCACCAGTCCTAGTCCGAGTCCGGTATTTGTTCTTTTGTTTTTGATTTCCAGATCACGCCATACTCCGAGTCGTGACCAAGTTGGACTCCCCAACTTTCGTTCTACCCGCAGTAGAAAAATAGTTCCAGTTTAAAAAAAAACTAAGTTTGGTAAATTCTAGCTTGGCAGCTTTTAGACCATTTGTAGACTTTTTCGAGAAAAAAATTGTTGCAGAGGGAAAAAAAGTGCAAAAAAAGTGAAAAAGAAAGTGATTCAGAGTGTGCTCCTCCCTTGTTTACGTGCAGCGGTGTGATTTTGTTAGTGTTCTAGGCTCGCATCACTAGCACGGTCTAGCCTAGGACCAACACAGTATCGTTGTTGAGTGTTTATTCAACTTTGCATTTCTGAATTGATTATTGCTGACATTTTTTGCTACCATATTATAAGCCTTCCCAACTCCACATACATCTACGTCATGCGTTTTACTCTCTGTGGTAATCGCATTATCCATGTTTTGAGAGTTTTGACTACAACGGTTGCACATCACCACCTGCTGCTGGGTAAGAACTGGTAAGAATTTGAGATTCGCTTGACGGATTTGTGACTTTCCACAACCACCCCCTGCATCTGCTACACCATTACAACAACAACAACAACAACCACCTCCACGTCACGGAACAGCCCTCCGCCAAGCGGGTCGTGTTCCTCTTGAGCCAGGACAAAATTCTGGTGCCGCTGCTACTGTTGTTGATGCTTCTGTAGCTCCTACTGCTACTGCAGAGGTGGAGCACTATTACGAGGACGAGGTTGATCAAAATCAAAACTACGTGCAACCACCAGCACCACCACCACCAGGTCGACCTCGTGCATATAATCGCAACGGTTGGGCTACAACACCACCTCAGGTATGAGATTATGACCATATTCCTAAACTAAAATTGAATATCACACCGTTTGAGGGTAGATACATTCCTGATGTATATCTTACTTGGGAGTTGGAACGGAACAACATTCACATGCTTACAGTATCCTGAGGATAGACATGTTGCTGCTGCTGTTTGTGAATTCACTAGTTTTGCCTCTGTTTGGTGGTCTGAACATTGTAGATTATATCATGATAATATCCCTACTACTTGGGCTGCTTTGAAAACTGCTGATGTAGGGTGGAACCCTAGATGACCGATCATTCACGAAATGAGCGGATCCTGTCGGTGTACAAAAAGAGGGGTGCATTTTTGTACCCCAATACCTGTGCACGGGCAGTCGGAGCCGCGCCCGCCCTCACACCAAGCAGAGCAGGGGAGGTGAGCCAAGGTAAGACCGAAGCCCAAGATAATCAGAGCAACGCCAAGGCCAAGACCACAAAGAGCAGAGGGACAAAGTAGGTTCCCCCGGCAAGACCCTTGCCGGGGCAACCTCAGCGGCCCCGGCAAGATCCTTGCCGGGACAGCTCGCCCCACAACAATAGAGCGAGCCACCCTTGAGCCCACGATCCCCAACACCATCATCCACGTGGGGCCAGGGCTCGGGAGGCACCTCCGTGCTGGCATGCAGATCTTTGTGAAGACATATTCAAGATCAGATGAGGATTAGAAGACGACGATCCTCGACAAGATCCTTGCCGAGGAAGGCTACCAGACCCCCCGGCAAGACCCTTGCCTGGGACGACAGCGCGCCACGGCAAGACCATTGCCGGGCCACATGGCAAGACCCTTGCCGGGCCACCCGGCAAGGCCCTCGCCAAGGACGCCAGCAGGACCACCGCCAGGCCCGCGCCAACCAAGCTTCCACCACCGTTCCCATGCAGCTGCCAGCCCAACCAGCTGGGCGTGCACCTGCATGGCAACATGCAGCTCCCAGGCCAACTCATCAAGCGCCTGCGTGGCGGCATGCAGATCTTCGTGAAGGCTCCACCACCGCGCCACCTCAGCTGCCTGCCTGCCTACATGGCATCGCACGCATCACTGGCCGGGGCACGTGTCGAAGCGAGGAAGAGCGGCGACGGACGGGACGGGCCTCGCCCCCGTCCCCGATAAAGCAAGGGGACACCTAAGCCACGCATTAAATGCGTCTTGTCCTGTAATATGAGCGATAAGCTCAGGGCACTATACGCCTTACCACCTCCTGTGTGCCACATTGGCAGCCCCTTCTGACTATGAAAGGAGGCCCATGGCATACGGGAGAAGGATTCGGCTCTTTCGAACCACGCACTGACCACAGCTAGTTTGAGAGCTCAAGAACTCTCAGAAATACACCCACCAAAGTAGGACTAGGGTTTTACGCATCATCGCGGCCCGAACCTGGGTAAACGATCCATGTGCTGTCTACTAGCCCTGCTCTTCTCGCAACCCTGCGCCCCGGCAACCGTAGTAGGGATTCTTGTGATCCCATAGGTGTCGTTCCACACCGACATCTTTGGCGCGCCTGGTAGGGGGTGCAATTGTGAGAATCTGGACTAGTGGTTAGCCTAGCAGTTCTTCATCGCCCTTGGCTCCTGAGAAGAAGGCGGCCGGGGGGAACGACGCCGGCTCGGCAACAGAAGAGCTAAGTTATTCAGAGCTTTGAGTTATTTCCTCTTTTGCCTAAAGTTATCGTCCTTGAAGATCTCGCCTATGTATGGGAAGCCTGCACGCAAAGGGGCCCTCCCGCGATTGGCAACGCCCTTGTTCTGTTTCGAGTCTGCTCAATAGCTCAAAGCGGCCGCGTCGAGAGTGGCGGAGTAGCCTTCCGCACTTGGCAACGCTCCCGACTCTGACTCGAGTCAAGCTCGACAGTTCGGGCGGCCGCGCTAAGCGCGGCAAGGTGGTTCGTTTGGCAGCAAGCACACCCGGCAGGCCAATGGGGATCCGTCCCCAAGACGCCGCCTTGGGTTTACGCGCCGGCGAGCCTACCCAGTAACGTAGGGTGGACATACAAAGGAAAATCAAACAGGAAAATAACATGCATAATACTAAAAGTGCTGCAGAGTTATATTACATCAAATTGTTGCTGCGGTTCTAACTAGAGATAGCGATTGTCTTGGTTGTGAACCTGCAGCGGTGAAAAAGAACGGGATGCCTAATCCCGGCGCTGGCCCTCCACCCTCAGAATTCCGCCGACACGGCTGATGATGGGCTTGATGCGCTCCCTGAGCGGCGCGAGGTCAGGACCCTCTGGCAAGCTCTCCAGCGCGGCGTCGAAGTCGAGGTCGGGGTACCAGTGCGCCACCTTGGTGAGAACCTTGGTCATGGCACCCTGGCAAAGCCTCCGGGACTCCTCGGCCAGTGAGGTCGCCCGGTTGGCGTGGAGCCGCTCCAGAGCGCCGACGACCTTCTCAAAGAACATGGTCAGGCTACAATTGGCGCTCACGCTCCGCTCCGGCACATACCTCACGTCCGGCATCCCCATGATGGCCAGCTGCGCGGCGGCCTGGTTGGCGATGGTGGCGAGGCGATCGAGCCAACGTTTCTCGCCCGCCATGTGATCCGTGAAGTTGAGGCCCTCGTTCGTCCGCAACTTCTTCTCGGCCTCCAGCTGCTTGGCCAAGGTCCCCTCTCGGGTTTTGGCCTCCGACAGCACCTTCTCGAGACCCTCCAGCTTCAGCTGGAGGTCTTTGAGGAGTTGTTGGCCTCGGAGAACTCCCCAGCCTTGCCAACGACCGCGCCTTGAGCCTCTGTCAGGGCACTGTTAAGCGTGTCCCTCTCCTGGGACAGCTTCAGGGCCTGCTCCTTCGGCCCGTCGCGCTCCGCCTCCAACTCCTCCACCTTGCCGGCATGAACCTGGGCCTGGGCATTGAGTGCCTCTTCGTGCCTCTGCTCCAGCTCACTGGTCCGCTGCAAGACAAGCTTCTCCACCTCCGCATCCTTGCGGTGAAGCATGGCGGCGAGCTTCGCATTGCGTGCAGCGAGGTCCTCCTCCTGGGAGTTCAGCGCGGCCTCGTGCTAGGTCCGAGCGGCTTCGGCGGCCGCGGCCAAGTTCTTCGCCGTCTCCTGAGCTTTCTCGACGTCGGCGAGCTTCATGGTGAGCTCCACGTCGCGCTTGGCCTGCTTGCCTTGGGCAGCCTTGAGCTCCTTGTGGGCCTCGCGGAACCAGTCCTGAACCTCGGCAATGCGCTTCTGGAGGTCCGCCTCCACCTTCTTCACCACCGCCGTCCTGGACTTAACCTTGTCCAGGCGGGCGCGGTGGAGCACTTGGAGCTTCCGGAAGCTGGCGCACATGGCATGGAGGAGCCGCTCCTCCTGTGAGCCATCGCCATCGATCGGCTCGTCGATGACTTCAAGCCCGGAAGCGGCGAGCACTTCGTCATCGATTAGCTCTCCCTCAACAGGTGTCCTGGTGCTCGACGCGCCTGGAAAGTGGACGAACAAGTCGTCACTCACACTCAGGTACTTGCCGGAGCCGGAAGTAGTAGAGGAGGAAGGCTGGTAGCCAGCCTCCTCCTCCTCCGCCTCGGCAGCAGCCCCACCGGCTTCCCCGGCAGGCCCCTTGCCGGCCTCCTCAGCGCCAGCCTTGCCGGCCTCCCCGGTAGGCCCCTCGGCGGTGTCCTCGGCAGCGTCCTTGGCGGCCTCCTCGGCGGCGACCTTCTCGGCGTCCGCCTCGGCGGCCTTGGCGACGCCCTCGATGACGGCATCCTCGTCCTCTGGGTTCACCGAGGAGGATTCTGGGCACCGAAGAAGGGGGTGAGGCAAGGCCAGGACCAAAAGCCAGAAACGGAAAGAGCAGGGACGACGGCGGACGACTTACCTGTGCCAGTACCCGGCTGGGAAATGGAAGTCCCCTCCCCGCCAACATTTGTTGTCGAGGCAAAGCCGCCAGCGCCCAAGTTCTCCTCCTCCTCCTCCATGTGCGGGGGCCCGGTGCTTGGCGACCTTGCCAGGGACACCCCTCGGGGCGGCGTGGTCGATGGGGGTGGCGTGTTGGGAGCGGCCCTCTGTGGCTCCTCCTGCTGCTGCTCTCCTCCTGCATACCTGGCAAGGTCAGCACCAAAGTGTCGTGCCCCTAACACATGTCGACGAGGGAAGAGTGATGAACTTACGCTGGGGCTGTACCGGGGGCTGCTGTCCGGGCTACTCAACACCAACAGAGGCGCCCTCGAAGTACCAGCCGGGGGCTGGCCACCCGCCGAGACCTTGGCCCTCTTCGCTCTCTAGGCCAGCGTCTCCCCGTCCCTGCAAAGATGAAAACAAATCAAGGCAAGCAATGCAGATTGAGGAGGCAGAGATAACGAAAAGGAACCAGATACTTACTCGTCGTCCGCCTTCTCCTCTGTTGTCTTCCTCTTCCTCCTCGGGCTGAGGGATCCATATCAGTCCCAGTGCCACGCATTAAATGCGTCTTGTCCTGTAATACGAGCGATAAGCTCAGGGCACTGTACGCCTTTCCACCTCCTGTGTGCCACTGTGGCAGCCCCTTCTGACTATAAAAGGAGGCCCATGGCATACTGGAGAAGGATTCGGCTCTTTCGAACCACGCACTGACCACAACTAGTTCGAGAGCTCAAGAACTCCCAGAAATACACCCACCAAAGCAGGACTAGGGTTTTACGCATCATCGTGGCCCGAACCTGGGTAAACGATCCCTGTGCTGTCTACTAGCCCTGCTCTCCTCGCAACCCTGCTCCCCGGCAACCGCAGTAGGGATTCTTGTGATCCCATAGGTGTCGTTCCACACCGACAGATCCCGCGATGAACATGAAGAACACGAGGAGAAATCATGAGGGGAAACACGAAAGAATCACTCAAACCAACAAGATTAGGTCACACATATGCTAGATCCTCGAAACACAAAGAGATACACTATCCAAATCCAACAAAGGACGATACATAGGTAACTAGTTCTTCTCCGTAAGGAGGTCTTGAGGTCTTCCCGTTAGGGGTCTTGAATCCAAGATGGATCTTCTCCGAAGAGGCGATGGTCTCTCTCGGTGGAGAAGATCCGGATGGATGAGCGAGGCTCTATTTCACATATGAACTATCACAACACTAACCCTAGAAAGTGGGAGGAGGTGGAGTATATATAGTCTAGGGGATGAAGGGGTACATGGGCCTCGACCCTACACTATGCACAGACAGGGGAGGCCGGACGTCCGGGTGTCGGGCCGGATGTCCGGGCTGTCGGGCCAGATGTTCGAGCTGTCGGGCCAGATGTTCGGGCTGGCCCGGTGCCATCCTAATGCTCTCTGGATAGGGCTGGTCCGGATGTCCGGGCGTCGGGCCAGATGTCCGAGACTTCGCGAGGGGCCGGATGTCAGGGGTCATGGCCGGATGTCCGGGCTGTTGGGGCCGATTTGGTTGCTCTCTAGATAGCAAGGGTCGGATTTCCGGGCGTTGGGGCCGGATGTCCGAGCTGGGCCAGTAGGTGCTCGGCGACGCTGTGGTTGATGCTCCAGGGGCCGGAAGTCCGGGGTCATGGCCGGATGTCCGGGTCTTGGAAGTTGTTCTTGACTCCTTCCGTTGGTTCTCTTCATCCATGAACATGGGGACTTGTCCGTCTTCACGTGCATCTTCGGGAGGGTCCTCTTGGTACCTAATCATTCACAACATATCGGACTTAGGTAGTAGCCATGTCTCGAGTGGATCATATATGATATCACTAAGGAAAGAAGTCACCTCGGTCTCGAGAGCTCTAGCTCCTGCTCATGTCATAGGTCCTCTTGGCAGTTGGTGAGACGAGGGTAGGTCCATGGGGATGACCATAGGATGGTCCGCATAATCTCCCCTCCCTTGGGAAAGATCCAACCTCGAATCGAAATCTTCATCACCATGGTAGGGAGAGAGATATTTGACGTTGAAGATGTCGCTCACGGAGTACTTGTCATGTGGGATGTCGATCTTGTAGGCGTTGTTGTTGTAGCGCTCAAGCACCTTGAAGGGTCCATCGGCTCGTGGTAGAAGTTTGGACTTGCGTTCATTGGGGAAGCGGTCCTTGCGAAGGTGTAGCCACACAAGATCTCCAATGTTGAATATCATGGGTTGCTTGTTCATGTTGACCTTGGTCGCGAGTCGTTGTACTTGGTGCTCGCTGGTGTGCCTTGTATCTTCAGGCATCTTCTTGAGGTAGTTCACTCGGGCACTCGCGTCCATGTTGATGCGCTCTTGTAGTGGTAGAGGATGAATGTCCTATGGGGACAGCGGGTTGAAACCGTAGACGACCTCGAAGGGGGACTTGCCGGTGGTCGGATGTCTTGCACGGTTGTAGGCATACTCGGCGATGGGTAGACACTCCTCCCACTCATTGATGTTCTTCTTGATCAACACATGTAGGAGAGTGGAAAGCGTATGGTTGGTCACCTCTGTTTGGCTGTCGGTTTGAGGATGGTATGCCGAAGAGAACAATAGCTTGATTCTGAGCTTGGCGCATAAAGTCTTCCAAAAGTAAATCAAGAACTTGACGTCGTGGTCCGAGACAATCGTCTTTGGCACTCTATGTAGACGCAATATTTCCCTACAAAAAAGATTTGCAACATGTGAAGCATCATCTATCTTGTTGCATGGTATGAAATGTGCCATTTTAGAGAATCGGTCCACAACACCAAACACGGAATCTTTGCTGTTTCTAGTTCTAGGCAAACCAAGCACAAAGTCCGTACTAATATCTTCCCATGGGTGATATGGAATAGGAAGTGGCATGTAAATTCCATGAGATTGAGCATTAGACTTAGCTTTGCGACATGTAGAGCATCGGTTGGTGAAGCGTGAGACGTCGCGGAACATCTTGGGCCAAAAATAGTTCTTGGAGAGCGTAGCAAATGTCTTGTCACGTCCAAAGTGTCCCATTAGTCCTCCTCCATGAGATTCTTGCAAAAGTAACAAATGAAAAGAAGACTTGGGGATGCATAGTTTGTTAGCTCTCATAAGATAATCATCTTTGATGTAATAGTGTTCCCAAGATGTATGCATCAAACATTTGGCATAAGGAATAGCAAAAGTAGGATCATGTGCATACAAGTCTTTTATGTACTCAAAACCAATAACATTCAATTCAAGTTTGGTGACAAGCATGCATATGCGGGAAAGACCATCCGCCACAACATTTTCCTTACCTTTAATATACTTGATCACATAAGGAAATGACTCAATGAACTCACTCCATTTGGCATGATGCTTGTTCAACTTAGTTTGACCCTTAAGTTATTTAAGCGTTTCATGGTCGTTATGTGTTGGGGATATTACCACTGGGCGTAAACCGGCCAGGAGAGGCCGAGTTAACTTCATAAGTAGTTCATCTGTATCTAAAGCCCATGAAGACAGACGGTGGCGCTTCATGAAGGCCCAGGGCCCAAAGCCGGTTTAAGGCCTGTAGACACAAACCGACATTGATATGTAAACTTGTGTTGTAAGATAGAAGTAGCAGAGACCGAACCGGACATGATTATGAGCCGGCCTCGGAGTCTGTAAACCGACGGGCGTCAACCCATGTATATAAGGGGACGACCCGGCGGCGGTTCAAGGACAACAGACAACAACTCGAGACTCAAGCAAAGCGTATTCGCTCCCTGGTCATCGAAACCCCATCAATTCCATCACAACTAGACGTAGGCTTTTACCTTCATCGTAAGGGGCCGAACTAGTATAAAACTCTCTAGCGTCCCTTGTCCGCTTTAACCCCTTTAACCTAACCTGTAGCGATGGTTCCACGACTAAGTCCTTTCTCTAGGACATCTACCATGACAAAACCACGACAGTTGGCGCCCACCGTGGGGCTATCGCACGATGGTTTCAAGTTCTTGGAGGACAACTTCGAAGGACACAAGGGTTACGCTGTGGGCCGGATGACCAAGAGTCGTCGCGGCAAGCTCTATATCGATGATGCAGGCTGGGGCCCCGAGGCCGGCTCAATCGAGTACGGGTACCGGGTCCCCTTTGGTGGCATACACGTTTTCATTGGCAAGATCGGTGAACCGGGCCCTGAGCCGTACATCTGCACCGACCTCGTCGAAACGGCTCAGCGTGCGAGATCTACCCGGCTCAAGCCTATCATGAAGCGTGCCTTCATGGGAGTTATCCATGGAGGGGAATCTGAGGATAGATCGGCATCTGGTGGTGAGACCGTCGTTTATTCCGGCGACGAGTCATCGACCGAAGAGACCGAGTCGTTATATCAGTTACAAGACGGCCGGATTGGGGGCTGTTCCGATGGCGACGGTATTCTGGACAAGCTTACCAGATTATGCTGGATCAGAGTGCGTCGAACGAAGTCCTGAAGAGGAGGCACCGATCTCGCCTGCCGTCGGTTTATGACGCTAGAAATCTCTTTAGCACCCCAGGGGCAGGGACCAGTAATCCGCCGGTGGTAACCGGGCGGAGGCACCGGGGGCAGGGGCGCCGGTTCAGCCACGTTTGGCGGATCCGCCTCGTCAGAACAACATTGTCGCACCACATGTCCCCACGCCACCGGGTCATTATTCTAACCCAATGGACAACATTGTCGTTGCCGCTTCACGGCTGGCGGCCCTCCCGATCGAAGGCGATTCTCGAGACGCGTCGGGTTAAGGAGCTTCTTCAGACAGCCTTGGTTCAACAGGAGGCTTATTCATATAGTCGCGATCGGATTCATTCCACTCCCCGTCCAAGCCGGAGTTATAGCAGGCGTATGGATGAACCGGCAGTGTCAAGCAACGTGCGGAACCGTGATCCGCCCCGTGGCAACAACCCGGCGGGTGGTGCTGGTGATGCTCAGGAGGTGGTGGCCGGGCTCGGGCGCACAGAGAGGCCGAGTTAGCGGTGCAACACGAAGCCCGTCAGCTTACTCCAATTCGTCCAACCACATCGGTGGAACCAGGAGTTACCTCTAGTTCCTTGGGAGTGCCATGTCTTGTCCCAGCGTTGTGCGCAATGTGCGCCTGCCCAATGATTTCAAAGGCCCGCGCAAGGTGCCGAATTACACCGCCGATTTATCCCCTAAAACATGGGTCGAAAGCTATGAGATGGCCATGGAGATGCGGGACGTGGATGATGCGGCATGTGCGAAGTACTTCACCATGATGCTAGAAGGAACGGCCCACACTTGGCTAAAGAGCTTACCGCTTAATTCTATCAGGTCATGGGCCGAGGTGAGAGCCCAGTTTATTCAAAATTTCAAGGATACATGCAAGCAGCCCATGTCCATTGTGGACTTAGCTACCTGTTTCCAGGAGGAAGGAGAGTCAACAACCCATTGGGTGCGCCGGGTTTCGGAGATTTTGCATTCATCAGACCGCATCAACGCCGACACCGCAGTTTTAACATTGGAAGGCGATTGCCGGTTTGAACCCTTGAAGTTGAAGTTGGGACGGCTCAAACGTCATTGTAATGACATGGGAACCCTCATGGCTGCACTGGTGAAGTATGCCGACTCTGATAGTACCAAGGATCCTGAGTCTGACGATGATAAGACAGGGAAGGGAAAGAAGAGCGGCAACGCCAAGGGGCAGCACCACAACCCGACGGGTCATGGAAACAACGGCAAGCGTAAAGCGGACCATGGTTTAGACTTTGTGGCAAACACTAATACACACGACAATGGCCAGCCGCGTAAGGGTAAACCGCCCCGGCGAAGTGGAATGCCAAATCCTAATCCGGACCGTTTGTCGTATCTGTTGAACCAGCCCTATCCAAAGCATGGGACGAAGGAGGAACAATCCACACACCTCTGGAAAGATTGTTACATCATGCAAGAGTTCAAAAATTCTGATTCTTTCCGGTATGATCATGGATCAGGAGGCGGTTCGGGCTCTGGCTCTCATGGGCCGGGTTATGGCGGAGGAAATTCCGGTTCAGGATTCCATGGTAATCAGGGTGGACATAACAATCAAAGTAATCAGGGTAATCAAGGTGGCTATACTCATCAGGGCAATCAGCAGCAGCAGCAGCAGGCGGATTACCAGCTCAACCCAAAGTAGTTGAATAGCGGACAGTATCATGTCTTCACCACTAGCTTGGACAAGCGCAATCAGAAGCTTCATAAAAGGGTGATGAATGCCGTTGAACCGGCTGTGCCCCGTTATTTGCGCTGGTCCGAGCAGCCAATTGTGTGGAGTAGAGAAGATCATCCACCCCGGGTTGACAATCCAGGTTATCTGGCTTTGGTGGTGGCACCTCAGGTGGGAGGTTATAAGTTCACGAAGGTACTCATGGATGGAGGGAGTAGTATTAATATCCTTTATTATGAAACTTTCCGTCGCCTGGGGCTAACAGATAAAAATCTTAAACCGTCCAATACGGTGTTCCATGGTGTAGTGCCTGGTAAGTCGGCATATCCTATTGGTAAGATAGCTCTGGAGGTGGCCTTTGGAGATGAGCATGACTCGAGATCAGAAACCTGGACCTGTGAAGTGGTGAAAATCAGAAGCTCATATCATGCCCTATTTGGACGACCAGCTTATGCTAAGTTTATGGCACGGCCTTGTTATGTCTATCGACAGCTCAAGATGCCGGGTCACAAGGGAACTATAATCGTGCATGGAAGCCGCAAGATTGCTCTGGAGTGTGAGGAAGGTGATGCGGCCTATGCTGAGTCGGTTTGTGCAACAGAAGAGTTGAAGTTCTACAAGGACAATGTTGATCCAGCAGATATGACTTCGTTGAAGAAACCAACTACAAAGCATGATCCGGCCCTGAAGTTTAAATCGGCTGATGAGACTAAACTTGTTGACTTCGTGCCTGGCGATTCGTCAAAGCAGTTTAGCATCAGTGCTAACTTGGATCCGAAATAGGAAAGCGCGCTCATCGAGTTCATCCGTGAGAATCGGGACATCTTTGCATGGAAGCCTTCTGACATGCCTGGTGTACCGAGAGAACTCGCTAAGCACACTCTCAATGTTGATCCTAAGTATAAACCGGTCAAGCAGTTTCTCCGCTGGTTCAATGAAGAAAGACGCAAAGCTATTGGAGAAGAAGTAGCCAGGCTCTTGGCGGCTGGATTTATCGTTGAAGTATTTCATCCTGAGTGGTTGGCTAATCCGGTGCTGGTCCTCAAGAAGAATGGCACTTGGCGCATGTGTGTGGACTACACAGATCTCAACAAAGCTTGTCCAGCAGATCCTTTTGCCCTTCCCCATATTGATCAAATTATTGATGCTACGGCGGGTTGCGAGCGTTTAAGCTTTTTGGATGCATACTCTGGTTATCATCAGATCAAAATGGCAGTTGAGGACCAGGAGAAGACATCCTTCATAACTCCCTTTGGAGCCTTCTGATATGTGTCCACGCCCTTTGGGATCAAGAGTGCCCAGGCGACTTATCAAAGGTGTGTGCAGAATTGTTTGCATAAACAGATCGGCTGCAATGTTCACGCCTATGTCGATGATATTGTGGTAAAATCAAGGAAGAAGGAAACATTGATTGATGACTTGAAGGAATCCTCTGATAACCTGCGGGTTTATAAAATGATGCTTAATCCGGCCAAGTGTGTCTTTGGTGTACCTGTAGGCAAACTCTTAGGATTTTTGGTGTCTAATAGGGGCATTGAAGCTAATCCGGAAAAGATCAAAGCCATCACCTCCTTGACTAAACCGAAGTGTATCAATGTGTTCAATGCCTGAGAGGCCGGATTGCCGCGTTGAGCCGGTTTGTCAGTCGCCTTGGCGAGAAGGCCATCCCTTTGTATCAGATGCTGAAGAAAACGGATAACTTCATCTGGAGTGACGCCGCTAATGAAGCATTTGAGGATTTAAAGTGGCAGCTAGCTAATCCACCGATTCTCGCTGCTCCGGTTGACAAAGAACCATTGTTGCTATATGTGGCAGCTAACGCTCGGGCTGTTAGTGTGGCTATTGTGGTGGAGCACAAAGAGGTAGGAATGGAATATCCGGTTCAGCGTCCGGTTTACTATATCAGTGAGGTAGTCATTGAGTCCAAGCAGAGGTACCCGCATTGGCAAAAATTGGTGTATGGGGTTTTCATGGCAAGCTGGAGGCTTAAGCAGTATTTCCTAGGTCATCCCATCACGGTGGTCAGCTTTGCTCCTTTGGGAGATATAATCCAGAACAGGGAAGCAACCGGCCGGATTGCTAAGTGGGCTATTGAGCTCGGGCCTCACAGGTTGAAATACATGCCCCGAACGGCGATCAAATCTCAGGCACTTGTGGATTTCATCAATGATTGGACAGAGTTACAAGCGCCAAAAGAGAAGCCGGATCATACTTATTGGACTATTCATTTTCATGGGTCCAGGCAATTGGAGGGCTCGGGGGCTGGAGTCGTATTAACCTCCCCACGAGGTGATAAGTTTTGTTATGTTCTCCGTTTATTGTTCCCTTGCACTAACAATGCAGCTGAATATGAGGCCTTACTCCATGGTCTTCGGATGGCTAAGGAGATGAATCTCAGCCGGGTTAAGTGCTTCGGTGACTCGGATCTGGTGGCTCAACAAGTGTCCGGCACTTGGGATTCCAAGGACCCACTAATGGCAGCATATCGTCGTGAGGTGGACATTGTTGCAGGTCACTTCAAAGGTTATCAGGTGGATCATGTGGACCGGCGGAAGAATGAAGCGGCAGATGCTTTAAGCCGCCTGGGTTCCCAACGTAAACTGGTTCCACCTAATGTCTTCCTGGATGTTTTGCATAATTCGTCCGTCAAACTCCCTGGTGAAGAGGATTTGGCTGTTCCTGATCCGGAGGCTCAGTTGGTGGCGGCTCTTCATGTCATCCCGGATTGGACGGTTCCATATCTGGCGTATATAAACCGGGGTGAGTTACCAGAGGATGAAACTTTGGCCAGGCAGATAACCCGGCGGTCCATGTCCATGACTGTTATCAATGGAGAGTTACATCATTGCAGTGTGACAGGGGTGTTTCAACGCTGTGTGTCTCCTGAGGAAGGCCGTGAAATTTTGCGTGAGATCCACGAAGGACATTGTGGTCACCACGCCGGTTCAAAATCTTTGGTGGCCAAGGCGTTCCGTCACGGTTTCTATTGGTTGACAGCTCATGCTGATGCCGAGGACTTGGTCAAAAGATGTGATGGTTGTCAGAAATTCTCTAGGCGCGCTCATGTACCAGCTCAAGAATTGAGGATGATTCCAATCACCTGGCCGTTTGCAACTTGGGGGCTGGATATGGTTGGGCCTTTCAAGAGGTCCAAGGACAAGAAGACCCACCTTTTGGTGGCGATTGATAAGTTCACAAAATGGGTAGAGGCTGAGCCAGTTAGTAAGTGTGACGCGGCCACGGCGGTTCAATTCATCAAAAAGGTGATCTTCCGGTTTGGCTTTCCACACAGCATTATAAGAGACAATGGTACCAATCTGTCAAAGGGTGCCATGAAGGAGTTCTGTCAACGTGAGCACATCCGGCTTGATGTATCATCAATGGCTCACCCCCAATCCAATGGTCAAGCGGAGAGGGCCAATCAAGAGATCTTGAGAGGCATCAAACCCCGGCTTATGGTTCCTTTGCAACGGATGTCGGGTTGTTGGGTTGAGGAGCTACCTTCAGTGTTATGGAGCATCAATACCACACCCAACAGATCGACAGGATACACACCGTTCTTCATGGTTTATGGAGCAGAAACGGTTCTTCCTAGTGACATCCATCATGACTCGCCTCGTGTAGCGGCATATGTTGAAGCGGACAACGAGAAGGCACGGCAGGAAGCTCTTGACCTGTTAGATGAGGAGCGTGACATGGCGGCAGCCCGTTCGGCGATTTATCAGCAAGATCTGCGTCGTTATCATAGCCACCGGGTTAGAACCAGAACCTTTCAAGAAGGATATTTGGTGCTTCGACTCATCCAGGATCAGACGGATATGCACAAGCTATCCCCCCCTTGGGAAGGACCTTTTGTGGTTAGCAAGAATCTGCACAACGGGTCATACTACCTAATCGATGTTCGAGAGTGCAAAGACTCACGTAAATCGGAGGAGGAGACCAACCGGCCGTGGAATATTGCTCTTCTTTGGCCCTACTATACTTGAGCTATAGGCTCTGCTTATGTACATATTATGACATTGTATATATTATGATCAATATAATAAACCGGAACCCCAGCTAAAGCGGGGTATCTGTAGTTTTCCTTACATCATGTGTGGTTACATGGAGCTTACAAAGTGGCGTCTGGTTTACCCCTTGATTTTTCTTTTCAAAGCTTCATATTAGATCACTTGGGGGCTTGGTCGTATCCGAACCATAGCTACACCTCTTGATCGGCGCAATGCCACAGCATCACTTGGGGGCTTGGTCGAACCTGAACCATAGCTATGCCTCTTGATCGGCGCAATGCCACAACATCACTTGGGGGCTTGGTCGTATCCGAACCATAGCTACGCCTCTTGATCAGCGTAATGCCACAGCATCACTTGGGGGCTTGGTCGAACCCAAACCATAGCTACGCCTCTTGATCGGCCCGGAACGGTTTTATTGTAAACCGGCATTATATAACAGGAGATGCTTTTACTCCGGATTAGGGTTATTACCCTCATTACAAAGTTGGTCAGCCAACACTATGCCTAAAGGTCACAGGTATCATATATTTCCATATTTGGTTATCTTTTACAACCTTGGTTATAATCCTTGGTCATATATATATTTGGGTATCACGACCCGCCCGGTGGTAAATCGCCAGGGCATTTTATGCTTCTTATCTGCAGGAACAACTTGAATAATTAGCTATGGATTATGAACATCATATCTTAAGCATGGCGGATTAACACGCATCAGTTGCAGATAAATATGCACGAAGGCATAACAGAACAAGTGTTTTAACTAGCCTATTACAAGGCGTTTTAGTGCCCAACGGGATAATTGTTTAGCAATAAGCATTGCAGTGTGGCGGACTAAACCGGCCTCCGCATTATGATTGCTTATCATCTTGACCTGACGGCTGCGGGTCATCTTGCACCGGTTCAACTTCTTCGTCTCTACCCAGCGGCTGGAAGTCAATAGTTGTCCAGTCGATCCTAGTTAAAACTTGAAACACAGCTTCATCATTTATAAGGGTGGACGGTTCAATATCAGGGGCATAAGTGTGCTTACGGATTAGAGGGATCAGATTTTGAGCCTCAGGAGTTGGTGCAGCAACCCGCTTGTTATTGGTATCATAGCTCGCCTGGTAAAATGAAAGATCAGCCTCTTCAGCAAGTTGACAGGCCAGTGGACGTACTTCCCGGTTTATGGCACGGAGATCATCAGTGCCAAACTCTGATCCGTCTTGTTTTAAGCTTGGGTAGCCTTTAGCCACGTCCGTCGGATCCAGATCAGGCACCCATGCTTTTGCCCGGGTTAGTGCGGTCAGAGCGCCAGCCCTTGCAACAGACCTCTTCAGCTCTTCTATCTGGGCAGGCAGCATAGATAGCCTGTCTAAGGTATCCTTGATCAACGTCGGCGGCGGCTTATTGTGAGAAGCGGTGCAGATAATCCGTTGTGCGCCGGTATACAGTTGCTCTATCAGCGTGTAGGCAGCTTTCAACTTCTTCTGTACATCAGAGCCCAGATGGCTAATGCGAGTTCCTATATCATTACACACATCAGTAAACCGGAACCGCATGGGAGGATCTGTTGAAAGCATAAATGAAGGATGTTTACCAAACATAGCAGCGGTCATAGCATGCACTTGCCGCTTTACACCAGTCAGCTCGTCAACCACCGGTTTAAGAGCGGCTTATGCGTTTTCAGCCCTTTTTATCAAAGCGGCTTTTTCAGTCTCCCAATCCGCCCGCTCTTTGTTGAAGCCCTCTTTCAGTTTCTCCATAGCGCCTAGAGCGCGGGTCAACTCTTCCTTCGCTTTGGAGGCTTCAGCTTGCTGGGTTTTGATGTTCTCTTGCAGATCAATGGTTTGGCGTTCCTTCTTGCTCAGCTCCGCCTGTAAAGGGACAGATGTATAATGAGTTGACATTACATATTTGAAGTACCAAGCCCATAACAAGTTATGCCCTTGATACTTGGGGGCTAATGCATGTTTGCTCTTGATCAGAAATTTCTACAAGTCCCAAGCACAATACAAGTATTAATCTTGGCACTTGGGGGCTAATGTGTGTTTGCTCAAAAAGTTGTTGGTATGGGAGTTCTTCTACAGTCCCGGTTCATCTTCATAAAGTTAAACCGGCCCTTGGGGGCTATACCGGTGAAAGAGCAGTATGGCAAGTTTTAAAGAAACCGGTTCATTTTAAAGAGGTAATCCGGTCCCTGGAGGCTAAATATGCAAAGATAAGTTATGACAAAAGTCCCAGTTTAGATTGATATCATAAAACGTCACTTGGGGGCTACTAGGAATTGATAAACTGCAATTGGACAAAAGAGAAAAACAGTAGTTACCTCATATCGCTCCTTCATCAAGTTTACCAAACTAGCTTCATAGTCACGGCTAGTATACAGACGGCTCAAGAAGCCAGAGTGAATGTCTTGAGCATTGAGATGGGCGTAGCTTGATAAATCGGCATTCCATTTGCCTTTGCCGATAGCAGAGAGATCATCCTTGGCAGTATGCTTTGACAAAGCTACAGGATTGCCAGGAGTGGTGTGGCCAGTGCCAGTAATCATAATGTCATCATCTTGTTCATCAGCAGCCTTCACCAGTTGGCGGTTTATCAATGTCTTTAACTGGACTGACCGGTTTGTCATCAGTTCGGACAGGGCTGGTTGGCCGGTCTGCATGGCTTGTGGTGTCAACTTGCACTTGTTCAGCAAGGAAGTCATGGTCTTGAGGCGGCGGATCGTGAAGCATGGCGTCAGCGTCGGTTTCTTCCGCTTCTGGAGTTGTTTCCGGTTCAGCAGCTACATTATCATCAGCCGGTTTGTTTAACCGAGCTTTCTTGCTGGGTCTTGGCTTGGCGCTGAGAAAAGATAAACATAAGGATCAGTACAGTATGTAAAGATAACACATCAAGAATAAAGACAAGTGCATAGCTCACCCAGGAACAGTTTTGAGGGGTGGAAGCTGTGTGGCCGACGACTCGCCAGAGGATGAATGAGAAGTACCCTGGTAATTTGAATCAGACGGGTTAAGAGGTTGGCGAAAACAACCTGCTTTTGGGTATGAAGTATCAATGGGATAAGAGACCTCGGATCGGCGTTTCCGAACCGGACTGTTCGGTAAACCGGCGGAGGTAACTACCCGGCCGCTGTGCCGGGTTGTACGGCGAGCCTCGTGCTGCTGCGTCTTCAAAAGAAAGTTTGGGTCCAAGTAAGCAAGAGGGTGAGAAAATTTTACTTTCCGGTTTGCTTGACGGATTTTTGATGTTGGCAGAGGATCTGAATCGGAGGAAAGAATGGTTACCTCTACGTCCTCAGCATGACTGCCTTCAGCGTCGTTCTGATAATAATCATTGTCAATGAGATGTACGAAAAATGAACCAAGAGAGTCAAGTTCTACCTCTGGTTCCGGATTACGCACATCGTCATCAGCTGGTAGATCGAAGGATGTGGTGGTCCTTCTTTTGGCAGGTTTCTTAACAACCTTGGTCTTTGGACGAACTGGCTTGACCGGTTTGTCTTGCGGTTTCGCCGGTTTTTCTTGTGATGGTTTCTTGTTCCAGAAAGGATCATCACCCTGTCAGAAAATAATCACTCTTTCAGAGAATATTTGGACATAAGTAAATTCAGATACAAAGGATTATGTGATTCTTACAGCTGGTGGTTTGTTGAAGGTGCAGAAAGGGAGTAGTCCGGTTTGGGCACAGACGGCCTCTGGTTCGTTCAGTATTTTCTTTACAGCCTCAGTGACTTCTTCGTCTGTAAGCTGAATGTCAATGTGCCGCTGAACATCCTTCAAACTCCCCGTGTACTCACACATCAAACCGGGGCGCCGGCTTAATGGCAGAATACTCCAGCTTATCCAATAGCGAGCAAGATCAACTCCTATCAAACCGTTTGCCATGAAGGCTCTGAGCTTTGATAATTGAGGAGCATAGTTGGCCCTCTCTCTTGCAGTCAGCCTCTGAGGAAAAGGGTGTGTGTTGCTCAGGTGTTCAGGGCAGTAACCCAGCAGGGGGTTTTCGTCAGACGGAGAGGTATCCATGCAGTAAAACCAAGTTTGGTTCCACTCTTTGGGGTGACTATCGAGTTTGGGATGAGGGAAGGTGACTTCTTTCCTCTTCTGAACCGCCATTCCGCCCAGTTCCGTATTGGGTCCATCTGAGAACTCGGTGCGACGGTTTAAGTGAAAGAAATACCTAAACAGTTCGACTGTAGGTTCCTCTTGCAGATAAACCTCACAGAATACTTGGAAGTGGCAGATGTTGGTAACAGAGTTGGGACCGATCTCTTGAGGGCGTAGCTGAAAATTGGCTAGTACATCTCAGAAATTTTTTGAACCGGGAGGGCTAAAACCTCGTTCGAGATGATCAGCGAACACGACTACCTCTCCATCCTTGGGTGTAGGAGGATTTTCCGAGCCAGGGACCCTCCAGTGGATGACGTCTTTCTTGGCTAAAGCGGCCGTTTTAACAAGGTTGTTTAACTGCTCCTCAGTTACTCGAGAGGGAGCCCAATTGCACTCATAGACTTGCTTAGCCATGACAAGGAAAATCTGAAACATGATTATTACCGGTTTAAGATTTACAATTGACAACTATACAGCGGTATGAGGATACAAGCATATTGGTAAACCGGATTTGGTTATTCGTAAACCAGAGTCTGACAATGGAACGGTGTAATGCATTGACGGTTCAACAGGGGACTAATGGTATCTACCGGGTCATCATTTTTTCTGTGAAGTTAAACCGGCCAATCTGGTGTTCAAAGTGTGTATGTGAAGGAAGAAACAAGTTTCACATCTTGCTATGGTAATTTCAGATCTACCGCGCGTAGGAAAAACAAAATATATTCTGACCTAAATTCCAGCGTACTAAAAGTTCACCAAGTTGAGATGAGTTAGATATCAAACAGGTGCTCAAACTACTACTGTGCGAGATCTATGTGGTTTAAACTATTACCACGCGAGATCTATGTGGTTTTTGGATCTAATCCATGGATATAAATAAGGAAAAAGAAGGGCGGCGACGAACACTGATGAACGACAGAAACCCTAAGTGCAGATCTATGGTAAGAGAAAGGGGAGACTTACGGAGGCTATTGAGCAGCGGCGGCGCGCGGAGGAGCTCTGGTACGTTCAGGTTGATGCAGCGGCCAAGGTTGGTGCAGCAGTCGAAGGTTGACGGCGGCGGCCGAGGTCGAAGGGTCGGGCGTCGCGAGGATGACGATGAAGCGAAGAGGCACGAGGGGAAAATGGAAAGACCCCCTGGCCCTATTTATAAGGGAGATAAACGACATACGCGAAAATCGAGGAGCCGAATTTTTTGATATGAGGCGATCTGTCGCCTCGATTGTCGGAGGCTCGTTAATGACAGGTGACGTCAGGGCGGTTTACCATGATCCTAGAAGATGATGTCAAGGCGGTTTACAAGATTGTGTGAAGATGTTGAAGAAGAAATTTTCTTAAGTATTGAGGATTGACATGAACCAGTTCAAATCAATCTGGGGCCTAATGTTGGGGATATTACCACTGGGCATAAACGGCCAGGAGAGGCCGGGTTAACTTCATAAGTAGTTCATCTGTATCTGAAGCCCATGAAGACAGACGGTGACGCTTCATGAAGGCCCGGGGCCCAAAGCCGGTTTAAGGTCTGTAGACACAAACCGACATTGATATGTAAACTTGTGTTGTAAGATAGAAGTAGCAGAGACCGAGCCGGACATGATTATTGTGACACCCAAAAAATTTATTTGGTTTTATCAAATTCTTTATTTGATTGAAGGAGGTTATTTAAATTTTTCTTCTAAAGAACTCTCCTTCTCAAAAAATTTCTTTTATGACAAGTATTTTTGTTTGGCTTCATCCAAGACTTGATCTTTGGTCTGGGAGGTTTTTCATCTTGTGTTGAGTCAATACCAATGTTTTTCATTGGGAAAGTTTTTGAAAATCTTTTCTTTTTAAAATAGCCCTATGGCATATGGAGTGATTCTTTCCCTTTCAAAATTTCCGCTTGCAATGACCTAAGTGGAAATCCCCCTCCCAAAAGCCATCTCCCCACTTTGTGCCAAGTCAAACTTCCATTCCAGCAAGTTAAACTTCCCCATGATTTTATCTCCATTTATTTTTAATCAAAAACCTTTTCTGTCCTCTATTTTGACCCTTGGAGATTTACAAAGGAACCACTAGTTCTCCGTTGAGTTCTGCCTCCAAACAAATTTCCCTGGCTAGTCCTTAGAACCCTCAACCAAGATCCAGGAAGATCCACTGGTCTCCAGTTCAAAATTTTCAAAATGTGCTTGCTGCAAGTTTGGGCCATATTTGCAAAATTTGGTGAAATTCATTTGTTTCTTCCTCCTAAAAATCTGAGAAAATTCAGGCAGCCTCTGGATGCATCAAGAGGTCACCTCACCAAGTCCCAGCTCCAGAAAATTTTTCCTCGTGCCCAAATCATATCGTCGAACACCTGGCAGTGCACTGTTACTGTCAAAGTTCAGTGTTCAGAAAACAGTTTCAGAAGCCAGTGTCGTTTTCTTCAGAAACTTACCTCGATCTCGCCAGTAGCCGCAGTGGCGCCTTGCGCCCTGTTCCTCCTTCTTATCCCCGCGCCGCACGGTCGCCTGGACGCTTGCGGGCGTCGGCGGCGAGCTGGCCGAGGTGCGCCTCCCATGAGCGGCGGCAGCAGCGCCCGCTGCGGCTGCCAGAGAGGCGCAGCGTGGGACGGCGCCGTCCAGCACCGCCCAAGCCACCAGAGGCCACCGCGTGGCCGTCCCCTCCTCTGTGCACGCTGCAGAGCCGTCGTCGTGAACTGGGAGGCACGGAGCGCGCTCCCTGCCGCCGTCGTGCCCGTACGGCCGTTCCGTCGAGGACCGGAGCATTACCCCAATCCGACCGAGGTTTTAGCGGAGAAACGGTGCCAGTGGACCACCACGATGATGCCAACCACCTAAACCTCCTGCCCAACCTCTGCCTCGCCGTAATTGCTCGCCGGCGTTATCCCGTTCACGGCCACCTCCTCGGATCGCCTATAAAAGGAGGCCCCGAGCTCGAACTCGAACACGCACCATCCCTACACCCACAAGTACCACGCCAAGCCACTGGGAAGGCCTCGAGGAAGTCTTCTTCCCCAACTCCGGCCGCCTCGACCCGCTTCGGGATCCGGCAAGATTCACTCCAGTGCGTGCACCCCTGCCTCTCAACTCATGCCAGTAGCCTCCTAGTGCATCCACCTCTCTAACCCGCGCACCAATTTGGAGTTTGCAGCACCCACCGGAGAGTTCCACCCTCGCCCGAACCACCGTCCGCCGGAGATAAGGTCGCCGTCGACGTGGTGCTCGCCGACGGCCAAGTCCACCACCCACCGACGCGGAAGGACACCCTGAACCCGTAGGTACCCTCCGATCACCCTACCTCGCCGTGGATCAGCGCCGGCGACCACCGCAGCCTTCGGGCGCCGGCGAGCTCTGTTGGAGTTTGAACCTGACGGGTGGGACCCCCCCGTCAGCCTCTCTTTCTTTTCCCTTCGAACCGTTTTCTGAAGGCGCCTTCGGGCAAAGTGTGTTTTCTCTCTGGGCTGGCGTATTTCGTACCGAAGCGTTTTCTGCTTTTTCAAACAAGCCCCTGGATCTTTTCTGTTTCATCACAGATTAGTCCTTGGACTAAAACCCTTATATCTTTTAAACAAAAGATGCTTTTTGATTGATTCTTTTTTGTCAGTCTTATATTTTTGTCTAGTTTTTTATAGTATTTATTTGGAAAAAATTTGGAATAATTTTATACACGCAACGGTATTCACGTTAGTATACGGTTTCTTTATACCGTAGATTCCGGAGGAGGTGACGGAGCCGCGAACTTCGCCGAGCTAGACTCCGACTTCTCCGAACCAGGCAAGCATGTTTGAACCTTTGATATGATGGGTGTTTTGCATGTTTGCTTGAATAGTTTGTGCATGGCATATGGGCATCGGTGAGTGTTACGTTGCATGCAAGGCAACTAACCGTGTGCTTCGAAGTTTACTGTGATCTTTTGATGAGAGATGACCTGATCATGTGGTGACATGAGAGGTAGTAAGATGGTATTGTTGTAGCATGCCAGTCTTATGTCAACCGTTAAACTCCGACGTTAACGTGGACCGAGCCACGTTACCGTTCGTCCCCTTCCGTGCTGCCACATGTTTTCTGCAAAGAATACGGTTTAGTAAGTTGCAAACCTCTTTCCTTGTACACACCAAATAGAGGGGCCGGGATGAGGGTTCCATGGCCCTGGATTAAAGCCAGTCATCCGGTCAGGGGGCATGGGTGTTTCCGGTTGGGACCGAGAGGGGGGCACCCCTTAGAGCGCGCGATATAAATTTGATCCCATGCTACGCGAGGTTGTAGCCTCCCCGTCTCAAGGTTTTTCTTGAACGTTGCTTAGGGTGATTCCTGGCAACGGAATGTGGAATGGGTGTGTACTGGTTAGATGTGTTTCTCCTAAAATACCGTAAACGGAACTAGTCCCTTGTGACTACTGAAATCCGTTGGCTGTGGTTAAGAGTACAAACTCTGCAGAGTCAAAACCTTCCGAGTCATCGTGTCCATGGTCAAGGACCTGGGTCAATGTATCCAAACAGTATCCATATCAGTCTCAGTGTCAGTCCCTGTGTCAGTCTCCGTGGAAATCCCCGGTGAACAAGCTTGAGTGGTAAACCCGGTTGAATGTTATTCCTGTGGATGGACTAACCATTTTATTATTTCGTACCTGAGTATTTCCTTGAAATGATTTAACTTCATGAGCTACTGGAATATCGAGTTATGAAATATAAGCCCTTTATGTGATGTCGCTCAGACGTCCGACTGTGGCACCCTTGTTATTTACTTTTGATATAAGCCCTTTATGTGATGTCGCTCAGACGTCCGACTGTGGCACTCTTGTTATTTACTTTTGATATAAGCCCTTTATGTGATGTCGCTCAGACGTCCGACTGTGGCACTCTTGTTATTTACTTTTGATATAAGCCCTTTATGTGATGTCGCTCAGACGTCCGACTGTGGCACTCTTGTTATTTACTTTTGATATAAGCCCTTTATGTGATGTCACTCAGACGTCCGACTGTGGCACTCTTGTTATTTACTTTTGATATAAGCCCTTTACGTGATGTCGCTCAGACGTCCGACTGTGGCACGCACTGTCGTTTATATTCCATTATAAGCCCTTTATGTGGTGTCGCCCTGACGCCCGACTGCGGCATTGTTAATTTATTTGTACCCTTTCGAGGAGTCATTTCAGACACTCGATTGGCCTTCAGTATTACATTGGGATTTCGGGAGGACTACCGCCCGACTTCCTTTTTATTTCCCATGCATTGCCATTTTATTATTTGAGTGCGCATTATTAATCTGTTCATATGCATCATGTTTGCATTTGTTATATCTTATGTCCAAACTGTCTTGCGAGTACTTTCATAGTACTCACCTGGCTTGTTGATTTGGCCAGATGTTGACGAAGGCGATCTCATGGATGATGAGTTTGATAGCGAGTCCGACGCCTAGAGGAGTCCCAGTCAGTCCCGTGCGATCCTGGATTTGGTCACGTGTATTATATACGCTTCCGCCACCCAAATAAAAGTCCTCGAGCCTCACTCCGACGCTCGATGAGCTGTAAGATTTAGGAGTCATGTCACCCACTTCACTGTGACATATCCACCACCACTTTTATTACGAGTCAGTAGTTATGCCACCATACCCTTGTGTCATATCCGCCTTTATGTATAATATCGGCGTGCTTGTAATAAATTGTTGAGCAGCCTCCGCTCAACCTTGTATTATATTTAGTACACCTGGATATTTCTGTAATCAAGAATTTGTCTACCAGTAAGAAGGATTCTTCTCTACTGGTCCGTTAAAGGGATCGGTTTCTCAATAAATGTTTTATTGGAAAACCGGTCGTGACAAACTTGGTATCAGAGCCAGGCTGACTGTAGGAAGCCACTAGGTGCGATCGCTAATCGGTTATTAGCGTTTTTAGTGCTTTTTCAGCATTTTGCAAATGTAGCTATTTTCTGTTGGTCATCATAAATTTATGATTTGACTACTCAGAATTTTTGCCTACTTTTGCAGATGGCTGGCAACGACTGCGAGTCACGGGTGTTCACCAATGTGCCTGAGGGGTTTGTCAAACTTCTCGTCTCCATCACCAAGCTCACGATCGGGCCGTCGACTCGTCCAGAGTTCACACTTTACCAGCACAAGCTCAGCGACGACGTGTCTATGCACCAGGCCGTGGTGCAATTCAAGGGAGGACGTTCTGCGTCTCGCCACTTCCGTTTTGTGGGAAGGGCCATGCCTACGGAGAGGCATGCCATGCAGATGGCCGCCCGTGAGGCGATAGCTCGTCTTCGGGATGTTCTTCCTACGATGAAGACTCGTCGCTACCGCTACCTCCCATGCCATGTGCCATATACTTGTCACTATGCATTCGCCTGCCATAGGGGAGAGAGAGATGAAGCTATCGAGATGCTGGTTGAGTATCTCAAAGCTCTGGAGGCAGCTTTCGACAACCTCGTGGACGACCTTGTGGCTGCCCGTATGGACTCAGTTCAGGGCTGTTCTGCCAACAGGAGGGAGCTTCTCCACATGGCACCGCCACTGACTTTCGTCTCGTCCTCAGCATCCTATTCACCTGCCATTTTAGCCACCGCTCGCCGTCTGCCTACCACTGAGGAGTTTGACCAGGTCATTGCTCCTACTCCAGTCAGAGCTGCACCACCGACCGCACCCGCACCAACTCCTCAACGCAGTGCTACGCGCCTGGAGCCTATTAGGGAGGAGGAGGAGGTTGAGTCTCCTGCACCTCTGGGTCTTACCCTCGGCAGGCAGAAGGAAGTTTTCACCATCTCCGACTGAGTGCGCCTAGCAGCCGTGTGATGTACCCGCTTGTATGATATGTTTATATGTACATAGGTTTGGTGAGAAGTAGTTTGTGTGCGCATCATGTAGGAACTCGGAGAAGTGCACTAGCCTAAATAACATGTCAGGAATGTGTACGCACATCCTGAGTGATGTATTGTATATTTACGACTCGCGTGTAAGATATGTACTGAGCAGTCCTTCTCCGTGCGCAATCAAGTATTTTTCTTGAAAAAAATCTTGAGGTCTTTTAAATTTTCGCCTTTGCAAAATTTTCCTTGTGCCACACAGTTCTTCTCATGAGTTTTGCAAAATAATACCCCAGAGTGGAAAATGCCTCGTCCCTGGACTCGTTCCATGCCAAATCCACCGGAAGAAGTTTATGGAACCCAGACAAGCAACAACTTCACACAGGGGCAGTCTAGTCAGCAGGGCAGCGAGGCAGCATTTTCTCAAGTATGCCGCCTTTTCGAACAAAGCCAGCAGCATCACCAAGAAATGATGAATCACGTCATCAATATGGGAAATCACCGTGAGCCATACCAACCGCATTCCAAGTTGTCTGAACTACAAAAGACACGTCCTCCAACGTTCGCTCACACTGATAGGCCGCTTGAGGCCGATGATTGGCTTCGAGAAATCGAAAGGAAGTTGATTATTGCACAATGTTCAGATCGTGAGAAGGTGCTTTATGCACCTCACTACCTCACTGGAGCAGCTGCAGCATCGTGGGAAAATTTTCTACACATGCACCCCAATGAACATAACATCACCTGGGAAGAGTTTAAGGAAGGTTTTCGTGGGGCGCACATCCCCAGGAGCATTATAAAGATCAAGAAAAGGGAGTTTGATGACCTCAAGCAGAGAGGCATGACAGTGACTGAGTACAACAGTCAGTTTACTCAACTATCTCGTTATGCCTACGATGAGCATATGACTGAGAATAAAAGGATGGAAAAAAATTTGGACGGCCTGGCGCCAGCACTAAAATGCCAACTGGTCGTACACACCTTTCCAGATTTCAAAACACTGGTTGACAAGGCTATTACATTGGAGAATGAGCGCCGCAGTCTGGAGGATATTCGCAAGCGAAAAAGGGACAAGACGGCTCATGCTCGCAACAACCGGAGCAAGACTGATATTCAGAGGAATGAAGCGAGAAAATCCACGACCACTGCTCTAAGGCCAACCAAACATTTCCATTCAAGGGACAAGGACTTTACGTACCGCCCAGGTGTCACTTGCTATGCTTGTGGAGAGGAAGGGCACTATGCCAAACAGTGCCCAAAGCCAAGGAACTCGGCCCCCAAGCCGAACAATGGTGGAAATAATCCAGCCCCCAGGCGTAACAATTTCAACCCCAACAACAATCACAAGAAGGGTCACCTGAACCATGTGACCAAGGAGGAAGCACAGAATGCCCCAGACATCGTGCTCGGTACGTTCCCTGTCAACACAATACCTGCCACGGTTTTGTTTGATTCTGGAGCTTCTCACTCGTTCATTTCGAAGAGTTTTGTTTTGCAACATGGTTTTCCGATACTTCCTTTGGAAAAGTCCATGATCATCAAGTCCCCCGGGAATAAGCAGATCACTCAGAGTTACTGCCAAGGTGTGATTATTGAGTTTGAAAGACTAAAGTTTCAGGCGAATCTCATCGTGTTGGAAAATAAAGGACTGGATGTTATCCTAGGAATGGACTGGTTAACCACCAACAAGGGATTTATCGACTGCTTCAATCGGACTGTAATCCTCACTCACCATCACGGCAAGACAATAAAAGTTGCAGCTCAAGAGAGACCACGGTCACGGCAACCAAAGTTGAACAAGGTGGACATTTCAGAATTGAGAAAAGTTCCAGTGGTGTGTGAGTTTTCCGACGTATTTCCCGAAGAACTACCAGGCATGCCACCAGACCGAGAAATAGAGTTCAGCATTGAACTAGCACCTGGCACCACCCCCATTTACAAGAAACCTTATAGAATGGCACCCTCCGAGTTGGTAGAATTAAAGAAGCAAATAAAAGAATTACTGGACAAAGGATTTATACGAGCCAGCTCCTCACCTTGGGGTTCACCAGTATTATTTGCCAAGAAAAAGGATGGGACACTGAGATTGTGTATAGACTATCGAGCACTCAACATGGTCACCATCAAAAACAAATATCCGATGCCACGGATAAATGATTTATTTGACCAGCTCGCACAAGCCAAGGTGTTCTCAAAAATTGATTTAAGATCGGGATATCATCAATTAAAGGTACGGACAGAAGATATCCCTAAGACAGCATTCACCTCCAGATACGGATTATATGAGTTCACAGTAATGCCGTTTGGACTGACGAACGGCCCCGCATATTTCGTCCACCTCATGAACAAAGTGTTTATGAAATTTATGGACAAATTTGTTGTGGTGTTCATTGACGATATTCTGGTATACTCAAAGACACCGGAAGAACATGCTGAACATCTCAGAATTGTATTGGGAGAATTAAGGAAACATCAATTGTACGCCAAATTTAGCAAATGTGAATTTTGGCTAAGACAGGTTGGTTTTCTAGGCCATGTACTGACCCAAGAAGGCGTTGCCGTAGACCCAGAGAAGGTCAAGGCCGTACTTGGCTGGAAACCACCAGCCAACGTAACTGATGTACGAAGTTTCCTAGGAATGGCTGGATATTACCGAAGGTTTATTGAAGGATTCTCCACCGTGGCAAAACCAATGACACAGTTACTCAAGAAAGATAAGAAATTTGTATGGACTGAAGCGTGCGAGAAAAGCTTCCAAGAACTCAAAAGGAAATTAACAACAGCACCGGTTTTGGTTGTGCCGGACATACACAAAAGTTTTGAAGTGTATTGTGACGCATCCCGGAAGGGCCTCGGGTGCGTATTGATGCAAGACAGCAAAGTTGTCGCATATGCTTCCAGGCAACTACGGAAGCATGAAGAAAATTATCCTACTCATGACTTGGAGCTAGCAGCAGTCATCCATGCACTCAAAGAGTGGAGGCACTTTTTGCTGGGAAATCGTTGTGAAATATATACGGATCATAAAAGCCTTAAATATATTTTCACGCAACCAGAGCTCAATTTACGACAACGACGCTGGTTGGAATTAGTCAAGGACTATGATGTCGGCATTCACTACCATCCAGGGAAAGCAAATGTAGTGGCAGACGCTCTTAGTCGGAACCCCAGCTCGGGCAACGACAGTCTACAGAACTTGAGGCCTGAAATTCAGCAGGAGTTCGCCAAACTCAACATGGTGATAGTCGCGGAGGGCAACGTATCAAATCTGGAGATACAGCCCACCCTAATGGAACAAATTAAGAAGGCTCAGCATGGACATCCCAGCATCGAAGGTATAAAGAGAAAAATGAGCCTTGGCAAGGCTTCAGAGTTCGTCATAGACAATGAGGGAGTATTATGGTACGGGGACAGACTTTGCGTACCAAACATTGAGGACCTCAAACAGCAAATCCTAACCGAAAGCCACACCGCCCCATATTCAATCCACCCTGGAGGAACCAAAATGTACAAAGACATTCAGGAAAGATTTTGGTGGCACGGTATGAAGAGGGATATAGCCACATTCATTGCATGTTGTGATTCGTGTCAGCGCATTAAAGCCGAGCACCAAAAACCAGCAGGGCTGCTACAGCCAAACAGGATACCTGAGTGGAAATGGGACGAAATTGGAATGGATTTTATCGTCGGACTACCTCGATCACAACGCGGAAATGATGCCATATGGGTCATCACAGATAGGCTAACCAAGGTAGCACATTTCATTCCCGTGAAGACGACCTACTCCACTCAGAAGCTTGCTAAGCTTTATCTCTCCCGTATAGTTTGTCTGCATGGAGTCCCAAAGACTATAATATCCGACCGGGGCACTCAATTTGTCTCTAAATTTTGGGATCACTTACAACAAGCTCTGGGCACTCAACTAGCATTCAGTACAGCGTACCACCCCCAGACTGATGGACAAACTGAACGCGTGAACCAAATCCTAGAGGACATGCTGAGAGCCTGTGTTCTCACCTATGGAACCAGTTGGGAGGAAAGCTTGCCATATGCCGAGTTCGCATACAACAACAGTTACCAAGCCAGCCTACAAATGGCACCTTTTGAAGCATTGTACGGACGGAGATGTCGTACCCCATTAAACTGGTCAGAAACAGGTGACAGTCGTATCTTCGGCCCAGGCATGCTCAAGGAAGCCGAGGAGAAAGTTAAACAAATCAGGGACCGACTCAAGACAGCTCAAAGCCGACAAAAGAGCTATTACGATCGAAAACATCGTGAGGTCAGCTTTGAACCCGGTGAATATGTATACCTACGAGTGTCTCCTATGAGGGGCCTGCAACGGTTCAAAATTAAAGGGAAGCTAGCCCCAAGATTTATTGGACCCTTCTGTGTAGTTGCACGAAGAGGCACAGTAGCCTACCAGCTAGACCTACCCAAAGAGCTGTCAGACGTCCACGACGTGTTCCACGTCTCACAGTTGAGGAAATGTGTGAGCAACCCGGAAAAGCATGTATCTCATGAGAGCATTGACGTGCAACCAGACCTCACCTACAGAGAGCGGCCAGTAAAAATATTGGAAGAGTCTGAAAGGAGGACCCGTCAGAAAACAATTAAATTTTTCAAGGTTCAGTGGAGCAATCACACCGAGGATGAAGCAACATGGGAAAGAGAGGATTTTCTTCACGCAGAGTACCCACATCTATTTGAGGATCAGCTGAAATCTCGGGGACGAGATTTTTCCTAAGGGGGTAGGTGTTGTGACACCCAAAAATTTTATTTGGTTTTATCAAATTCTTTATTTGATTTGAAGGAGGTTATTTAAATTTTTCTTCTAAAGGACTCTCCTTCTCAAAAAATTTCTTTTATGACAAGTATTTTGTTTGGTTCATCCAAGACTTGATCTTTGGTCTTGGAGGTTTTTCATCTTGTGTTGACTCAACACAATGTTTTTCATTGGGAAAGTTTTTGAAAATCTTTTCTTTTTAAAATAGCCCTATGGCATATGGAGTGATTCTTTCCCTTTCAAAATTTCCTCTTGCCATGACCTAAGTGGAAATCCCCTCCCAAAAGCCATCTCCCCACTTTGTGTCAAGATAAACTTCAAATCCAGCAAGTTAACTCCCCCATGATTTTATCTCCATTTATTTCTAATCAAAAACCTTTTCTGTCCTCTATTTTGACCCTTGGAGATTTACAAAGGAACCACTAGTTCTCCTTTGAGTTTTGCCTCCAAACAAATTTCCCTGGCTAGTCCTTAGAACCCTCAACCAAGATCCAGGAAGATCCACTGGTCTCCAGTTCAAAATTTTCAAAATGTGCTTGCTGCAAGTTTGGGCCATATTTGCAAAATTTGATGAAATTCATTTGTTTTCTCCTCCTAAAAATCTGAGAAAATTCAGGCAGCCTCTGGATGCATCAAGAGGTCACCTCACCAAGTCCCAGCTCCAGAAACATTTCCCTCGTGCCCAAATCATATCGTCGAACACCTGGAGGGCACTATTACTGTCGAAGTTCAGTGTTCAGAAAACAGTTTCAGAAGCCAGTGTCGTTTTCTTTAGAAACTTACCTCGATCTCGCCAGTAGCCGCGGTGGCGCCTTGCTCCCTATTCCCCTTCTTATCCACCGCGCCGCACGGTTGCCTGGACACTTGCGGGCGTCGGCGACGAGCTGGCAGAGGTGCGCCTCATCATGAGCGGCGGCAGCAGCGCCCGCTGCGGCTGCCAGAGAGGCGCAGCGAGGGACGGCGCCGTCCAGCACCGCCCAAGCCACCAGAGACCACCGCGTGGCCGTCCCCTCCCCTGTGCATGTTGTAGAGCCGTCGTCGTGAACTGGAAGGCACGGAGCGCGCTCCCTGCCGCCGTCGTGCCCGTACGGCCGTTCCGTCGAGGACCGGTGCATTACCCCAATCCGGCCGAGGTTTAGCGGGGAAACGGTGCCAGTGGAACACCACGATGATGCCAAACCACCTAAACCCCCTGCCCAACCTCTGCCTCGCCGTAATTGCCCGCCGGCGTTATCCCGTTCACGGCCACCTCCTCGGATCGCCTATAAAAGGAGGTCCCGAGCTCGAACTCGAACACGCACCATCCCTACACCCCACAAGTACCACGCCAAGCCACTGGGAAGGCCTCGAGGAAGTCTTCTTCCCCAACTCCGGCCGCCTCGACCCGCTTCGGGATCCGGCAAGATTCACTCCAGTGCGTGCACCCCTGCCTCTCAACTCATGCCCGCTAACCCGCGCACCAATTTGGAGTTTGCAGCACCCACCGGAGAGTTCCACCCTCGCCCGAACCACCGTCCGCCGGAGATAAGGTCGCCGTCGACGTGGTGCTCACCGACGGCCAAGTCCACCACCCACCGACGCGGAAGGACACCCTGAACCCGTAGGTACCCTCCGATCACCCTACCTCGCCGTGGATCAACGCCGGCGACCACCGCAGCCTTCGGGCGCCGGCGAGCTCTGTTGGAGTTTGAACCTGACGGGTGGGACCCCCCCGTCAGCCTCTCTTTCTTTTCCTTCGAACCGTTTTCTGAAGGCGCCTTCGGGCAAAGTGTGTTTTCTCTCTGGGCTGGCGTATTTCGTACCGAAGCGTTTTCTGCTTTTTCAAACAAGCCCCTGGATCTTTTCTGTTTCATCACAGATTAGTCCTTGGACTAAAACCCTTATATCTTTTTAACAAAAGATGCTTTTTGATTGATTCTTTTTTTGTCAGTCTTATATTTTCGTCTAGTTTTTTATAGTATTTATTTGGAAAAAATTTGGAATAATTTTTATACACGCAACGGTATTCACGTTAGTATACGGTTTCTTTATACCGTAGATTCCGGAGGAGGTGACGGAGCCGCGAACTTCGCCGAACTAGACTCCGACTTCTCCGAACCAGGCAAGCATGTTTGAACCTTTGATATGATGAGTGTTTTGCATGTTTGCTTGAATAGTTTGTGCATGGCATATGGGCATCGGTGCGTGTTACGTTGCATGCAAGGCAACTAACCGTGTGCTTCGAAGTTTACTGTGATCTTTTGATGAGAGATGACCTGCTCATGTGGTGACATGAGAGGTAGTAAGATGGTATTGTTGTAGCATGCCAGTCTTATGTCATCCGATAAACTCCGACGTTAACGTGGACCGAGCCACGTTACCGTTCGTCCCCTTCCGTGCTGCCACATGTTTTCTGCAAAGAATACGGTTTAGTAAGTTGCAAACCTCTTTCCTTGTACACACCAAATAGAGGGGCCGGGATGAGGGTTCCATGGCCCTGGATTAAAGCCAGTCATCCGATCAGGGGACATGGGTGTTTCCGGTTGGGACCGAGAGGGGGGCACCCCTTAGAGCGCGCGATATAAATTTGATCCCATGCTACGCGAGGTTGTAGCCTCCCCGTCTCAAGGTTTTTCTTGAATGTTGCTTGGGGTGATTCCTGGCAACGGAATGTGGAATGGGTGTGTACTGGTTAGATGTGTTTCTCCTAAAATACCGTAAACGGAACTAGTCCTTGGTGACTACTGAAATCCGTTGGCTGTGGTTAAGAGTACAAACTCTGCAGAGTCAAAACCTTCCGAGTCATCATGTCCATGGTCAAGAACCTGTATCCAAACAGTATCCATATCAGTCCCAGTGTCAGTCCCTGTGTCAGTCTCCGTGGAAATCCCCGGTGAACAAGCTTGAGTGGTAAACCCGGTTGAACGTTATTCCTGTGGATGGACTAACCATTTTATTATTTCGTACCTGAGTATTTCCTTGAAATGATTTAAATTCATGAGCTACTGGAATATCGAGTTATGAAATATAAGCCCTTTATGTGATGTCGCTCAGACGTCCGACTGTGGCACCCTTGTTATTTACTTTTGATATAAGCCCTTTATGTGATGTCGCTCAGACGTCCGACTGTGGCACTCTTGTTATTTACTTTTGATATAAGCCCTTTATGTGATGTCGCTCAGACGTCCGACTGTGGCACTCTTGTTATTTACTTTTGATATAAGCCCTTTATGTGATGTCGCTCAGACGTCCGACTGTGGCACTCTTGTTATTTACTTTTGATATAAGCCCTTTATGTGATGTCGCTCAGACGTCCGACTGTGGCACTCTTGTTATTTACTTTCGATATAAGCCCTTTTCGTGATGTCGCTCAGACGTCCGACTGTGGCACGCACTGTCGTTTATATTCCAATATAAGCCCTTTATGTGGTGTCGCCCTGACGCCCGACTGCGGCATTGTTAATTTATTTGTACCCCTTTCGAGGAGTCATTTCAGACACTCGTTTGGCCTTCAGTATTACATCGGGATTTCGGGAGGACTACCGCCCGACTTCCTTTTTATTTCCCACGCATTGATATTTTATTATCTGAGTGCGCATTATAAATCTGTTCATATGCATCATGTTTGCATTTGTTATATCTTATGTCCAAACTGTCTTGCGAGTACTTTCATAGTACTCACCTGGCTTGTTGATTTGGCCAGATGTTGACGAAGGCGATCTCATGGATGATGAGTTTGATAGCGAGTCCGACGCCTAGAGGAGTCCCAGTCAGTCCCGTGCGACCCTGGATTTGGTCACTTGTTTTATATACGCTTCCGCCACCCAAATAAAAGTCCTCGAGCCTCACTCCGACGCTCGATGAGCTGTAAGATTTAGGAGTCCTGTCACCCACATCACTGTGACATATCCACCACCACTTTTATTACGAGTCAGTAGTTATGCCACCATACCCTTGTGTCATATCCGCCTTTATGTATAATATCGGCGTGCTTGTAATAAATTGTTGAGCAGCCTCCGCTCAACCTTGTATTATATTTAGTACTCCTGGATATTTCTGTAATCAAGAATTTTGTCTACCAGTAAGAAGGATTCTTCTCTACTGGTCCGTTAAAGGGATCGGTTTCTCAATAAATGTTTTATTGGAAAACCGGTCGTGACAATTATGAGCCGGCCTCGGAGTCTGTAAACCGACGGGCGTCAACCCATGTATATAAGGGGACGACCCAGCGGCGGTTCAGGGACAACAGACAACAACTCGAGACTCAGGCAAAGCGTATTCGCTCCCTGGTCATCGAAACCCCATCAATTCCATCACAACTGGACGTAGGCTTTTACCTTCATCGTAAGGGGCCGAACTAGTATAAAACTCTCTAGCGTCCCTTGTCCGCTTTAACCCCTTTAAGCTAACCCGTAGCGATGGCTCCACGACTAAGTCCTTTCTCTAGGACATATGCCGTGACAAAACCACGACAGTATGGATGAAAAATTCATGAGGGCGAAGATAATGTTCCCACTCACGCAAACTCGCCATAAAGCATATAGCTCTTTATCATAGATGGGGTGATTGAGTTGCGCTCTGGAAAGTTTTTCGCTAAAGTACGCAATTGGGCGCTTCTCTTGCGTTAACACACCTCCTATGCCATTACCACTAGCATCGCAATGAATTTCAAAAGGTTTGTCAAAGTTGGGTAATGCAAGCACGGGAGCATGAGTAAGCAAATTCTTAAGCTCACTAAATGCGCTATCTTGAGATGGTCCCCAAACAAAGGATGCATTGTTATTGCTCAAAGCATGTAAAGGAGACACAGTGGTGCTAAAATCCCTAACAAATCTACGGCAGTAACTGGCTAAACCAAGGAAGCTACGCACTTGTTGCAAGTTGGTTTGTTGGGGCCAAGTTTTAATAGCATTGATCTTAGATTCATCAACATGAACACCCTGAGAAGACACAACAAAACCCTAGAAAACAAGCTTATCAACACCGAAAAGGCATTTATCCATATTAGCATAAAGGCGCACTTTCCGAAGGGTTTGCAACACGGTTCTAAGATCGGTGACATGATCTTTGAAGGGTTTGCTAAACACAAGAATATCGTCAAAATATACCACAACAAATACACCAATATAGGGTCGAAGAACAAAATGCATGACTCTCATGAAAGTACCAGGTGCATCGGATAAACCCGTTGGCATAACAAGCCATTCATATAAGCCAAACTTGGTCTTAAATGCGGTTTTCCATTCATCACCTTCTTGGATGCATATTTGGTAGTAGCCACTCTTAAGATCAATTTTAGAGGAAATGGTGGCTCCGCTAAGCTCATCTAGCATATAATCTAGGCGTGGAATGGGGTAACGATAACGCACGATAATAGCATTTATACGACGACAATCGAAACACATGCGATATGTACCATCTTTCTTGGGAACAAAGATTACCGGTACGGCACAAGGGCTCAAACTTTCTCGTACATGGCCATTGTCGATGGGTTGTTGGACTTGCCGTTGGATCTCCTTAGTGTACTCGGGGTTGAATCGGTAGGGAGCCTTGTTAGCAAGGGGTGCTCCGGGGACGAGGTCAATTCGGTACTCGATACCTCGTCGTGGAGGTAGACCCGAAGGTAGCTCATCGGGGAAAACATCTTGAAATTCCTGCAATAGAGAAGATAACACTAAAGGTAGATTGTGAGAGGTGTTAGGTTTTGGTGCCTCGTCTTCGCACAAAAGGACATAGTGCATGACACTTGATGGGTTCTCACACACTTCTCTCATCTCACTTTTGGTGGCAAATAGGACTAGATTTTTCTTGTCGCTCATCGTGGAGGCACTCAATTTGGGCTTGTCGCGCTCACTCTCTTTTTGGTGGTTCATTCTCTCACTATTTTCTCCATGATGGGTGGCTTGCTTGTCGGCGATCACTTGGCTTGGAGACATAGGTCGTAGCACGTAAGCTTTTCCTTTCATCTTGAAGCTATAGTGATTTGTTCGCCCATTATGGATCGTGCCTCGGTCAAATTGCCATGGTCATCCAAGAAGAAGGTGGCAAATGGACATTGGAATGACATCACACTCCAAAGTGTCTTCGTATGCTCCGATCTTGAAGGAAACTTGTACCATATGCTCGACTTGGATAGTGCCGGAGTCGCTTAGCCATTGAACCTTGTAGGGGTGCGGGTGCTTCATATTGACCAATTGAAGTTTAGAGCATAGTTCTTCACTTGCCAAGTTGTGAGAACTCCCTCCATCGATGATGACCTTGATGGACCTTCCATTAATGACGGCCTTGGTGTGGAAGATATGGCATCTTTGGTCCTCTTCTTGTTGATGTTGAAGAGTCAAGACCTTGGATACAATGAGAGCGGGGCTCGAATCTTCGTCGCAAAAGACTTGATTATCTTCATCTTCGTTCACTTGCTGGTGCATGGCCACTTGCTCAATGGATTCCATTTCCTCTTCACTCATGGAGTCATATGTTCCGTCATCGTTGAGGATCATGGTGCGCTTGTTTGTACACTCAACAGACTTGTGGCCTCAGCCGCCGCATGTGAAGCATTTAAAGGAACTTGTCTTGATTGTCTCATCGGTCGGAGTAGATGATGATGAAGCTCTCGGCTTGAAGTTTCTTGTAGTAGGAGGATGACTTGAGGTAGTCGAAGCTTTCTTGTAACTTTACTTGTCGACGTTGCTTGGGGTAGCTTTGGTTGAGGTAGAAGGTGTTGGAGTCATTGAAGCTTGGGTGTTGGAGAAGCCGTAGCTCTTGGAAGAGTACTTGGCATACTTGAAGTCATCTTGCAATTGATGTTCCGCTTTGGTAGCTTGGTGCACTAGCTCGATGAGGTTCGAGTATGGTTCAAAGTCAGCTATCTTCTTGATAGAATGATTGAGTCCATTCAAGAAACGTGTCGTAGTTTGCTCATCATCTTCCATGACATTGGCTCGTATCATGGCAATGTGCATTTCCTTGTAGTACTCTTCAACTCTCTTGGTTCCTTGCTTGAGTAGTTGGATTTTCTTGAAGAGGTCGCAGTTGTAGTAGGTTGGCACGAAACGAGCTCTCATGACATCCTTCATTTGCACCCAAGTTGTGATGGGTAGTTCACCTCTTGCCTCTCGGCGCTCAATGACTTGTTCCCACCAAATGAGGACGTAATCTTGGAACTCAAGGGATGCCATCGCGATCTTGTTCTCTTCCTCATAGTTGTGAAAGCAGAAGATTTTGTTAACCTTCAATGCCCACGAAGGTACTCTTCGGGATCATTGCTTCCATTGAACTTGGGCATGGTGAACTTGAGCTTGCTGTAGCGTTGCTCTTCATTGTGTTGGGGTCGGGGATGATGACGTCCTTGATGAGGAGGATTGTCTCCCTCAACTTGCTCTTGTCTTGGAGGATTTCCATTGTCTCGTTGTTCTTGGTGAACTTGAGGTTCTTGTTGAGCTTGTGGAGGAGGTTGTCGAGCTTGTGGAGGAGCTTGAGGAACTTGACGATGTACTCTTGGTTGATAAATCGTCTCTTGAACTTCATCGCGAAGCGCTTCTTGGTGCTCACGATTTTGCCGGTTGTGTGTCGCTACGGCTCAACTTGAATCTCGGAGGGCACGTTGCTCCTCAAGTGCTTGAGCTTCTCGTCGTTGTTGTTCTTAGCGTTGTGCCTCGGCATCTTGGTGTTGTCACGCTCGCTCTTCCTCTTCTTGTTGGCGTTGGCATTGCCGTTCTTGTGCTTGCGCAAATGTAGCTTGGTTTTGATGGTGTCGTTATTCTTGCGCGTGAAGTTGCTCTTGAGAGTCATTGTCATGTAGAGGATTGCGGTTTGCTTGACGGTCCTGGCGCACAACTCGTCGATGAGTGTCTGATGATGGGGTACTTGAACCGGAGATAACGTCGTTGGAGTGTTGACTCGAGCGGCTCCATCTTGAGTAGGACGACAAGGTAGAAGAGTGCTTGACCATCATGGTTCGAATATCCTCCTTGAGAGCTGTCATGGATGTGTCGACGTAGTCTTTTGTATGTTGCTTCGATTGTCGTAAGTAGGTGGCGAGGTTGTCGATGCGGTCTCCCAAAGCTTGTTGTTCATGATGTAAAGCTTTGTGGGCACCGAAGAGGTGGCTCTTGGTGACGTAGGAAGTCATATCGTCGTCTTGCTCGATGAAGAGTGGGTTGGTAGAAGTACTTGGCCTATCCATCAGTCCAAGCAATATGTGAGTGGGAAAAAGAGAAGAACTTATACCAAATGTACCTTGACCGATGTTGAAGATGGATCAATGATCACTCAAATGTGTAACAAGGAAATAGCACAATTGGTACCAATTCTTGTCGGTTCTCACACCTACAAAAATAAAAGCTTATGGTGGCGCTCGGTTAGGATGGTGGCACAAAATTGGATGCAATTGTTAGTGAGCTTCAATAATGTTGGAAAAGATTCACAAATTTGCAAATGCAACAAGTACACCAATAGCAAGATATGGTACACGGAAACACACACACGGATAGATAAATGGGGTCGTGCAACCAAGGAATGAGCCAAAATGTGGAATGCACAAAAATGCTCTTGTTGCACAACACTAGAGAGACACTAGCACGATTTCACAATAGGCGGATGCGAAACTTGTGCACAACCTACTAAGCAAAAATGCAACGACTTCTATCGCATGTATGCTATATGTATGGTATTCCGATGACATGATCCAACATGATCGAGTATGACTATCTTAATGTAGTATGATGCTATGGTTCTTGCTTAAAAGCTCTTTGCTTATCTTTCACTTTTGCTTAAAAGCTTGTTTGGCTCTTTGTCTTTTGAGCTCTTTTTCATGCAAAACTTCACGAACCAAGATAGCAATTGTGTATGCAATGACAACTTTGTGACACAAAAGATGATACCAAGATATGTACCAAGATGATATGGTAAGTATGCGATGGGAAGTATGACCACTAATGTGCAAAAGTGACGTTGCTGGCAATACTCAAAGGCTAGTCTCGATAGGTAAGATACGCAAAATTGGGCTATGGTGGTTATCAATGTAATGGCAAGGCGTAGACCAAGATGTCGTCGAGATTACCGTCCTTGCTTACGGTTCACGGTGTCAAAATTGTTGAGCGGTTGTTGTCGATGACGAGTCCGTGGCGAAGATGAGCGGCGGTGATGTTGATGTCGAACCGTCCGTAAGTAGACGAAACACGTTAGGAAACGGAAACCACAACTCAAATTCTCAAGGCAAAAATGTGTCAAAATTTTCGGAGTTAGGGGCGGGTAAGCGATGGTGGTGTTTGCGGAAAGCAGTGGTGGTATGCGGAAGTGTATGTGGGTACCGGAGCAAAATTTGGCGAAAGTTAGGCGGGAAACGGGGCGGTTGGTGGAGATGATGCTGTCAGGGGCCGGATGTCCGGGCTTGAGGGCCAGATGTCCGGGGTGGCCGGCTGTCTGGGGTTCGGGCCGGATGTCTGGGCTCGGGATCCGTGGATGAACTTGATGAACTCGTGGGGATCGAAAGTCCGAGGCAAAATTTGAGAGATTTTGTGGATGGAAATTGGGGAAAAGATGGCGGAAAGCTAGATCTACTTGCAACACATGAAATTCACGGATCAGATCCAACAAAACTTCATCACACCAACAAATCACAAAATCAATTTGGGGGGCTATTTTTGCGGGGAATTTTAGAATTTGGGACAAAATCAAGAAAACAAGGCTAGAAAAGAAAGGGGGTAGGGGCTCCAAATTCATGATCAACCTTGCTCTGATCCAAGATGATGTAGGGTGAAAGCCTAGATGGCCGATCTTTCACGAAAGGAGCGAATCCCGCGATGAACACGAAGAACACGAGGAGAAATCACGAGGGGAAACACGAGAGAATCACTCGAACCAACAAGATTAGGTCACACGTATGCTAGATCCTTGAAACACAAAGAGATACATGATTCGAATCCAACAAAGGACGATACATAGGTAACTAGTTCTTCTCCGTGAGGAGGTCTTGAGGTCTTCCTGTTAGGGGTCTTGAATCCAAGATGGATCTTCTCCAAAAAGGCGACGATCTCTCTCGGTGGGGTAGATCTGGATGGATGAGCGAGGCTCTATCTCACATATGAGCTATCCAACGCTAACCCTATATATAGTCTAGGGGTACGAAGGGGTACATGGGCCTCGGCCCAACACTGTGCGCAGACAGGGGAGGCCGGACGTCCAGGTGTCGGGCCGGATGTCCGGGCTGGGCTGGCGCCGTCCTGATGCTCTCTGGATAGGGCTGGTCCGGATGTCCGGGCGTCGGGCCGGATGTCTGGGACTTCGCGAGGGGCCGGATGTCCGGGGTCGTGGCCGGATGTCCGGGCTGTTGGGGCCGATTTGGTTGCTCTCTGGATAGCAAGGGTCTGATTTCCGGGTGTTGGGCCAGATGTCTAGGATGGGCCGGATGTTCGGGCTGGGCCAGATGTCCGGGGCCTGTAGGTACTCGGCGGCGCTGTGGTTGATGCTCCAGGGGCCGGATGTCCAGGGTCATGGCCGGATGTCCGGGACCTGGGAGCTCTTCTTGACTCCTTTCGTTGGTTCTCTTCAACCATGAATTTGGGGACTTGTCCGTCTTCACGTGCATCTTCGGGAGGGTCTTCTTGGTACCTAATCATGCACAACATTCCGGACTTTGGTAGTAGCCATGTCTCGAGTGGATCATATACGATATCACTAAGGAAAGAAGTCACCTCGGTCTCGAGTGCTCTAGCTCGTGCTCGTGTCATAGGTCCTCTTGGCACTTGGTGAGACGATGGTAGGTCCATGGGGATGACCATAGGATGCCCCGCATCACTATGCGTACTCGTTGGGTTCCACCATATTATCAACGTGAATTACTTCAAAAACTGTAGCGTTTAAGACAAGGAAAAAATTTATGTAGAGTATTTGAAACATCCCAAATTTTCAATTTGGTATGTTATACATTAGATCATCATGCATATCATATTTTATTGCATTTTGATTTGCGATCCTAGAAATTTCACGCAACTCAAGGACCCACGGAGAGAGTTGGGGATTTCGTTATTTTCATATTTGGGTTTTCTCAAATTTTGAAAATAGGATCATTTGTTTTAATTATTTTTCTCTCCGAAAATATTTCATACCAAAATATATGAGAGGGGATAAAATGACTTCTACACAAATAATGAAATATTGGAGGAAAAATATTAAAAACAAATATTTGATTTTATTTGTATTTTATTTGATTTATTCGAATTAGGAGAAATACGCGTTTTTCAAAATTGCATTTCAGGCCCAAATAAATGTTCATCTTGTCCGGCTTATTTTTAGAGGACGGGAAAATTTTATTTCGGGATTTTTGGAGTCTGTTTAGTATTTCTTTTCTTACTTTTTCTCCACGTCCGAATTGTTTTTTTTTTAAGTCAACCGCCTTACGGGCCGTGTCCGACCCGGACACCTCAGCCCGGCCGGCCTTTAAAGCCGCGGCCCGAGCCCCGCCTCAGCCCAAGTCGCCGCCGCCCCGAAACCCTAGCCGCCGCCCGCGTCGCCCCGCCGCCCGACGCCGCCACCCGCCGGAGCCGCTCGCCGCCGCCACCGTCACGCGAACCGAGGTAGCCGCCGGTTTTTCTCGAAAAACCGTTCGGTTTTATTTCGAAACCGAGATGTGTTTTTTTATATTAGATCGGTTTATTTTTTTCCGGTTTAGTTAAATAGCAAATGCCCTTTCGTTCGTTCGTTTTAACGAACGGTTTTCGTTTTTTTTTCAGACAGCGAACGTTCGATCGTTAGCCTGTTCGTCAGTTTTTTCTTTTTCTCAGATTTTCCGCGATTATTCCTGATCGCGATTTCCGATCTGTTTTTCGTTTTAGTATAACTTTTCGCTCGTTTAGCGGAATCAGGCGATTCAAGCGCCTAGAGTTTCGTCTCGAAATTCTCTTTCCGTTTAACCAACTCAAACAAGTTTTTGCTACTGTAAAATTTGACTTAGATCCAGATTAGTAAACGAAGCTTGTTTCTTTCGCCGTTTGACCTTCGTTGCTTCGTTTGAATTGATTCTTTTTGCAAACCGGAGTTCTTAAGTTGAACTTTCTGGTTAGATCTCTTATTTTGAGTTTTATTCCGTGCACCCTTGCTTGATTGCTTATGTATGTATTGTTTGTTTGCGATAGAGTACCCGGAGTGCGAAGCGTGCTACTACGAGTCTCTAGGTTTCACGGATCATCAGCAAGGCAAGTAACACTTTGATCATACTTTTCATCACCCAGTTTTATTGCATTAGATCAATCCTCAAATAGTTGGATGATTAGGATCTGATTAATATGTGGGTTTTGGGAAGTAGATGAGGTAATACCTATTGTCCTGTTTACTATCAAACCTTTGGGAGTTACTTCTACGTTTGCTTATATTGCTATGCTATGCTCGTAGACGTGGATTGGGTTTGAGAGAATTCTTCATGACAGATGTGAGATTATTAATTTATGGTTCAACTTAAGGTGGCTACTTTAATTTACATCTGGGTGGATTGAGGCACCTGGAGAAACCAGTGTTGCCTGTATTTTTGGATATCCCGGAGTACCCGTGTGATCATCCTATGGACCGCCACCCAGACTCAATGGGATCATGAGATTATTCATGCTAGAAACTTCCGTGTGCAGCCACAAGCTATTATGGGCTCTAGCATAGTTGAGTAGGTTACATGACCTCTTGAAGAGGTGGGCTAGCAGATGTAGGGGAAAGTAGGTGTAACTGTCCACCCGGAGTAAAGAGTAGTGTTTCTGAAAGACTGTGTCTCGGTCATCCGTTTCTCAAACACCATGTAGTGCGAGAAATCAAGCGGAGGCGATCGAGTCTTGTGGGGAAAAGTGCACAAACCTCTGCAGAGTGTACAAACTAATCATGATTAGCCGTGTCCCCGGTTATGGACATCTTGAGTATCTAGTTCTTGGATTATCATGTGAATCTCATCATCATGTTACTTAATTTAATTTGATTGGGTTAATCACGTTCTTAATTGGGATTGAGTTGGAGGTACCTTCTCAATGTTTAACAACCACCATGATAGTTAAATAAAATTTATTCCTTTGTGGTAGGGAAAAATTGGCTTTTCGCAAAACTGTAACCATAGAGCTTTCCACCAGCCAAATATGCATGTAGTGATAGCATTATTCTGTTCATTACTCTCTATGTGTTACTTTGCCAGCATATTCCATGTGCTGACCCGTTTTCGGGCTGCAACGTATCATGTTGCAGACTTTTCAGACGACGAGTAAGGAGCCTTAGGTCGTGGTCTTATACTCAGTGATGCCGTTGGAGTTGATGGACTCACTTTATCTTCCAAGCCTTCCGCTGTTATCGTATTTTAGATGGCCTTAAGCCATATTTATTGTATTGAGTTCTCTTGAACTATTCGATGTAATAAGTGTGTGATTGCTACTCTGTTATAAATCCTTCAAAGTACTGTGCGTGTCAGCATTACCGATCCAGGGATGACACTGATGCACAGAGACTAGACTGTTTGAGGTCTGGTCGCTACAGAGATGGTATCAGAGCACACGCTGACTGTAGGACACGACCACTAAGCTAAAGCCCTAGATCACTACTCTCTTCTCATTTCTGACTCCTCTCCTTTCTTCCACTCTTTTAGGATGGCGGATGCAAGGAACAAGTTCGCGCAACCAGATGAGGATACACCTTTTGGACGACACTTGAAGGAAGTTACTAAGTACCTGAACATCGGAATACCAAGCTTCACCGGAACCTACAACGCCACACTACCAGAAGAGGAGCGCTGGATGATTCAAGTTCAAGTTCCAGGAAGGACGTTCACGCCAATCACTGAGCCCATAGAGTTTTCCTTTGATGCACCAACCTGGAGTCTAGGAAAGAGCATGGCAGCCCACATGACCATGGGACGCATTGGAGAAGTGTACCACAATGATCTCAAGGATACTATCTATCAGATTTGTGGGCGCCGAGACGAGCAATGGGAGATGATCAGTACCAGGAAGGATAGATCTATTGCAGCTTTCATCCAGGAGGTTAACGAGCACATTCGTCACTAGGAGAACCAGATGTGCGCAGACATGATAGAACTGAAGAAGGCAAAGACTAGGATCATGGAACTGGAGAAAGAACTCAAGGCTACACACGAGGATTATATGGAGGCAATCGTCGCACTAGTGGAGAAGAATGACGACCTAACAAAGAAGCTAGGAGTTTTCATGGGAGACCCAGCACCAGGAGGAGATGATGACGATTCTACTTGCCCGGAGAACTACATCATCATCGACGACACTGACTCGGACCCCAGTGATGATGATTGGGAGGATGAAGCCGGAGCAGATATCATGGAGTCTTCGACTGAGCAATTTTTCTAGTAGACCACCAAATTAGTAGTAGTATTCCACCATGTATATATTATAGTCCAAGCACTTTGTAACGATAGTTAGATCGATTGTATGCCTTGTTTGAATTGATTGGAGTGATATGATTGTGTTTGTCTCATGTGCATATGGGTAGTGTTTTCCCTCTAGACCTCATTCTATTCTATTTTCTCATCTTTTCTAAACCATCAGATGCCTCCGAGACGCGACACCGGATTTGTTTTCCCACCGGAGATCACTCAGTTGATTCAGCAGCAGAATGCCCTGATGCAAGTGCTAGTTCAAAACCAAGGCAACAACAACAACAACAACAACCCACCACCACCACCACCTGTTGATCACTTAGCCCGATTTCTTAGGCTGAATCCGCCGGTGTTTTCCAGTAGCACCGAGCCGATTGTGGCAGATGATTGGCTCCGCAAGGTTGGAAGGGAGCTGACCACTGCAGGATGCACAGATGCGGAGAGAGTGCGTTTTGCCGCACATCAGCTTGATGGACCCGCAGCATCATGGTGGGAGAATTACACAGCCACTCACCCCATTGACACTGTCACATGGGACCAGTTTCAGCAAGCTTTCCGTACTGCCCATGTTTCAGCAGGAGCTATGGCCATGAAGAAGCGTGAGTTTCGCAACTTACGCCAAGGAGGACGTACCGTTGGCCAGTACGTGGAGGATTTTAGTAAGTTAGCACGTTATGCCCCAGATGACGTTGCTACGGATGCAGCTAAGCAGGAGAAGTTTCTGGAAGGACTGAATGATGAGCTGAGCATGCAGTTGATGGTGGCAACTTTTAACAACTACCAGGAGTTGGTAGATAGAGCTCTCATGATTGAAGGGAAGCAGCAGCAGATTGAGAGTCGTAAGAGGAAGTATGGACAAGGAAAGTACAGTACAGGAGCTCACCAGAAGCCTCGTTTTACCCCGAACTCGGGAGGACACCTTCAGCATAACCATGGAGGTCACAATCACAATGGAGGAAGTTCGCACAATCATAGTGGCCCCAAGAATGGCAATGGGAACGGAGGAAGCAACGGACAGAACCGTACCAACCCATCAACCCCAGCCAAGAGGGATCTAAGCCACGTTACCTGTTTCAAGTGCCAGAAGACTGGACATTATGCCACTGATTGTCCAGAAGCAAAGAATGGAAATGGCAATGGAAGCTCGGGGAAGAAGCCGAACCCTTTCAACAGGGGACAGGTGAACCACGTTAATGTGGAGGAGGTTGAAGCACAGCCTGATGCAGTAATAGGTAAGTTCTTGGTTAAGTCATTTACTGCAATCGTTCTTTTTGATACTGGTGCATCACATTCATACATATCAAGGGGATTTGTGGATAAGTTTAAGTTGCCCACCAAAGTTCTTAGAACACCTATGTTAGTAACCTCGCCAGGAGCAGAGTATATGGCAAGCCAAGGATGTTTTTCAGTTGCCATTGGCCATAGGTAGGCATGTTTTCCCCTCAGACCTAATAGTTTTGGAGTCACAAGGTTTGGATGTGATTTTGGGAATGGATTGGCTATCGATGTATGGAGGAAACATCGATTGCGCCAGTAAGACGATTTTGCTTACTACCCCAGAAGGAAGAAGGATTAAGTATGTATCCCGACATGTGCCGAAGAGGACTCAAGTGAATTCCTTATCAGGAGTTGTACAGGAGGAAGTACCAGTGGTGAAGGAATTCCCTGACGTATTTCCAGAGGAGTTGCCAGGCATGCCACCGGATAGAGACATCGAGTTTTTGATTGAGCTTTTGCCAGGCACTGGGCCAATATCTAAGAGACCGTACAGGATGCCCGCTAAGGATTTGGAAGAAATTAAGAAGCAGATTAAGGAGTTACTGGATAAAGGATATATTCGCCCAAGTTCGTCACCTTGGGGATCACCCGTACTTCTAGTGGAGAAGAAAGATGGATCGTTGAGGATGGTTGTTGATTATCGTGGATTGAATGAAGTAACAATCAAGAACAAGTACCCACTGCCGATGATCAATGATCTGTTTGACCGACTACAAGGAGCTAAAGTATTTTCCAAGATTGATTTGCGATCAGGATACCACCAGTTGAAGATTCGAGAGCAGGATATACCCAAGACAGCTTTTACCACAAGGTATGGGCTATATGAGTACACCGTTATGTCATTTGGCCTGACTAACGCACCTGCCTATTTCATGAACATGATGAACAAAGTGTTTATGGAGTTTTTGGATAAGTTCGTCGTAGTGTTCATTGATGATATTCTGGTCTATTCGAAGAATGAAGAAGAGCATAAGGAGCATTTGCGTTTGGTACTTGGAAAGCTCAGAGAACATCAGTTATATGCCAAGTTCAGCAAGTGCGAGTTTTGGTTAAAGGAAGTTGGATTCCTTGGACATGTTATATCCGGAGAAGGAATAGCAGTAGATCCCACCAAGGTTAACACTGTGACAAATTGGGAAGCACCCACGACAGTTGGAGAAATCCGGAGTTTTCTTGGACTCGCAGGATATTACCGGAGATTCATCGAGAATTTCTCGAAGATTGCAAAGCCTATGACGGAGTTGTTGAAGAAGGACACCAAATTCATTTGGACTGAGGAATGTGAGGCTAGTTTCCAGGAATTGAAGAAACGTTTGGTTACAGCGCCAGTGTTGATTCTGCCAGATCAACGCAAGGATTATGAAGTATATTGCGACGCTTCTCGTCGAGGACTTGGAGCAGTGCTAATGCAGGAGGGAAGAGTTGTTTCATATGCCTCACGACAGCTTAAACCCCATGAGTTGAATTATGCTACACATGATTTGGAGTTAGCAGCCGTAGTGCATGCGTTGAAGACATGGAGACATTTTCTCATCGGAAACCATTGTGAGGTGTACACGGATCACAAGAGTTTGAAGTACATTTTCACGCAGAAGGAGTTGAATCTCAGGCAAAGGAGATGGTTGGAGCTCATTAAGGATTATGATATGAGATTGCATTATCACCCAGGGAAGGCTAACGTAGTAGCCGATGCGTTGAGCCGCAAGAGCCATGTCAACACGCTCATGACCGGAGAGTTACCCAAGAAGTTAGCAGAGGATCTTCGTGAACTATGTTTGGAAATAGTTCCAAGAGGTTTTGTAGCAGCATTGGAGATTCAGTCTACTTTGATGGATAAGATCAGAGAAGCTCAGAAAACAGACAAGGAAATTGCTGAGATAAAGGAAAGGATGAGTAAAGGAAAAGCCAAGGGATTTCGTGAGGATGAACACGATACCTTATGGTTTGAGGACCGCGTTTATGTGCCCAATGATCCGGAGATCAGGAAGTTGATTCTGCAAGAGGCCCATGATTCACCATATTCGATTCACCCAGGAAATACCAAGATGTATTTGGATTTGAAGGATACTTTCTGGTGGACCGGAATGAAGAAGGATATTGCGGAGTATGTAGCAGTTTGTGATGTATGTCAGAGAGTAAAGGCAGAGCATCAGAAGCCAGCAGGATTGCTACAACCATTGCCGATACCCGAATGGAAGTGGGATAAGCTAGGCATGGATTTTATCACAGGATTGCCCAGGACTCGTTCAGGCTATGACTCGATATGGGTTGTAGTCGATCGTTTGACGAAGGTAGCTCATTTCATCCCAGTAAAGACCACTTATACAAGTGCTAAGTTGGCAAAGATATACATGACCAGGATCGTATGTCTGCATGGAGTTCCGAGGACCATTGTATCAGATAGAGGAACCCAGTTTACTTCAAAGTTTTGGAATCAGTTGCACGAGACTTTGGGTACCAGGCTAGAGTTCAGTACAGCCTTTCATCCACAGACAGACGGACAGACCGAGAGAGTCAATCAGATTTTGGAGGACATGCTGAGAGCTTGTGCGCTAGATTATGGATCTAGTTGGGACGACAATTTGCCATATGCAGAGTTCTCTTACAACAACAGTTATCAATCCAGTTTGAAGATGGCCCCTTTCGAAGCTCTGTACGGAAGGAGGTGCAGGACACCGTTGTTGTGGGACGAAGTTGGAGACCGCCAGTTGTTTGGACCAGATTTGATTAAAGAGTCTGAACAGAAAGTGAAGTTGATTCGCGATAGGCTCAAGGTAGCCCAGTCCAGGCAGAAGAGTTATGCGGATTCTAAACGCAAGGAGACAGTTTACGAAGTCGGAGACAGAGTTTATCTTCGAGTATCACCACTTCGAGGAGTAAAGCGCTTTGGAGTTAAGGGAAAGTTAGCGCCACGTTTTGTAGGACCATACAAAGTTTTGGAGCGTATGGGGGAAGTTGCTTACAAGTTGGAATTGCCCGAAGGATTGTCGGGAGTTCACGATGTGTTCCATGTTTCTCAGCTGAAGAAGTGCCATGCAGAGATGGCTGAGATACCATTGAGAGATACAGTGCCATTGGAAGCGATTCAGCTGGATAGTGATTGACCTATGAGGAGAAACCAGTTAAGATTCTTGAGTATGCCAGCCGAGTCACCCGCAGCAAGGTTATCAAGTTTTGCAAAGTTCAGTGGAGTCACCATACCGAGGATGAAGCCACCTGGGAGCGAGAGGAATATCTAGGGAAGGACCACTCTCACCTATTTTCTAGCCAACCCGAATCTCGAGGGCGAGATCATCTTAAGGGGGGTAGGTTTGTAACATCCCAAATTTTCAATTCGGAATGTTATACATTAGATCATCATGCATATCATATTTTATTGCATTTTGATTTGCGATCCTAGAAATTTCACGCAACTCAAGGACCCACGGAGAGAGTTGGGATTTCGTTATTTTCATATTTGGGTTTTCTCAAATTTTGAAAATAGGATCATTTGTTTTAATTATTTTTTCTCCGAAAATATTTCATATCAAAATATATGAGAGGGGATAAAATGAATTCTCCACAAATAATGAAATATTGGAGGAAAAATATTAAAAACAAATATTTGATTTTATTCGGATTTTATTTGATTTTATTCGAATTAGGAAAAATACGCGTTTTCCAAAATTGCATTTTAGGCCCAAATAAATGTTCATCTAGTCCGGCTTATTTTTAGAGGACAGGGAAAATTTACTTCGTGATTTTTGGAGTCCGTTTAGTATTTCTTTTCTTACTTTTTCTGCACGTCTGATTTTTTTTTAAAAGTCAACCGCCTTACGGGCCGTGTCCGACCCGGACACCTCAGCCCGGCCGGCCTTTAAAGCCGCGGCCCGAGCCCTGCCTCAGCCCAAGTCGCCGCCGCCCGCCGCCCGCGTCGCCTGCCGCCCGCGTCGCCCCGCCACCCGCCGGAGCCGCTCACCGCCGCCGCCGTCACGCGAACCGAGGTAGCCGCCGGTTTTTCTCGAAAAACCGTTCAGTTTTATTTCGAAACCGAGATGCGTTTTTTATATATTAGATCGGTTTATTGTTTCCGGTTTAGTTAAATACCGAACGCCCGTTCGTTCGTTCGTTTTAACGAACGGTTTTCGTTTTTTTTCAGACAGTGAACGTTCGATCGTTAGCCTGTTCCTCAGTTTTTTTTTTCTCAGATTTTCCGCCATTATTTCTGATCGCGATTTCCGATCTGTTTTTCGTTTTAGTATAACTTTTCGCTCGTTTATCGGAATCAGGCGATTCAAGTGCCTAGAGTTTCGTCTCGAAATTCTCTTTCCGTTTAACTAACTCAAACAAGTTTTGCTACTGCAAAATTTGACTTAGATCTGGATTAGTGAACGAAGCTTGTTTCTTTCGCCGTTTGACCTTCGTTGCTCCGTTTGAATTGATTCTTTTTGCAAACCGGAATTCTTAAGTTGAACTTTCTGGTTAGATCTCTTATTTTGAGTTTTTTTTCGTGCACCCTTGCTTGATTGCTTATGTATGTATTGTTTGTTTGCGATAGAGTACCCGGAGTGCGAAGTGTGCTACTACGAGTCTCTAGGTTTCACGGATCATCAGCAAGGCAAGTAACACTTTGATCATACTTTTCATCACCAAGTTTTATTGCATTAGATCAATCCTCAATAGTTGCATGATTAGGATCTGATTAATATGTGGGTTTTGGGAAGTAGATGAGGTAGTACCTATTGTCCTGTTTACTATCAAACCTTTGTGAGTTACTTCTACGTTTGCATATATTGCTATGCTATGCTCGTAGACGTGGATTGGGTTTGAGAGAATTCTTCATGACAGATGTGAGATTATTAATTTATGGTTCAACTTAAGGTGGCTACTTTAATTTACATCTGGGTGGATTGAGGCACCTGGAGAAACCAGTGTTGCCTGTATTTTTGGATATCCCGGAGTACCCGTGTGATCATCCTATGGACCGCCACCCAGACTCAAAGGGATCATGAGATTATTCATGCTAGAAACTTCCGTGTGCAGCCACAAGCTATTATGGGCTCTAGCATAGTTGAGTAGGTTACATGACCTCTTGAAGAGGTGGGCTAGCAGATGTAGGGGAAAGTAGGTGTAACTGTCCACCCGGAGTAAAGAGTAGTGTTTCTGAAAGACTGTGTCTCGGTCATCCGTTTCTCAAACACCATGTAGTGCGAGAAATCAAGCGGAGGCGATCGAGTCTTGTGGGGAAAAGTGCACAAACCTCTGCAGAGTGTACAAACTAATCATGATTAGCCGTGTCCCCGGTTATGGACATCTTGAGTATCTAGTTCTTGGATTATCATGTGAATCTCATCATCATGTTACTTAATTTAATTTGATTGGGTTAATCACGTTCTTAATTGGGATTGAGTTGGAGGTACCTTCTCAATGTTTAACAACCACCATGATAGTTAAATAAAATTTATTCCTTTGTGGTAGGGAAAAATTGGCTTTTCGTAAAACTGTAACCATAGAGCTTTCCACCAGCCAAATATGCATGTAGTGATAGCATTATTCTGTTCATTACTCTCTATGTGTTACTTTGCCAGCATATTCCATGTGCTGACCCGTTTTCGGGCTGCAACGTATCATGTTGCAGACTTTTCAGACGACGAGTAAGGAGCCTTAGGTCGTGGTCTTATACTCAGTGATGCCGTTGGAGTTGATGGACTCACTTTATCTTCCAAGCCTTCCGCTGTTATCATATTTTAGATGGCCTTAAGCCATATTTATTGTATTGAGTTCTCTTGAACTATTCGATGTAATAAGTGTGTGATTGCTACTCTGTTATAAATCCTTCAAAGTACTGTGTGTGTCAGCATTACCGATCCAGGGATGACACTGATGCACAGAGACTAGACTGTTTGAGGTCTGGTCGCTACAGAGATGGTATCAGAGCACACGCTGACTGTAGGACACGACCACTAAGCTAAAGCCCTAGATCACTACTCTCTTCTCATTTCTGACTCCTCTCCTTTCTTCCACTCTTTTAGGATGGCGGATGCAAGGAACAAGTTCGCGCAACCAGATGAGGATACACCTTTTGGACGACACTTGAAGGAAGTTACTAAGTACCTGAACATCGGAATACCAAGCTTCACCGGAACCTACAACGCCACACTACCAGAAGAGGGGCGCTGGATGATTCAAGTTCAAGTTCCAGGAAGGACGTTCACGCCAATCACTAAGCTCATAGAGTTTTCCTTTGATGCACCAACCTGGAGTCTAGGAAAGAGCATGGCAGCCCACATCACCATGGGACGCATTGGAGAAGTGTACCACAATGATCTCAAGGATACTATCTATAAGATTTGTGGGCGCCGAGACGAGCAATGGGAGATCATCAGTACCAGGAAGGATAGATCTATTGCAGCTTTCATCCAGGAGTTAAACTAGCACATTCGTCGCCAGGAGAACCAGATGTGCGCAGACATGATAGAACTGAAGAAGGCAAAGACTAGGATCATGGAACTGGAGGAAGAACTCATGGCTACACGTGAGGATTATATGGAGGAAATCGTCGCACTAGTGGAGAAGAATGACGACCTGACAAAGAAGCTAGGAGTTTTCATGGGAGACCCAGCACTAGGAGGAGATGATGACGATTCTACTTGCCCGGAGAACTACATCATCATCGACGGCACTGACTCGGACCCCAGTGATGATGATTGGGAGGATGAAGCCGGAGCAGATATCATGGAGTCTTCGACTGAGCAATTTTTCTAGTAGACCACCAAATTAGTAGTAGTATTCCACCATGTATATATTATAGTCCAAGCACTTTGTAACGATAGTTAGATTGATTGTATGCCTTGTTTGAATTGATTGGAGTGATATGATTGTGTTTGTCTCATGTGCATATGGGTAGTGTTTTCCCTCTAGACCTCATTCTATTCTATTTTCTCATCTTTTCTAAACCATCAGATGCCTCCGAGACGCGACACTGGATTTGTTTTCCCACCGGAGATCACTCAGTTGATTCAGCAGCAGAATGCCCTGATGCAAGTGCTAGTTCAAAACCAAGGCAACAACAACAACCGAGATACAAGAAAATAGGCACCACCACCACCATCTACCACGAGTACACCGTCCGGTCCCGCACAGAGCTCTTCTTCATCCATGGCATCTATAGGGCAAACACATGGTATTATTTGTCGTCATTGCAAGGGTGGAGGTCATTATGCGAGAGAATGCCCATCTAAGCATGCGATGATTGCTACAGAGGATGGTGGGTATGAGTCTGCTAGTGACTATGATGAGGAGACTTTGGCTCTTATTACGAGCGAAGAACACGTTGGAGATGATTCTAATCATGAGACGCAATACATGGCTGCTGAACATGCTGACAGGTATGAAAGTTTAGTTGCTCAACGTGTTTTGAGTGTGCAGGCACACAAGCTGAGAAAAATCAGTGGCATAAATTGTTCCAGACAAAGGGGGTTGTTAAGGAATGTTTTGTCTGCGTCATCATAGATGGAGGGAGCTGCAACAACTTGGCTAGCATGGAGACGGTGAAGAAGCTCTCTCTCACCACCAGACCACATCCGCATCCTTACTACATCCAATGGTTCAACAACAGTGGCAAAGTTAAGGTAACACGTACTATTCGTGTGCATTTTAGTATCGCTACATATGCTGATTTTGTTGATTGTGATGTTGTACCCATGCAAGCATGTTCCTTATTACTTGGTAGAACATGGCAATTCAAAAAAAATTGTACACCATGGTAGAAACAATCATTATACTCTTGTTCATAAGGATAAACATATTACTTTGCTTCCTATGACTCCTGATTCCATTTTGAAAGATGATATTAATCGAGCTAGTAAAGCAAAACACGAGCAAAATAAGATTGAAAATCAGATTTTGGCAAAAGAACTTGAGCAACAAATGAAACCTAATAATAAACCATCTAGTGTTGCTTCTGAAATTAAAATGAAAAGTGGATGTTCACTTGCCACCAAATCTGATATTGATGATCTAGATTGCAGCAAATCTATTTGCTATGCTTTTGTGTGCAAAGAGGCATTATTTTCATTTGAGGACGTGCCTTCCTCTTTGCCTCCTGCTGTCGCTAACATTTTGTAGGAGTTTGCTGACGTCTTTCCATAAGACGTGCCACCGGGATTACCACCTCGAGGGATTGAGCATCAGATTAACTTAATTCCCGGTGCATCACTACCCAACCATGCACCATACCGTACCAATCCTGAGGAGACGAAGGAGATTATGCGTCAAGTAAAGGAGCTTCTTGAGAAAGGTTATATACGCGAATATCTTAGTCCTTGTGATGTTCCTGTTATAATAGTGCCAGAAAAGGATGGTACATCGCATATATGTGTTGATTGTAGAGGCATTAATAATATTACTATTCATTATCATCATCCTATTCCTAGGCTAGATGATATGCTTGATGAAATGAGTGGCTCTATAATATTCTCCAAAGTTGATTTGCGTAGTGGATACCATCAAATTCATATGAAATTGGGAGATGAATGGAAAACAACATTTAAAACTAAGTTTGGATTACATGAGTGGTTAGTTATGCATTTTGGGTTAACTAATGCACCTAGTACTCTCATGAGATTAGTGAACGAAGTTTTACGTGCTTTCATTGGACGATTTGTGGTAGTCTATTTTGATGATATACTGATTTAGAGCAAATCTTTGGAAGAACATTTGGAACATTTACGTGCTTTTTTTTATTGCTCTACATGATGCATGTTTGTTTGGTAACCTTGGGAAGTGCACCTTTTCCACCGACCGAGTATCTTTCCTTGGCTATGTTGTTACTCCATAGGGAATTGAAGTTGATAAAGCCAAGAGTGAAGCTATTGAGAGTTGGCCGCAGCCCAAAACGGTCACGCAAGTGAGGAGTTTCCTTGGCCTCACTAGTTTCTATAGGCGTTTTGTGAGATATTTCAGCACCATTGCTGCACCTCTCAATGAGCGTACAAAGAAGGATGTGCCTTTTTTTGGGGTACCGCACAAGAAGAAGCCTTCACGATATTGAAAGATAAGCTGGCACATGCTCCTTTACTCCAACTTCCTGATTTTAATAAGACTTTTGAGCTTGAATGTGATGCTAGTGGAATTGGATTAGGAGGTGTGTTATTATAAGATGGCAAACATGTTGCATACTTTTCTAAAAAATTGAGTGGGCCTAGTCTGAATTATTCTACTTATAATAAAGAATTATATGCTCTTGTTTCGAGTTTAGAGATATGGCAACATTATTTATTTCCCAAAGAATTTGTTATACATTTTGATCATGAATATTTGAAACATATTAAAAGTCAAGCTAAACTGAATCGTAGACATGCTAAATGGGTTGAATTCATTGAGACTTTGCCTTATGTCACTAAACACAAGAAGGGTAAAGAAAATGTTATTGCCGATGCATTGTCTCATCGCTATACTATGCTTTCACAACTTGCTTATAATCATTCATTGCATTCTACGACTAAGATGTGCCCTGTTGAAATTGTGTATGGTTTCCTACCTCGTGCGCCTATTGATTTGTTCCCTCTACCATCTTCGTAGAAGGTTAATTCTAATGCTAAACAACGTGCTGAATAGATCTTAAAAATGCATGAGTTAACTAAGGAAAACATTGAGCGTATGAATGCTAAATAAAAACTTGCTGGAGATAAGGGTAGAAAACATGTTGTGTTTGCACTTGGAGATCTTGTTTGGTTACATTTGCGTCAGGATAGATTTCATGATTTCTGCAAATCAAAGCTAATGCCACGTGCTGATGGTCCTTTTAAGGGGTTAGCGAAAATAAATGATAATGCATATAAACTTGAGCTCCCTGCAGATTTTGGGGTTAGTCCCACTTTTAACATTGCAGACTTGAAGCCTTATTTTGGTGAGGAAGATGAGCTTCCGTCAAGGACGACTTCATTTCAAAAAGGGGAGGATGATGAGGACATCAATACCATTCTTACACCCACAGCCCCTACTGCTACATATACTGGACCAATTACTAGAGCTCGCGCACGTCAATTAAATTATCAGGTACTTTCGTTTCTTGGTAATTATTCTAATGTTCTTGAGAATATGATGCTGCCTAAATTGGATACATTTGTTTTGCTTACAAATGAAGGGCCTAGCATGGACAAGAGGGATGATCACTTGAGCAAGATCAAGCATGGAGATGAGGGTATGCGCAAGGGAAACAAGACTGGAGTTTCAAGTGATGATTTCAGGACTTTGAAGCCACCCTAATGAGTGTACGAAGCCTTGGACGAAATATACAAGATGCCACTTCCTACATTTCGTCCATCCGCTATTATAGGTGATGCGTCGCCTTATTATTGGGCTAGGCCCATGTAATTTCGAAATACTAGAGTATAGGCTATTTTTAGAGTCCGTGTGGGGGGAAACAAGAGATAGGGTTGGTTTCGGACCCCTCCCCCAAAGGCCACGAAATTCCCCTCCATATAAAAAAGAAATAATAAATGCCATTTCTTCTAAAAAATTAGAATAGTGAGACGTATTAAAACGCAATTTGTGTTCCAAATTGCTAGCTATTCTCTTTTAGTATTATGAAATTCCATTCCCGTTAGAATATTCATTGACAAATAATAAAAAAAGGAAAACTCTAATATAATAGAAAATGAAATGAAACGGTAGACCGTGACATAGAAGGTTGACCCAGGCACAAATGCGTTATAAAATATATACCGTAGCGAGCATAGTTCAATGGTAAAATATCTCCTTGCCAAGGAGAAGATACGGGTTCTGTCGGGATATACCCCGTAGTATGACCTTGCTGGAGTTATAGCCCGGCTGGGACTTGGTAAACCAGATGGTAAACCGGCAGACTGTTAAACCAGATGGTAAACCGGTAGACAGTTAAACCAGATGGTAAACTGGCAGACAGTTAAACTAGATTATAAACCGGCGGACAGTCATAACCCAGCAGACAGAATCGCCTGGGGTTAATAAGCCCGAGACGTTAAGAAGGCCAAGATGTTAAGAAGCCCATGAAGAGAAGTTAGAATAGTTTAAGTCTTAGTCCGAGATGGGCTCTACATGTAACCCGTCCCTTCAACTTATATAAGGAGGGGCAGGGCACCCCAAGAGGGGAGAGGAAAATAATGGTTAAGGTTAGACACAACTAGGAGAGTTGGTTTACGGCGACTCTCTCATGAGCATAATGAGACTTAGCCACAAACAGCATGTAGGGTTGTTACCGGATGATGTTTCTCGGGGCCCGAAGCTGTCTAAACACTTGTCTTGTGTTGCGTCTCTCGATTCTGGTCAACCCCTCTCAAGCTACCACATAGATGCGTTGGCCTCACGACTAAGTCCTCATATGTGATGATTCCATGACAGTTGGCGCCCACCATGGAGCTGGCGCACGGTGGTTATGTTCTTGAAGCGATCTCTTTCCAGGGATCGAGAAAGCTCGCGACTGGTCAGATAAAGAAAATATGGTTTGATGGTCAGAATCATGTTTATCTTTTGAAGTTTACAGCACGAAAGTTTGAAATCAAGATGTTAGGGTTCCGTCATCTGTGCCGCCAAGCAGGATGAGGTGATCCCCCGAAACCACTTCTACGCCAAGTCCGAGGTTGACAAGGATTTGATCTGCTGCACGTATATGTACAAATCATTCCAGATTACGGTCAGATCCGCCGGGTTACCCTGTCGATGGCTTCTAAGTCCCAAGGAGGCCATCTAATTTTCAATGAACTGGAACAGCTACTGCTCCCGTGACATTACAAGTTTCTACCGCTGCTGTTGTTTACCATCAAGCCATCATCAAGCGATCTGTGAAAAAATTAGTGTTGACCCAGAAGCGGATTGGGTCACGACCCAGAAACGGGGACGACCACAACCCGGCACCTCCGCCACGACGGCTGTGGCCTCGCTCGCAAGTTGACCGCCGTTGAGCCGCCGTCTCCACGGCCTGGCCTCCTGCGCCACCCCAGTGCAGGCCCGCATCAGACTCGCCAAGCCGCATGTGGTCCGCCGTCGAGCCGCCATGGCCTCACCTACAAGCTACCTCTGTTGGCCGACCTCGACCGCGGCATCGGGCCGTCGACTGCATTTGTTCCAGCGGCCGCGGCGACTCTCCGCCGCGGCTCACCTCTACTGCGGCCTCCCCCGAGCGGCCCTCCTCTGTTCGAGTCCGGCTCAACGCCAGCCTTTTCAGGCATGCCGTGCCTCCACTCGGAATCGCCGGACCAACTTCGCTTCTGAGCCGCGTCTTCTGCCACGAATACGTCGAGTCGCCTCCGGTGAGGACCGTCATGAGCCGCCGCCGTCACCTCTGCCATCCACACCGGGTCGCCCTAGTGCAAGTTGCCTCGAGCAAATTGATCCACCCCTGTGGTCAGCAGCGGCCTCACTATCGAGCCGTCAGGCCTTTTTTTCCTCCGCCGTGGCCTTCCGCCGCCTTGTGGCCGAGCGCCTCGCTGTTTTTACTCGAGCGCATGACTTTCCATCCGAATATGGTTCAAGGGATGACTCGTCTCCATACAGCTCAAGCTAGTTCAACCATCAACTTGAAGACTGCGTTAGGTGGTCTTGGCGTGATTGTTTCGCGTGAAGGAGAGCCGGTCAGAAGGAGCTATGTCAATGTCAACTCCAAGATTCATCAGTCAAGACCAAGAAAAAGAAATTGCAGCATACAGACGAAACGCAGTGTTTGCAAATTAAATTCAATCGACCTTGGCAAACTATGACTATTCTTCAGTTGCTTTACAAGCCGCTGTCAGATCGCGTGTGATTAAACCTCAGATGGTTGCGGGTCCTGACACGCGTGAGCAGATCAGTTGACAATAAAGTCTAGCCAAAATTGATGCACGGCTGTCCGCGTATATCCTTCAAGATCTACAAAAATTTCACTGTGGTCGTTGCTCATATGTCAGAAAATCAACAAGGCTACGTTCTGAGGTCGGACAAGTCATGGCCATGGACTAGTACTCCTAGTTTTCACAAGTATACGTGGTTAAAGTGGAAATATTGCTGACATGATGACCCGGACACAAATGGCCAACGGGCTCGGGCTCCTCCTGCAAACCGCCTCGTTGACCTGCTGCGGTTCCAGCGTCGCCGGTTCGCGCGTCCAACTCGTCGACCGCTGCCGAACTGCCGTTCTTGCTGCTCCCACATCGCAGTGCCGACCGAGCGCCTCCGCCCCTGCCGCCAGGTCCCGCCTGGTCAAGCCGGCCTCTGCGGCAAAGGCCTCCCTTCGCCGGCGTCGCCTCCTAGCCAACGATGCGGGACAGCAGCCGTGCCTCAACCTGGTTCCGCCTCGCTTTGCCGGGTCGCCGCGGCCGCGCATTGACCACGACTCGCCGCCTGGCCCGTTGCTCCTCTACGAGCTGCCCGTCGTGATGTCGCTGCCTCCGCCTCGGTCAACCAGCCTTGCCTATGTTACAAGCCGCCTCCTCCGTGGCTACGCTGAGCCGTCCCAGCCGGGTCACCTCCGCCCGTGCCGGTCTTAACCCGCGAGCTGCCACCACGGCCGTGGTCAGCATCCGCTATCTCCACGACAGTTACCGCTCTGATCCGAGTCGTCATCTGCTGAGCTGCTCCAGATGTGAGTCGCTTTGCCTCTGAATCACTGCACCTCGGGCTGCAAGTCGCCGCTATCAGCGAGCCATTGTTTCCGCCCCGAGTTACCTCTGCAGGAGAGCCACCACATCGCCGGCCGTCTCCACTTCCACGGCCTCTCAAGTCGCCGCCTCGCGTGATGGGCCCTCTGCCGCAGCCGCGGACTTCCTTCACCTGCGGTCCAAATTGCCCCCAACACTAAACCGCCGTCGCGCTGACCTCGTCTCTGCCGTCCGAACTGACTCCGCCGGACTGGCTCTGTGACCCGCCTTAACGACCGTGAGCCACTGCTGTTGTTTCCATTGTTCAAAGACGAGTCACATCAATTGATGGTGCTACTTACTCCAGGTGAGACCAAGGATACCCCTTTGGCCTTTTGGTTGCTACTGCCACTATTGTCGCTACAGAAGTACTAGTACTAGCTGGCTGGGGGTTGAGAAAAGAAAAGAAAGAAGGGATGGCTGAGTAATATAACTCGGAGGGTCTCTCCTGAGCGGCCCGGTGCCGTGCTTAAACCGCCGCCTCTGTCATCGTTGCTGTAGTATTATGGCTGAAGGTTTTCGACAAAAACATTAGGTGATATCCGTCCAGACTATTTTAAATAGCACCTATTGACTTTTTCTTTTGAGAACAATTACTCTGGTTCGTGATATTGTTTGTGCAGGACAATTATTTACTGCAAGAGCAGTAGCGCCCGCGTCCATACTGCCTTTAATATTGTGGTTGTTTTTACCGTTCGCCTCCGCGGTTCGATGGATATCAACACACTGGAGCTACACCCTGTCTGTATAAGCTATTTGTTGAGTGCAAGCAAGTCGCTGCTCAGGTAGCCCGGTTTTTCTTCCAACAATTTGAAGCCCAATTATTATATATTATCAACCACCGTCGGCACTGGATGGCTCAATGAGCAGGAGCACAAGTCGCCGCCACTATAGTTTGGTTAAACTTCAAAACAGCCAGTTGGGATGAACCATTGGCCGAGTTGCTAACACAGCTCATACGGGATCATTTATAACCCGCTGCAGTCACCTCAACCTTCTGTGGATTCACATCACGTTATCAATGCCAATAATGCACATATTATGCTATGGACGAGTATGGAGAGTCTCAAGCCAACTCCTCGAGTCATCTTTAGACTCAGGGGCTACACAATGATATGACTCAGCAAAGTCTTGCCAGTTTCAGCAAATTCAAGAATCCCAGGACATTGGAGGGAAAAAATAACCCGGTCCCAGAGGCTACCGCCATATTGGTGAAAATTTAAAGGCCATCACAAAATTTCCGGCTCAAAATGAAGATTCTGGTTTAAAATCCGGCTCAAGGGAAATCTGTCTCCCACAAAGCTTTGAAGCTCTCAATATCCGATTTAAAACTCCGGTTCAAAAAGAATTCATCTTTCGCAAGTTCGATTTCTCAGAAAAATTAAAGGTTGCCAAAGAGAACTTGTTGTCATGATGCGCAGTTCAAACATGGGTATCCTGCCTTATGGCTTATCTTATTATGGTCACATGGGGGCTTCTTGCTCATCGAGCGAAGCTATGATTACCCTTTTATCCGGCTTATACGCAATGCTTACAAAACACTTGGGGGCTTGCTACCCAGGTTAAAGGGACCAAAGAGAGTCGGTTGCAAAAGCACAACTCAAACATAGGTGCCCATTGAGCACAGCTCAAAAATATTGCTTGGGGCACTTTGTTCTAAAGGACAAGAGTTTTTATGACCCTTGTAATAGGCTTAAAAGCCAGTCTTGGAAGCGAGGTGTATTCACCTAAAACCTCGGGTTATCCTGCCTTTTTAAGTCTGCCACTCCGCCCAGGTAATCCTGGAATGACCCGCCATACTTTTGACAAGTCAATCTTATACAGACCCTGAACTTGTCAAAGTTAAAACGACGATTGGTTGTGTGAGGTCCGGCTTATAAGGTTTGCATGAAGGTTTAACTCAGTGGCTGTGCGACCCTTGAAAGCACTTGAGATTTAGGCTCGGCGGCCTAGGAAAGCCTTGTTTTTTCTGATTTATTGTTTCTATTTGAACATTTTTGAGTTCATCCTTGTTTAAAACAATTCAGGCCATTTAGCCTTAATCTTTATGACTCATATTTGAACATATTTGGGATTTTCATAACCCGTCCTGATAAAGGGCGTTAAGTTGCCAGGATATATTTGCCTTGAGCAATCAAAACCAGGCTATTGCATGCCTACGGGTCAATACCCTCGACGGATTATATTATTCAAATCTTGAATAGCCAACATGGCTGGTTTTTTATTATGGTTATCAATAATCAGTATTATGATTGAGGTTTTCAAAGTCGCTTTAGCGCAATGGCTATTATTCTTTATCAATGGATATGATTTATTCTGCAATGGAAGGAATAGTCCCGAGTCGCTGCATGCTTACGACCCGGCACTTGGGGGCTACATTATTCAAGTTTAGATTACATCAAATATGTAAGTCCCATGTCACTGCCAGCATGTACCATGGCACTTGGGGGCTAATGCAAAGTCATTTTTTGCTCACCTTATTGAAGACCCGACTCCTCACATTGTAATGAGCCAGCCCTTGGGGGCTACCAATTGGTCCTGTCAACAATTCAAGGTACACAAGTATTAATCCATTATATTGAAAGGTCCACTACTTAGTTGGTAGAGTACAAAGCTCTTAACCTTATGGACGTGGGTTCGAGCCCCATGGTGAGGGTTACATCATATGATATTATTTTTAAAGAAGTATATATAAAGTCTCATCTCAGTATTATCTTACTAAGTCGGCCCTTGGGGGCTACACGTTGCTGCTCGAATCTACATGATCATACATACAAAGTCCCTGCTCACTATTGCATAATGACCCGGCCCTTGGGGGCTACACTCGTTGAAGTTTTTATGAGCATAAGGCAATTACAAGTCCCAGGTTGCTGCAAGCATGACAACCCGGCACTTGGGGGCTACATATGTGGAATATTCAGTTTTGACTAGTGATTGAGATGAACAACTTGGATTACTTCAAGGTTGCAACATTTATATTGAAGCAAGTCTTAAGTAGTTACTCCGCTCCCTTCTTAAGACTTGGGGGTTACAAGTGATAGGCATATAAGGGAGGTACATTTTCAAGCTTGATGTTAGCAACAATTATGACCTGGTGCCATCAATATTTACAAGTCGGCAATTTTGGCAATGATAAACCGGCAAGTTTTTCATCTTTAAGCTGGCTGAAAATCAGATGAGTATTTCAAGACTAATATTTTTTGTTAAGCATGGGAGCTGAATCAAATGAATTATTCTTCATAGTCTTTCTCTGTGAGAAACCAGTGTCAGCAAACTGAGTATGATGCTGGCCTATTGACCCGGATTTTCTAGAAGAAGGAAAGGACAAGGACTTAAGGATGATCAGGATCAGTTTAACATGGATAAATCCAAATTAAACTGGGGGCTAATGTCGGGGATATACCCCGAAGTATGACCCGGCCGGAGTTATAACCCGGCTGAGACTTGGTAAACCAGATGGTAAACCGGCAGACAGTTAAACCAGATGGTAAACCGGTAGACAGTTAAACCAGATGGTAAACCGGCAGACAGTTGAACCAGATTGTAAACCAGCGGACAGTCATAACCCAGCAGACAGAATCGCCTGGGGTTAATAAGCCCGAGACGTTAAGAAGCCCAAGATGTTAAGAAGCCCATGAAGAGAAGTCAGAATAGTTTAAGTCTTAGTCCGAGATGGACTCTACATGTAACCCGCCCCTTCAACTTATATAAGGAGGGGTAGGGCACCCCAAGAGGGGAGTGGAAAATAATGGTTAAGGTTAGACACAACTGGGAGAGCCGATTTACGACGACTCCCTCATGAGCATAATGAGACTTAGCCACAAACAACATGTAGGGTTGTTACCAGATGATGTTTCCCGCGGCCCGAAGCTGTCTAAACCCTTGTCTTGTGTTGCGTCTCTCGATTCCGACCAACCCCTCTCAAGCTACCACATAGATGCGTTGGCCTCACGACTAAGTCCTCATACTAGGACATCTATGTGACGATTCCACGACAGGTTCGATTCCCATCACTCGCCCGCTTAATTTCTCAAAGTACTATGATAATACAACCCTTAGGGCGTCGTTTTGACTTTGGTTTTTGCTTAGATTAAAAGTTTGCCATAGCTGCAACTTCGCGTACTTCATTTGTGTTCAACCACCAGACCAAGGCGTCATAGAACCCCACTTGATCAATAAATCTTTCCTCTTGTATTCGCAATATCCAAATTGTAATTTCAATTTCTTGCTTGTTCTTCGTTTCCTTGCAAGAAATAGACCCTCGTGGTCAGGTTGATCGTGCTCCAGCGTGGTCAATAACCTCTCGGGGTTGGTTTAGGGATTGCTAAGGCACGACGTCCTCGCACGTTCATAGTCGGATCGTCAAAGTCTACTCCACCATAAACGATAGCCACCATCTCATCGAAAGACGGGACACCTTTGCCTCTATCACAGGTACGGGAGTTTAGTTGCTCAACGTGTTTTGAGTGTGTAGGTAACACAAGCTGAGAAAAATCAGAGGCACAATTTGTTCCATACAAAGGGAGTTGTGAAGGAACGTTTTATCTTTGTCATCATTGATGGAGGGAGGTGCAACAACTTGGCTAGCATGGAGATGGTGGACATGTCTCACATGACAAGACCCCATCTGCATCCTTCCAACATCCAATTGTTCAACAACAACGGCAAGGTTAAGGTAACACGTACTATTCATGTGCATTTTAGTATCACTACATATGCTGATTATGTTGATTGTGATGTGGTACCCATGCAAGCATGTTCCATGTTACTTGTTAGACCATGGCAATTCGGTAAAAAAATATGTACACCATGGTAGAAACAACCAGTATACTCTTGTTCATAATGATTAACATATTACTTTGCTTCCTATGACTCCTGAACACATTTTGAAAGATAATATTAATAGAGCTAGTAAAGCAAAATAGGAGCACAATAAGAGTGAAAATCAGATTGTGGCAAAAGAATTTGAGCAACAAATGAAGCCTAATAACAAACCATCATCTAGTGTTGCATCTGAAATTAAATTCAGAAGCGGATGTTTACTTGCCACCAAATCTGATATTGATAATCTAGATTTTAGCAAATCTGTTTGCTATTCTTTTGTGTGCACAGAGGCATTATTTTCATTCGAGGGCGTGCCTTCCTCTTTGCCTCTTGCTTTCACTAATATTTTGCGGCCGTTCGTTGACATCTTTCCACAAGACGTGCCACCGGGATTACCACCTATTTAAGGGATTGAGCATCAAATTGACTTAATTCCCGGTGCTTCGATGCCAAACCGTGCGCCATACCGTACCAATCCAAAGGAGACGAAGGGATTATGCGTCAAGTACAGGAGCTGCTCGGCAAAGGTTATATACATGAATCTCTTAGTCATTGTGTTGTTCCTATTATTCTAGTGCAGAAAAAGGATGGTACGTCACATATGTGCGTTGATTGTAGAGGCATTAATAATATCACTATTCATTATCGTCATCATATTCCTAGGTTAGATGATATGCTTGATGAATTGAGTGGCTCTAAAATATTCTCCAAAGTTGATTTCGTAGTGGATACCATCAAATTCCTATGAAATTGGGAGATGAATGGAAAACAACTATTAAAACTAATGGATTATATGAGCGGTTAGTCATGCCTTTTGGGTTAACTAATGCACATAGTACTTTCATGCGATTAATGAATGAAGTTTTACGTGCTTTCATTGGACGATTTGTGGCAGTTTACTTTGATGATATACTGATTTATAGTAGATCTTTAGAGGAACATTTGGAACATTTACGTGTTGTTTTTACTGCTCTACGTGATGCACGTCTATTTGGTAATCTTGGGAAGTGCACCATTTGCACCGACCGAGTTTCTTTTCTTGGCCATGTTGTTACTCCATAGGGAATTGAAGTTGATAAAGCCAAGATGGAAGCTATTGATAGTTGGCCGCATACCAAAATGTGATGCTAGTGGAATTGGATTAGGAGGTGTATTACAACAAGATGGTAAACATGTTACATACTTCTCTGAAAAATTGAGTGGGCCTAGTATGAACTATTCTACTTATGATAAAGAATTATATGCTCTTGCTCGGACTTTAGAAACATGGCAACATTATTTATGGCCCAAAGAATTTGTTATACATTCTGATCAGGAATCCTTGAAACATATTAGAAGTCAAGCAAAACTGAACCGTAGACATGCTAAATGGGTTGAATTCATTGAGACTTTCCCTTATGTCATAAAACATAAGAAGGGTAAAGAAAGTGTTATTGCTGATGCATTGTCTCGTCGTTATACTATGCTTTCACAACTTGACTTTAAAATATTTGGTTTGGAGACCATCAAAGATCAATATGTGCAGGATGTTGAATTTAAAGATGTATTGTAGAATTGTAAACAATGGAGAACATGGAACAAGTTCATCCTTAATGATGGATTTGTGTTCCCTTGTAACAAGCTATGCATTCGAGCTAGCTCCGTTCATCTTTTGTTGTTGCAGCAGGCGCATGGAGGAGGATTAATGGGACACTTTGGCGTGAAGAAGACGGGGGACATACTAGCTACATATTTCCTCTGGCCAAAGATGAGACGAGATGTGATAGAGGCGAGGGTGTCCCGTCATTCGATGGGATGGTGGCTATCGTTTTGGAGGAAGTCGACTTTGACGATCCGACTATGAACGTGCGAGGACGTCGCGCCTTAGCAATCGCTAAACCAACTCCGAGAGGTTATTGACCATGCCGGAGCACGATCAACCTGACCACGAAGGTCTGTTTCCTGCAGGCAAACGAAGAACAAGCAAGAAACTATGGTTGCAATCTGGATATTGCGAATATAAGAGGAAAGCTTTATTGATCAAGGTGGGGTTCTGTGACGCCTTTGTCTAGTCGTTGAACACAAACGAAGTACGCGAAGTTGCAGCTATGGTGAACTTTAATCTAAACAAAACCCAAAGTCTAAACAGTGCCCTAAGGACTGTATATATGGAGGAAGAGGGGGGTGATTTCGTGGCCCTTGGGGAAGGGGTCCGAAACCAACCTATCTCTTGTTTCCCCACACATACGGACTCTAAAACAGCCTATACTTATATATTTCTAAATTACATGGGCCTGGCCCAATAATAAGGTGACGCAGCACCTAGAATAACCTTTGGCCGAAATTTATGAAGTGGCATGTTGTATATTTCGTCCAAGGCTTCATGCACTCATTATGGTGGCTTCAAAGTCCTGAAATCATCACTTGTAACTCTGTTCTTGTTCCCCTTGCGCATGCCATCCTCTCCATGATTGGTCTTGCTGCAGTGTTCATCCCTCTTATCCATGCCAGGCCCTTCATTTGTAAGCAAAACAAATGTATCCAATTTAGGCAGCATCATATTCTCATGAACATCAGAATCATTACCAAGAAACGAAAGTGCCTGAAAATTTAATTGGCGTGCGCGAGCTCTAGTAATTGGTCCAGTATATGTAGCAGTAGGGGCTGTGGGTGTAACAATGGTATTGATGTCCTCATCATCCTCCCCTTCTTGAAATGAAGTCGTCCTCGACGGAAGCTCATCTTCCTCACCCAAATAGGGCTTCAAGTCTGCAATGTTAAAAGTAGGACTAACCCCAAAATCTGCAGGCAGCTCCAGTTTATATGCATTATCATTTATTTTCTTTAACACCTTAAATGGACCATCAGCACGTGGCATTAGCTTTGATTTGTGCAAATCAGGAAATCTATCCTTACGCAAATGTAACCAAACAAGATCTCCACGTGCAAAGACAGCATGTTTTCTACCCTTATCTCCAACAAGTTTATATTTAGCATTCATATGCTCAACGTTTTCCTTAGTTAACTCATGCATTTTTAAGATCAATTCAGCACATTGTTTAGCATCAAAATTAACCTTCTCCAAAGATGGAAGAGGCAACAAATCAATGGGCGCACGAGGTAGGAAACCATACACAATTTCAAAAGGGCACATCTTAGTAGTAGAATGCAATGAACGATTATAAGAAAATTCAATATAAGGCAAGCATTCTTCCCACATTTTCTTATTATTCTTCAAAACAGCCCTAAGCATAGTAGACAATGTTCTATTGACTACTTCAGTTTGACCATCAGTTTGGGGGTGACAAGTAGTACTAAAAAGCAGTTTAGTCCCCAACTTAGCCCATAAACATCTCCAAAAGTGGCTAAGAAATTTAGTATCATGATCTGAAACAATTGTATTTGGCACACCATGCAAGCGAATAATTCACGAAAGAACAAATCCGCAACATTAACAGCATCATCGCTTTTATGACATGGTATAAAGTGTGCCGTTTTCGAGAATCTATCCACGACAACAAATATGCTATCCCTCCCCTTCTTTGTTCGAGGTAAACCTAAAACAAAGTCCATAATATATCCTCCCAGGGAACACTAGGTACAGACAAAGGCATATATAAACCATGAGTATTGAGTCGTGACTTAGCTTTTTGACATGTAGTGCAGCGAGCAACAAAACGCTCAACATCCCGTCTCATCTTTGGCCAAAAGAAATGTGTAGCAAGTACGTCCTCCGTCTTCTTCACGCCAAAATTCCCATTAATCCTCCTCCATGCGCCTCCTGCAACAACAAAAGACGAACAGAGCTAGCTGGAATGCATAGCTTGTTAGCACGGAACACAAAGCAATCATTAATAATGAACTTGTTCCATGTTCTTCCTTCTTTACAATTCTACATTACATCTTTAAAATCAGCATCATGCACATATTGATCTTTCATGGTCTCCAAACCAAATATTTTGAAGTCAAGTTGTGAAAGCATAGTATAGCGACGAGACAATGCATCAGCAATAACATTTTCTTTACCCTTCTTGTGTTTAATGACATAAGGGAAAGTCTCAATGAATTCAACCCATTTAGCATGTCTGTGATTCCGTTTAGCTTGACTTTTAATATGTTTCAAAGATTCAAGATCAGAATGTATAACAAATTCTTTGGGCCATAAATAATGTTGCCATGTCTCTAAAGTCCGAACAAGAGCATATAATTCTTTATTAAGTAGAATAATTCAGACTAGGCCCACTCAATTTTTCAGAAAATTATGCCACAGGTTTGCCATCTTATAATAACACACCTCCTAATCCAATTCCACTAGCATCACATTCAAGCTCCAAAGTCTTATTAAAATCAGGAAGTTGGAGTAAAGGAGCATGTGTCAACTTATATTTCAATACCGTGGAGGCTTCTTCCTATGCGGTACCCCAAACAAAAGGCACATCCTTCTTTGTAAGCTCATTGAGAGGTGTAGCAATGGTGCTAAAATCTCTCACAAAATGCCTATAGAAACCAGCGAGTCCAAGAAAACTCCTCACTTGTCTGACTGTTTTGGGCAGCGGCGAACTCTCAATAGCTTCAATCTTGGTTATATCAACTTCAATTCCCTGTGGAGTAACAACATAGCCAAGAAAAGATACTCGGTCGGTGCAAAAGGTGCACTTCCCAAGGTTACCAAACAAACGTGCATCACGTACAGCAATAAAAACAGCACGTATATGTTCCAAATGTTCTACTAAAGATTTGCTATAAATCAGTATATCATCAAAATAGACTACCACAAATCGTCCAATGAAAGCACGTAAAACTTCGTTCATTAGTCTCATGAAAGTACTAGGTGCATTAGTTAACCCAAAAGGCATGACTAACCACTCATATAAACCAAACTTAGTTTTAAATGCTATTTTCCATTCATCTCCCAATTTCATACGAATTTGATGGTATCCCCTACGCAAATCAACTTTGGAGAATATTGTAGAGCCACTCAATTCATCAAGCATATCATCGAGCCTAGGAATAGGATGCCGATAATGAATAGTAATATTATTAATGCCTCTACAATCAACACACATACGTGACGTACCATCCTTTTTAGGCACTAGTATAATAGGAACAACACAAGGACTAAGAGATTCGCGTATATAACCTTTGTCGAGCAGCTCCTGTACTTGACGCATAATCTCCTTCGTCTCCTCTGGATTCGTACGGTATGGTGCACGGTTGGGTAGCGATGCACCGGGAATTAAGTCAATTTGATACTCAATCCCTCGAATAGGTGGTAATCCCGGTGGCACGTCTTGTGGGAAGACGTCAGCGAACTCCTGCAAAATGTTAGTGACGGCAAGGGGAAAAGAGGAAGGCACGTCCTCGAATGAAAATAATGCCTCTTTGCACACAAAACCATAGCAAACAGATTTGCTAAAATCTAGCTCATCAATATCAGATTTGCTGGCAAGTAAACATGCACTTTTCATTTTAATTTCAGAAGCAACACTAGATGCTTTATTATTAGGCTTCATTTGTTGCTCAAATTCTTTTGCCACAATCTGATTTTCACTCTTATTTTTCTCCTGTTTTGCTTTATTAGCTCTATTAATATCATCTTTCAAAATGGAATCAGGAGTCATAGGAAGCCACGTAATATTTTTATCCTTATGAACAAGAGTATACTGATTGTTTCTACCATGGTGTACAGAATTTTTATCAAATTGCCATGGTCTACCAAGTAATAAGGAATATGCTTGCATAGGTACCACATCACAATCAACATAATCATCATATGTAGTGATACTAAAATGCACACGAATAGTACGTGTTACCTTAACCTTGCTGCTGTTGTTGAACCATTGGATGTAGTAAGGATGTGGATGTGCTCTTGTGGTGAGAGATAGGTTCTCCACCATCTCCATGCTAGCCAAGTTATTGCAGCTCCCTCCATCTATGATGACGCGAATAGAACGTTCCTTCACAACTCCCTTTGTACGAAACAAATTATGCCTCTGATTTTTCCCAGCTTGTGTAACCTGCACACTCAAAACACGTTGAGCAACGAAACATTCATACTTGTCAGCATCTTCAGGAGCCATGTATTGCGTCTCATGATCAGAATCATCTCCACCGTGTTCTTCACGTGTAATAGGAGCCAAAGTCTCCTCATCATAGTCACTAGCTGACTCATACCCACCATCCTCAGTAGCAATCATCACACACTGAGATTTGCATTCTCTCGCATAATGACCTCTTCCCTTACAACGACGAGAAATATTATCACTTGTGTGCCCTGTGGATGCCATGGAAGAAGAAGAGCTCTGTGCAGGTCCGGCAGGTGTGCTCTTGATAGATAGTGGAGCTTGTGCCTGCTTTCTTGTATCACGGTTGGAGGTGGCACCTGATGGAGGTGATGGTGCAGTGGAAGTAGAGGATACACGTGGTGTCCATGATGAAGGTCGACCTGCAGAAAAGTTAGTTCGCGCCAATGCCTGTCGATCCTGCACTTCACGTTCAGCTTTACAAGCAAGATGGAATAAACGAGTGATATTATTATATTCCTTATACTCTAGAATGGTCTGAATCTCTCTATTTAATCCACCCATAAAACGTCCAAGCATAGCTTCATTATCCTCAACAATACCACATCTAATCATGCCAGTTTGTAATTCCTGATAATATTCCTCTACATAATTTTTCCTTGTCTTAAACGCTGCAATTTTTTAAGTAATTCATGTTGATAATATGGTGGAACCCAACGAGTACGCATAGCAGTTTTAGAAGTAGCCCAAGTAGTTGGAATATTATTCGGATATAATCTAGGATGTTCAGACCACCACACACAAGCAAAACTAGTGAAAGCACAAAGTGCAGCAGCAACACGTCTCTCCTCGGGATATTCTAAACATGTAAAACGTTGCTCGGTTTCTAACTCCCAAGTAATATATATATCAGGAACATATCTACCCTCAAATGGTGGAATATTCAATTTCCGTTTAGGAAGATGGTCATGATCTCGTACCTGAGCTGGTAATGCAGCCCTACCATTGTGATTATTTGCATGTGGACGACCGGGTGCTGGTGGTTGCACGTAGTTCTAATTTTGATCAACTTCATCCTCGTAATCTCCCGCATAATCATCCTCCTCCTCTTCAGCAGCAGGAGCCATAGAAGTATCAATAGCAGCACCAACAGTTTGGCCAGGCTCAAGAGGGACACGGCTCGCTCGGCGGAGGGCTGTTTCGCGACGTGGAGATAGTAGTTGTGGTTGTTGTGGCAGAGGTGCGGCAGGTACATCCGGTGGTGGTTGTGGAAGACGCGCAAGCACTTCATTAAATTTGTTATCGAGCTTTGTGTCGAACGTCTTCTCAAAGCCAGTTATCTTATCCATGGCCTCTTAAAAAATTGTTCAGCACATCTTGCACCTATTCAGTCATCATTTGCTGAAATTTATCATGCAACTCCTTATTCGTCATGTTCTCCCAGTCAGTCTCATCGACTTGTGATCCTGCCATGGTTAGCAGCAATAGAAACACACAAGAGTATGATCCTACAGACTACTAGAAAATGGTGGTGGTGGGGCATCACAAATCTGTCAAGCAAATCTCAACTTCTTACCAGTTCTTACCAAGCAGCAGGTGGTGATCGGCAACCGTTGTAGTCAAAACTCTCAAAGCTTGGATAGAGCGATTACCAGGGAAAGTCAAACGCACGACGTAGATGTATGTGGAGCTGGGAAGGCTTATAATATGGTAGCAAAAAGGGTCAGCAATAATCAATTCAGAGATGCAAAGTTGAATAGACGCTCAACGACGGTACTGTGCTTGTCCTAGGCTAGACCGTACTAGAGACGCGAGCCTAGAACACTAACAGACTCACGGCGCTGCACGTAAACAAGGGAAAAGCACACTCTGGAAAAAAATCGCCCTGTTTTTTTTTGCGCTCCTCTTTTTTTTTGCGAAAAATCACTATAATGGCGAGTGTCTCAAAACTCTTCCCAAGTCAAAATGACAGGATGGGCATGAAATTTTTTTGACTATTTTTTTCAAAAATCAGGGCAGCGACGACGAGATAGTGCGACAAAAAATCACTATGATGGCACGTGGCTCAAAAGACTCAGAAAAGCCTAAAAATAGGATAAGGAAAAAATATTTTCGGTCGTCGAAATTTTGGCCTGAAAACTGCCCGGGGGTCTCCAGACTCTTTTTATTTCGAGACCTACTCAGGGAAGGAAACACAAAACGAAAACTAGATGGATCTCGAAAACAAACCTAATATGAAAAGAACTGGGATTGGTGATGGACATGCGGTGGTATATGTGGTATATGTGGACTTGGATTGGTGATGGACAAGCGGTGGTAGACTCGGATTGGTGGTGTGGTATATAGTGGTATTTGGTGGCGGCGATGTGTCTAGTGTGGTGGTGGTATATGTCAGCGGAAGATGAATCTGGTGTGGTGGTGGTATATGGCAGCGGATGATGAATCTGGTGTGGTGGTGGTATATGGCAGCGGATGATGATGGTGCGGCGGCAGCGTGAATACCCGTGAACAGAACTCGAAACTCTAAAAGACTAGACGCTAAGACCAGCAACTAGACATGATGATGCAACCGCAAATTCAAGAAAGCAAATACAGAAAAGATTATGCAAAGGCTCAGATTGGTTCGGATATGATGAACTAACCCTAATTTTTTTGTGGCTTTTTCATGGACTGTAGGTATGAAGAACAGACTCGATCTAAACTACGAAAAACTGTAAAATCTCACCGAGCAACCTGGAAATCTGATACCACTTGATAGAGGCGAGGGTGTCCCGTCTTTCGATGAGATGGTGGCTATCGTTTTGGAGGAAGTCGACTTTGACGATCCGACTACGAACGTGCGAAGACGTCGCGCCTTAGCAATCGCTAAACCAACTCCGAGAGGTTATTGACCACGCCGGAGCACGATCAAACTGACCACGAAGGTCTGTTTCCTACAGGCAAATGAAGAACAAGCAAGAAACTAAGATTGCAATCTCGATATTGTGAATATAAGAGGAAAGCTTTATTGATCAAGGTGGGGTTCTGTGACGCCTTTGTCTGGTCGTTGAGCACAAACGAAGTACGCGTAGTTGCAGCTATGGAGAACTTTAATCTAAACAAAAACCATAGTCTAAACAGTGCCCTAACGACTGTATATATGGAGGAAGAGGGGGGGGGGGTTCATGGCCCTTAGGGGAAGGGGTCCGAAACCAACCCTATCTCTTGTTTCCCCACACATACGGACTCTAAAAACAAGCTATACTTATATATTTCGAAATTACCACTACTAGGAAAAGGGCTATAGATGGAATGGCCACTAATGGCGCACCAGACATGTGGTGTGCCACTACTATATAGCAGTGGCGCACCATGTGCTGGTGCGCCATTAGTGTGAAAGACACTAATGGCGCACCAGACACACGGTGCGCCACTAGTAACAATTTTTTTCCAAACATACTAATGGCGCACCAGGGCACAGTGCGCCATTACTAGTTCTAACTAGTAATGGCGCACCGGCCTCATAGTGCGCCACTACTATATTTTGTTTTTTTGCAAAACTACTAATGGCGCACCAGTGTATAGTGCGCCATTACTAGTTTAAACTAGTAATGGCGCACTGTTCCCCGGTGCGCCATTAGTGTATATTTCATGGACACTTGATCTCGATCCCCCTCCATCTCGATCGCTATCCCACCTCGCCAGATCCGGTCCCCCTCGCCGCCGAGCACCCCCCGCACCCTCTACCCCGCTCCACCGGCCGCCGCCGCCGACCCCCCGCACCCTCCCCCGCTCCACCGCCGCCGACGACCCACCGCACCCTCCCCTGCTCCACCGCCGCCGACGACCCACCGCACCCTCCCCGGCCCGCTCCACCGCCGCCGACGACCCCCCGCACCCTCCCCGGCCCGCTCCACCGTCACAAATGAATGCAACTAAAATTGCAAAAAAAACAAATTTGATTATATTTTTAAATAACAAATTTGATGATATTTTCAAATAATAAATTTGATGATATTTTTTCATATTCATAAATATTTTCAAATAACAAATTTGATGATATTTTTAAAAAATTATTACTATTTTTGTAAAAAATTATTACTGTTTCATATTCATATTCATTTTCTAAAAAATTATTAGATGCAACAAAAAAAATAAAAAAAATTACTTATGGCGCACCTCTGGCTGGTGCGCCATTGCTATATAAAAAAAGATTACTAATGGCGCACCGATCGTGGGTGCGCCATTGCTATGTAAAAAAACATTCTAATGGCGCACCGCTTCGGGGTGCGCCATTAGTAAGTTTCCCCCCTTAGCTAATTCCTCCCTCTCCCTCGCCAGTCCACCCGCGCGCTCACCTGACCCACGACGCCGCCGCCCCGACCCCCGCCGGACTCCACCCCCGCCGCCCCCGCGCCCCCCACCACTGCAGCTCCCCCGCGCCGCCGCCCCCGCGTCTACCCGCCGCCCCACCTCGTCTTCCACGCGCCAAATCGAGCGGCGGCCAGGTAAATCCGTCCTGACCCGCCGGCGTCCACCTCGACCTCCCTCCTCCCATCCATTCCCGCCGCCCCACATCTCTTTATGGCTCCATTTGACGGACTCCTCCACCTTCCCTTCTCTCTGCAGGATCGGACGAACTCCATCATCGAGCAGAACCGGGGCGAGCTCCAGCCCTACCCACCTGCGTCCAGCGCAGGTATGCTCATCCCCTTCCCGCCCCTCCGGCTGCCGGCGTCCGCCCTCCCTCTCCCCTGTCCCCCATCTCTGATTGTTTTCTTTTCCAGTATGAATCTTGCTTTTTGATGGTTTCTTCAACTGCAAGTTCATTGAATTTACAATGTGATTCACTGGTAGTTGTCAATGTGTAGGTTTTGTAGTTGTGCTGATTTTAAAATTGATGTAATTTACACGAAGATTTAACTGTGATAGTAACCCATGATGAAGAACAGCGACTGACCCAAATTGGGAATTCAGTCGACTGGCACCCACCAGTCCCTTTTTGGTATGCAATGGCTCAACATAGCAGAGTGGATGATCCATTGGATTTTCAATCGACAACTACAGGTAGCCTGCTATAGTGGTGGATTTTCTCTAGCCTCGGCAGCAGCAGTCCAACAACAGATTCACCAAATGAGTTCCGATTAGCGGTCCTACCATGTAACTTCTAAATCACTTTAACGGGTGCACATGACTTTCCGATTCAAACTGCGGCTAATAATTGATCAAAGATGATAGAGTAACAACCAGATTGATCCGAATTCAATAACCGTCAGGAAAATTTTACTACATATACAAGAGATTGGAAGGATCTTGCAAGCCCTCCCTCAACACCTGAATACTCTGCACACATCAGCAGTGTACCTTGGTGATTTTACAAGTGGACATCCTCTTTGCAATCAGGTCGGCCGGTCACAGCCCTGTTCGTGGCCATTAACCGGCCTGATTTAAAGCCGCACCCTACGACCGTGTCATCGGTTTGGGACACTTCATGGAGTTTTGCTGCACAATTAACTGCGTGTGCTCATCAAAAGCTTAGTAATAGTCATTGCTAGGAACATTAGAATTTGATAAATTGCACGATAGTTGGCATGAGAAAAGGATAACTATGTTACATTCTGACTGAACTGCTTGGTCGCCTTTGTGGTTCAGGGCTGAATGATGTTGGCATATCCAGGTTTCCTCGTGTGAAGCGGCTAGCAGATCTACATCCATCAACTTAGAGGGCTGCTATGCAGTTGTGTTTAGTGAAGTAGTTAGTGTACTGTACTTGCAATAGTTTGCTTGGTCTTTCTTTGGTTTCAGTTAAGTTATTGTCAGATTTTCCTCTCCATTGCTCTGAGTGGTGCTTGTGTTTCTACTTGCAGAATTGTACCATGAGTGGTACAATCTAATTTACTACTGCTGCTATATAGCCCATGAGTGGTGCTTGTGTTTCTACTTGCAGAAATGTACTACATGGGAATGTTGTCAACTTGTGATGCTGCTACTGTACCCCGAGAGGCCCTTGAGTTTGCCGAAATGTCGATTAACTTCCGTTCCGGCAAATTCGGGTACTCCATATGTCCTATTTTCAGCAAAGGTCATGCTGAAATTTTCCGTGAATTTTAGCATGACTTTGCTAAAAATAGGACATATGGGGCACTTGCGACTAATGCATGGGCCGGGGTATCTTAGTACTTAATTAAGTAGGATCAACTGCCTCTTGTGTTATACATATAGAAGTGTGATATCTACTCATAGTTATTACTAATGTCAGTTGCTCGTCATCGATAAACCCTAATCTGGTAGGATGACCTACTAAAAAAGCCCATACCACATATTCTATTTGGATGGCCCTGCTAACCCTTGACCATAAATACTTGAGATGGATGTAGCAGGCTTAAAGAAAGAAATGTTTTTAGGCCAACTCCACTGGGCCTGGCTGAAAATGCACAAGTGTGCATGACTAACAATATTCTATTGTAAAGCTAAACAGGAAAGAGGAACCACTCATCCTAACCATTTGCTCTCAAAATTACCACTTCACTTCTTACTACTGAAAATCTTAGACCATCTCCATTCACCAATTGCTCAAACCAGTTCGAAGGGCGTGTTTTCACCACACTGTGGATTATCTTATTGGACCCAACAGAGATGATGTAGTTTTGAATTATGAACATAGGAAATGTCGTCATCGGACGACGAAAGTCTCCCGGGGGAGTGCGACTGGTGCCACGACGGTCGAGGTCTGTGCGACAGGCCTCACCTGGACGATGATCGGCGCTTCAGCATTAAGCTCGAGGAGACCTTCGAAGTTGAAACGGTACGCAACGACGACAAGTGTTTTTTTCATAATTAAGCATGACTTCAACTATTTCAACGTGTAATTTCATCTTTTACAATTCGAGTATAGTTTATCCCATGCCATGCAAGACGCTATGTCTTGGAGAGGATGGATTTTGAAGATCATGAAAATTTTGAAACGAAGAAAATTCACCTAAGGACACATCATGATGTGGATTTTGAAGTAAATCTGTATAATGCTGAGAGCGTAACCCATTTTGGTTGCAAAAATTGGGAAGCATTTTGCAAGATGTATGGTTTTGATGAGGGTATGCTTGTCACCATGGATCTTGGTGATCCTGACATCGACCAAGACAATATGGACATTTGGGTCCTTGTTGATACGCCTCCAGTTCTACCGCTATGTGAGTTTCTCAAACATAGTTAATTATTAACTAATTTATATTGTTTATTTCAAAATAGTTGACAACTTATTTCCATTGACAGCTTATTTTGATTGTTCAAAAAATGTGCGGAACATGGTAGACAAAACCCACTACACCGATGGCTCCGAGTTAACTTATCAGGAGAAAAATCATCTGGTCGGATTTTGTACTGATCTTGAGAATTACAATATCTACAATCAAACTCCTCAACATTATGGTCAATACGTGCCACTAGTGCACGTGTTGAACTACGGTAACTACCATGGAGATACCCTGGTAAGATTTTTTACTATTACGACATCCGTGCATCTTTTGCATACTTCTAAAACTAGTACATCATTGCTAACTATGAAGTTATTACTATGTTTTTCAACAGAGAATCCCAGAGGATTGTGTGCCTCATTTGATGTATCAGAATGGCAGCCTTCGTGTTTTGAACTTATATCCAGGTCATCCTACGAATCTCAACTGTCCATACCGGATTTCTAGAAGAAGTGGAGACATGCTAATCAGAGAATGGAAAAAATGTATGGACAGTCGTAAGGAGGTTCTTGGAAGCAAAAGGAAGCGCCGCGCAAGAATTGGAGACAGGATGATCTCCATTCTCCATAATGGAGAGTCAGGGTCTATATTGTTTTATGCTATTTTACCTTAAATAGGGTATTTAGGTCCTGCCTAATACTGATGATCATGTGCTAAGAACAATTAAGTAGGGTTGGTTCGATGACTATCAGGATGATGATCGTATGACTTGTTATTAATAACGAGTAGAAGTTGTATGATGATGATTAGTAGGACTTGTTAGGATTAGTATTACTTTCGACAAACTCGCTACTCGCGGTCTCGAGACTTGTAATGTTCTATCTTTGTTCGGTCTTTTGAATTCGGAGACTAATATGATGAATTGTATTCGGAGACTAATCTTCTATTGTATTCGATGAATCTGCTGTTGCTGTGTGGTGCTGTTTATATTCTGTCCAATAATATATTTTGTAATCTGTGCAAATATCAGAAAAGGAAAAAAATCCCTAATATATATACTAATGGCGCATCACCCCAACGTGCGCCATTAGTATGCCAAAGGATACTAATGGCGCATCACCCCGCAGTGCGCCATTAGTATGGCAAAGCACATGGGTAAATATGGCCCCCTGGGAGGCATACTAATGGCGCACCGTGGCCTATACTAATGGCGCACTACCTGGTGCGCCATTAGTACCCGATACTAATGGCGCACCAGTGGTGCGCCATTAGTAAAAAATACTAGTGGCGTGGTACTAGTGGCGCACCAGTAGTGCGCCATTAGTAGGCAAAACCGGTGCGCCACTAGTAGGCCTTTTCCTAGTAGTGTACATGGGCCTGGCCCAATAATAAGGTGACGCAGTACCTAGAATAGCCTTTGGATGAAATTTATGAATTGGCATCTTGTATATTTCGTCCAAGGCTTCATGCACTCATTATGGTGGCTTCAAAGTCATGAAATCGTCACCTGTAACTCTGTTCTTGTTCCCCTTGCGCATGCCATCCTCTCCATGCTTGGTCTTGCTCCAATGTTCATCCCTCTTATCCATGCCAGGCCGTTCATTTGTAAGCAAAACAAATGTATCCAATTTAGGCAGCATCATATTCTCATCAACATTAGAATCACTACCAAGAAATGAAAGTACCTGAAAATTTAATTAGCGTGCGCGAGCTCTAGTAATTGGTCCAGTATATGTAGCAGTAGGGGCTGTGGGTGTAACAATGGTATTGATGTCCTCATCAGGATGTTGAGCGTTTTGTTGCTCGCTGCACTACATGTCAAAAAACTAAGTCACGACTCAATCCTCATGGTTTATGTATGCCTTTGCCTGTACGTAGTGTTTCATGGGAGGATATATCTATGGACTTTGTGTTAGGTTTACCTCGAACCAAGAAGGGGGGATAGCATATTTGTTGTCGTGGATAGATTTTCGAAAATCGCACACTTTATACCATGTCATAAAAGCGATGATGCTGCAAATGTAGTTGACTTGTTCTTCCTTGAAATTATTCGCTTGCATGGTGTGCCAAATACTATTGTTTTAGATCATGATACTAAGTTTCTTAGCCACTTTTGGAGATGTTTATGGGCTAAGTTAGGGACTAAAGTGCCTTTTACTACTACATGGCACCCCGAAGCTGATGGACAAACTGAAGTAGTCAATAGAACATTGTCTACTATGCTTAGGTCTGTTTTGAAGAATAATATTAAAATGCGGGAAGAATTCTTGCCTCATACTGAATTTGCTTATGATCGGTCGATGCATTCTACTACTAAGATGTGCCCTTTTGAGATTGTGTATGGTTTTCTACCTCGTGCACCTATTGATTTGTTGCCTCTTCCATCTCCAGAGAAGGTTAATTTTGATGCTAAACAATGTGCTGAATTGATTTTAAAAATGCATGAGTTAACTAAGGAGAACATTGAGCGTATGAATGCTAAATATAAACTTGCTGGAGATAATGGTAGAAAACATGTTGTGTTTGCACCTGGAGATCTTGTTTGGTTACATTTGCGTAAGGATAGATTACCTGATTTGCGCAAATCAAAGGTAATGCCACGTGTTGATGGTCCTTTTAAGGTTTTAGATAAAAGAAATGATAATGCATATAAACTTGAGTTGCTTGTAGATTTTGGGGTTAGTCCCACTTTTAACTTGCAGATTTGGAGCCTTATTTGGGTGACGAAGATGAGCTTCCCTCGAGGACGACTTCATTTCAAGAAGGGGAGGATGATGATGACATCAATACCATTGTTACACACACAACCCCTACTGCTATAAATATTGGACCAATTGCTAGAGCTCGTTGTACGATCGAATGTGTGTCTAGAGGGGGGGTGATTAGACTACTTGACCAAAAAAATCTATCCTTTTCCCAGTTTTAGTTGTGGGCAGATTTTAGCAATTAGCACAAGTCAAGCAATCAACCTACACATGCAATTCTAAGAGTATAGCAGCGGAATGTGAAACATTGCATATGAAGGTAAAGGGAAGGGTTTGGAGAAGGCAAACGCAATGGAGACATAGAGATTTTTGGCGTGGTTCCGGTAGGTGGTGCTATCATACATCCATGTTGATGGATACTTCAACCCACGAAGGGTAACGGCTATGCGAGTCCACGGAGGGCTCCACCCATGAAGGATCCACGAAGAACCAACCTTGTCTATCCCACCATGGCCATCGCCCATGAAGTATTTGCCTTACTCGGGTAGATCTTCATGAAGTAGGCGATCTCCTTGCCCTTACAAACTTATTAGTTCAACTCCACATCTTGACGGAGGCTCCAAGCGACACCTAACCAATCTAGGAGACACCACTCACCAAAAGTTAATAGATGGTGTGTTGATGATGAACTCCTTGCTCTTGTGCTTCAAATGATAATCTCCCCAACACTCAACTCTCTCTCTCTCTCAGATTTGGCTATGGTGGAAAGATGATTTCAGTGCAAAGCAACTTGGGGAAGGCTAGAAATCAAGATTCTTGTGGTAGGATTGGAATGTCTTAATCTCAACACATGAGTAGGTGGTTCTCTCTCAAAAAATGTATGGTGGAACTGTAGGCTCATTTTGATGGCTCTCTCACAAATGGAGAAGGGGTGGAGGGGTATATATATCCGCCACACAAAATCCAACCGTTACACACATTTGACTCAACTCAGTGGGACCGAATGGTTAAACTCGGTGGCACCAATTTGTTCAAAAATGTGAACGTTAGGAATCTTGGTGGGACCGACAGGAACAACTCGGTGGGACTGATGTGCTAGGATTTAGGGCAAACATCATCTCGGTGGTGCCGATTGCATCAACCCGGTGAGACCGAAGTGAAGCAATAAGGCAACAGAGAATCAGTCAAGCCAACTCAGTGAGATCGATTGCAGAACTCGGTGAGGCTGAAATAAATGCAACAAGTCACGGAGTGTTGGCAAGGCCATCTCGGTGACACCGAGACCCGTATCAGTGAGACCGAACTGCTAGGGTTTCTGGTTGTGGCTATGTCATATGAACTCGGTGGCTTCAGGTAGAAAGAATCAGTGGGTCCGAGTTGGAGTTTAGGGTTTTGACATATTTGGATGGAGAAATTGGCTGAGGATTTTGGAGCAATATCACTAAGCATTTGCGCAAGCAAGTCATTAAGCAACACCTCATCCCCTTTTAATAGTATTGTCTTTCCTATGGACTCAATGTGATCTTGGATCACTAAAATAAATATGAAGAGTCTTGAGCTTTTGCAAATATTTTTCCATAGCATTTTGAGGGGTCCACATCTCTAGTCCATGCCATACCATACATTGAACTTCCTGAATATTTATCTTGAATGGATATTAGTTCAATGAGCTATATGTTGTTATGAATTACCAAAACCACCTGGGGATTACTTGCACTTTGAATCTCCCCCTTTTGGTAATTGATGACAACATATAGATCAAAGCTTCGACAAATGATAAAATGAATGAAATACATCGTCGCTTTGAGAACTATGTGATAAGCAAGAGCTCCCCCTAAATTTGTGCATTATTTTAAAATTTGCGTTTGAATGCAAATGCACAATCGATTAGGATCATGGGTCACTCTTCCATGTCACATATATCTTGGTGGAGCGCACAAAATGATAAGATTGAAATAACATGCACGCATCACCAAATACATAAGTGAATGATCATACACAAATAATCATAGAGATAGGAATAGATCACATACTAAGCATAGTATGATCAATCACACGGCCACACAAAGTATATCACAAGCATAAAAGAATAAGTAGCACAAACCAAACGGACGATGATGAGGACTGTCGTGGTATTCTCACGGGGGGATGTGAGGCGACAGATGCCACAAGGGCTTAGTGTGAGGGTAAGACTGCTGCTGATAGGCCTGGGAGCGGGTATGCGAGTAGTACGCGCTAGTTTACCCAGGTTCGGGGCTCTCCGGAGAGATAATACCCCTACTCCTGCATGTCTGTGTATCTGTAGTATGTCTGGTACAGAGTTGCTCCTGGAGCTGTATCTGAGGTCAGTGCCAAGTGCATCTGATCTGGTATATGCATGCGTATGGGGCATGCTAGTGGCCGGCCATGCTCATGGCCGTGAGCATGTGGGTGCTCATGCGTGAGTGTGTGTGAGAGTGAGTCCATCCTCTTGGATGGATGGATGTGTGCCTTTTTATAGGCATGGCTAGCTTACTTCCTAAGCTATGTAGTGGCATGGACAAGGGGGTATGGTGGGGTGTCATGCTTGTCCCCTGGGTCACTTCATAAATCGTGCCAGGGGACAAGTGACACTATACATGATGGCTGGGGTGACACGTGAATAGTGCTCGGGTACGACCGTCTCGTCGGTGTCGAGTCGGGCTGAAGCCGACAGCCGGCTAGTTGGTGCAGTCGGCAGCCGGCAGTCGGCCAGGCAGAGCAGTCGGACGGGGAGCCGGCAGGAGCAGCCGGGCAGTCGGACTGAGGGGCTTTGCTAGCCCCGATGTCTTGAAATATTGTCTTGCCGTCTTCGGGATACCCGTGGCCAATTACTCCGACAGTAGGCCCCAAGCCTCCGGGCAACTTGGCAAAGTTGGGCGGAGGTTTTTTGGCGGTTGTTCATGGAAATGATCATGCAAAAGACAAAGTTAGTCCACGTAGATATATCAAATGATTGATTTTAGCGTTACAAGTTTTATGCAGAGGGTGCCGACTCGGTTTTGTCCGAGCCCCCTTCAATCTTTTTCGTGTTCCCTCCGCTTTTTGGCTTGTGCTCTCGCTCGCCGGACAGCCGCTCTACGGTCTGTGGCTGAGAGTGGGCCGCGAAGCGGAGTGTACAGTACTCGGAGTCTCGGGGCAGATTCAACCGAGTTGATACTTGTAAGGGAAACGGTCGGGTCGCCCGAAGCGTTTCTCTTCCCGGACGTTTGTCGCGTGGGTGGCCTCCAGCGTTCACTCTTGCTAGCCGGACAGCTGCTCTGCGGTCTGTGACTAAGAGTGGGCCTTTGGTACCGCGCACGCTACTAAGCCGTCTGCGGGAACTAACGTCTCAGGCCAAGCGGCCAGCCCCCGGGCCAACTCTGGCTGGCGCCGGGGCGAACAGTGCTGCAAATGTAATAAAATGCGGAGATAGCCCCCGAGCATCGCTCGGGGCTATCTGTGCTCTCGCGGTGAAAAAATATGCGGGTGAGGAGCTCACATTGATTTTCGTGTAGCCGAGGCGGAGTTTGCCGAAGAGAGCCGGCGCAGCTCGGCGCTCGCGGAGCGCACCGGCGCACCCGCTGGGTGTTGCCTTCGAGTCCCCGGGTGCTCGAAGGGGGTTCCCGGCCGGTCAGGCTCGACCGGCCAGGCGGCGAGGCGTCTTGCAGCGCCCTTTTTCTTCTTCTGCCGGCTGCTGGCAGCCGGACAAAACTCTTCTCTTGTCTGCAATCTTCCGTGGGGGGTGCCAGCGCACCCACTGGGTGTAGCCCCCGAGATTCGGGCTGACTGCTGGGCAGTCGGGCCGGATCTTCCAGCAGCTACTTTGTCTTCTTTCCTCGCGGAGGCGCGGCAGCGCACCCGCTGGGTGTAGCCCCCGAGATTCGGGCCAACTGCTGAGCAGTCGGGCCGGATCTCCTGGCAACTACTTTGTCTTCTTCCTCACGGGGGCGCGCCAGCGCACCCGCTTGGTGTAGCCCCCGAGATTTGGGCCGACTGCTGAGCAGTCGGGCCGGATCTCCTGGCGACTACTTTCTCTTCTTTCCTCGCGGGGGCGCGTCAGCACACCCGCTGGGTGTAGCCCCCGAGATTCGGGCCGACTGCTGAGCAGTCGGGCCGAATCTCCTGGCGACTACTTTGTCTTCTTTCCTTGCGGGGGCGCGTCAGCGCACCCGCTGGGTGTAGCCCCCGAGATTCTGGCCGACTGCTGAGCAGTCGGGCCGGATCTCCTGGCGACTACTTTGTCTTCTTCCTCGCGGGGGCGCGTTAGCGCACCCGCTGGGTGTAGCCGTCGGAGCAGGAGGCAGACTAGCCGGCTTGGCACTGCCGACAGCGTGGGTCACGACTGACCATCCGAGTGGTGAAGCAGGCGGATGAATCATCCGGACGGATGTTTCTTTTCTTGTCTTTGTCCCAGCCGACTTCTTTCTCTCTCTTTTTTTTCGCCAATCGGCTGTGTGCAGTCGGACCTTTGACTTTCTCCCCAGCCGGCCCCTACTCCTTTCTTCTTTTAGCGGCTGCCTCCAGCACGCAGCAGAACGAGCAGGCGCAGGGGCCGGCCTGGAGCAGCGGCCACCAGGAGGCGGAGGCACCGCGGCCGGGCACGGGGCGGCCACCCGGAGCCGGCCGGACGGGGGCGGCTCGTCGGAGCAGAGCCGGCGAGCGGGTGCCTCAGGGAGCGGAGCCGGCCGGGCGCAGCGGAGGCGACTGACGGGCGCGGCGAGGAGGTGGGGATGAGCCGGCGCGGGGTGAGCGGGAGTCGGCCACAGGATGCGCTGGTCGTAGCGGGCGGGCTGGGAGGCGGGGCAGCCGGCGCAGCCGGCGTGGCCAGGGGCGGATCCGCCAGAGCCAGCGCGCGGCCACGGCAGGGGCTCGAGGCGATGAGGCGCGGGCGGCCAGCCGACAGGCCAGGCGGAGGCGCGAGGTTGGGGGTGGCCGGGACGGAGGAGCCGGCCTGCGCAGGGTGCGGAAGAGGCGGCGAGCCGGCCCGGGCTGGGTGCGCGGGGGTGCTGGAAGCCGGCACGGCCGCGAGGAGGCAGCGCGAAGGCGGCCGAGGCGAGGTGAAGCCGGCCCGCGGAAGCCGGTGGGCGGGCGAGGCGTCTCGGCAAGGGCGGAGCCGGCGCGGAAGTGGCGGTGCTCGAGAGCCGGCCGAGCTGGGGGGGGCCGGCAAGGAGCGACGTAGTCCGGAGAGGGACAAAGCCGGAGGCGGGGGTGCCAGTGACCCGGCGGCCGGGTGCTGCAGGAGTCGGCCAGGCGCGGCGGCAAGGCGGAGTCGGCCGGAGGCACGGCAGCGGCCGGGTGAGCGGAAGCCGGCAAGCCCGGAAGGAGCTGGCCTGAGGCGGGACGCGGCTGCGCGCGAGGCGGCCACCCGAAGCCGGCGCGGGGCACAGAGAAGCCGGCGCCATGGCCGAGCGCTTGGGCGGAGCCAACGAAAGGCGAGCTGACCCAGCCTGCGGGCGGGAGGCGGAGCCGGCCCGCGCAGTTGGTGGAGCGGCGACAGAGGACCCGGGAACGCACGGAGGTCGGACGTCGGGCGCGGGAGGCGGCAGGGAGCCGCAGCCGGCGCAGCGGGCGACGCGGCAGCGTGGTCGGGGGAGGCGGCGACGGGCGGAGCCGGCCTGTGGTAGCCGGCGACGGGCGGAGGAGTATCAGCTCCCGGTGACCCGGCGGGCAAGTGCGGGACCGGCGCAGGCGGAGTGCAGGCGTCCTGCAGCAACGCGGGGGGCTGGATGCGAGCGAGGCCAGGGGAGCCGGTCGGCCTGCAGGGCGAGGCAGACGCCGGCGCAGCTGTGCGGGGCGGACCTGGCGGAGCTGCGGCAGGCAACGGCCACGAGCGGGCAAAGATCAGTGCCAGCGCGAGGGGCGCGACGACGGCCACGCGTGGAGAGGCGCTTTATCTCGGGATCATCGGGGATTATCTAAGTGATGCACATGCAATATCCGTCTTTGCCTCTGGCCAGTATACGGGTTGTGTTTGACCACGCTTTGACTAGCGTCTAGCTAGCTTGTATGGGCGAAATATGGAGGATCAAAAGCGCATTCCGGCCAAAGAAAGGCGCAGCACGGAGAGGAGCAAACGCGAGCGGTGCGTGGATGGATGCGGCCGACTGAAGCGAGGCACTGTGGGCGGCGCGCGCGTGGACGAACGGCCGGCGTCGCAACGATGGTGATGAAGGCGGCGAGGCCGACGACAAGGACGTGCCGTCCCGCGCGGCCGCTCTGGGGGCGGATCAAAGTCGAGCCCCCGAGCGCTACCGGAGAGATGGCGCGACACCGCGGCGGTGATGGCGAAGATGGTCCCGCCCGGACTGCGAAACCAGCAGTAGCGTGGTAGCATAGTAGTAGTACCACACCACGGTGGGCGCCAACTGTCGTGGTATTCTCACGGGGGGGGTGTGAGGCGACAGATGCCACAAGGGCTTAGTGTGAGGGTAAGACTGCTGCTGATAGGCCCGGGAGCGGGTATGCGAGTAGTACGCGCTAGTTTACCCAGGTTCGGGGCTCTCCGGAGAGATAATACCCCTACTCCTGCATGTCTGTGTATCTGTAGTATATCTGGTACAGAGTTGCTCCTGGAGCTGTATCTGAGGTCAGTGCCAAGTGCATCTGATCTGGTATATGCATGCGTATGGGGCATGCTAGTGGCCGGCCATGCTCATGGCCGTGAGCATGTGGGTGCTCATGCTTGAGTGTATGTGAGAGTGAGTCCATCCTCTTGGATGGATGGATGTGTGCCTTTTTATAGGCATGGCTAGCTTACTTCCTAAGTTATGTAGTGTCATGGACAAGGGGGTATGGTGGGGTGTCATGCTTGTCCCCTGGGTCACTTCATAAATAGTGCCAGGGGACAAGTGACACTATACATGATGGCTGGGGTGACACGTGAATAGTGCTCGGGTACGACCGTCTCGTCGGTGTCGAGTCGGGCTGAAGCCGGCAGCCGGCTAGTTGGTGCAGTCGGCAGTCGGCCAGGCAGAGCAGTCGGACGGGGAGCCGGCAGGAGCAGCCGGGTAGTCGGACTGAGGGGCTTTCCTAGCCCCGATGTCTTGAAATATTGTCTTGCCGTCTTCGGGATACCCGTGGCCAATTACTCCGACAAGGACATGGCTACCACATTTACACCCATAGCCCCTGCTTCTATACCTAGTGGACTAGCTACTAGAGCTCGCGCACGGCTGTTAAATTATCAGGTACTTCCGTTTCTTGGTAATGTTTCTAGTGTTCATAAGAATGTGATGCTGCTTAACTTAGGTGTGCTGGTTATAGTTGAAGCACCTAGCATGGACAAGAAGAATGAACACTTGAGCATGATCAAGCACTATGATGAAGGTCTGCGCGAAGGGAACAAGAACGGAGTTTCTGGAGGAGATTTCCGCACTTTGAAGCCACCATGATGACATACAAGAAGATGGACAAAATATACAACATGTCTTTCATAAAATTCGTCCATAGCTTACTATTGGTGCTGCGTCACCTTAGTTTTGGGCTAGGACCAGGTATTTTCCAAATACCTCTCATTAGGCTGTTTTTAGAGTCCGTATTGTAGGGGAAACGACTTAGGAGGTGTTTTAGTCCCACCTTACCAAGGGTAGATGAAATCCCCTCTCTTTTCCCCTAAAAATACAGCCCTTAAGGCACCGTTTAGACTTGGGTTTTGTTTAGATTAAAAGTTCGCCATAGCTGCAACTTCACATACTTCGTTTGTGTTCAACGACCAGACCAAGACGTCACAGAACCCCATCTTCATAAATAAAGCGTTCCTCTTATATTCACAATATTCAGATTGCAATCTCAGTTTCTTGCTTGTTCTTCATTTGCTTGCAGAAAACAGGCCCTCGTGGTCAGGTTGATAGTGCTCCGACGTGGTCAATAACCCCTGGGAAGTTAGTTTAGCGATTGCTAAGCCGCGACTTCTCGCACGCTCGTAGTCGGATCGTCAAGGTCGACTCCCACAGAAAGTGATAGCCACCAGCTCATCGAGGCAAAGATGTCCCATCTTTCGATGAGATGGTGGCTATCGTTTTGGAGGAAGTCGACTTTGACGATCCGACTACGAACGTGCGAGGACGTCACGCCTTAGCAATCGCTAAACCAACTCCGAGAGGTTATTGACCACGCCGGAGCACGATCAACCTGACCACGAAGGTCTGTTTCCTGCAGGCAAACGAAGAACAAGCAAGAAACTAAGATTGCAATCTGGATATTGCAAATATAAGAGGAAAGCTTTATTGATCGAAGGTGGGGTTCTGTGACGCCTTTGTCTGGTCGTTGAACACAAATGAAGTACGCAAAGTTGCAGCTATGGCGAACTTTAATCTAAACAAAACCCAAAGTCTAAACGGTGCCCTAAGGGCTGTATATTGGAGGAAGAGGAGGGGAATTTTGTGGCCCCTGGGGAAGGGGTCCGAAACCAACCCTATCTCTTGTTTCCCCACACATACGGACTCTAAAAATAGCTTATACTCAAGTATTTCGAAATTACATGGGCCTGACCCAATAATAAGGTGACGCAGCACCTATAATAGCCTCTAGACGAAATTTATCAAGTGGCATCTTGTATATTTTGTCCAAGGCTTCATGCACTCATTATGGTGGCTTCAAAGTCCTGAAATCATCACTTTAACTCCGTTCTTGTTCCCCTTGCGCATGCCATCATCTCCATGCTTGGTCTTGCTCCAGTGTTCATCCCTCTTATCCATGCCAGGCCCTTCATTTGTAAGCAAAACAAATGTATCAATTTAGGCAGCATCATATTCTCATGAACATCAGAATCATTACCAAGCAACGAAAGTACCTGATAATTTAATTGGCGTGCGCGAGCTCTAGTAATTGGTCTAGTATATGTAGTAGTAGGGGTTGTGGGTGTAACAATGGTATTGATGTCCTCATCATCCTCCCCTTCTTGAAATGAAGTCGTCCTCGACAGAAGCTCATCTTCCTCACCCAAATAAGGCTTCAAATCTGCAATGTTAAAAGTGGGACTAACCCCAAAATCTGCAGGCAGCTCAAGTTTATATGCATTATCATTTATTTTCTCTAAAACCTTAAAAGGACCATCAGCACGTTGCATTAGCTTTGATTTGCGCAAATGAGGAAACCTATCCTTACGCAAATGTAACCAAACAAGATCTCCAGGTGCAAAGACAACATGTTTTCTACCATTATCTCCAGCAAGTTCATATTTAGCATTCATACGCTCAATGTTTTCCTTAGTTAACTCATGCATTTTTAAGATCAATTCAGCATGTTGTTTAGCATCAAAATTAACCGTCTCTGAAGATGGAAGAGGAACCAAATCAATGGGTGCACGAGGTAGGAAACCATACACAATTTCAAAAGGGCACATCTTAGTAGTAGAATGCAACAAACGATTATAAGCAAATTAAATATGAGGCAAGCATTCTTCCGACATTTTCTTATTATTCTTCAAAACAGTCCTAAGCATAGTAGACAATGTTCTATTGACTACTTCAGTTTGACTATTAGTTTGGGGGTGAAAAGTAGTACTAAAAAGCAGTTTAGTCCCAACTTAGCCCATAAACATCTCCAAAAGTGGCTAAGAAATTTAGTATCATGATCTGAAACAATAGTATTTGGCACACCACGCAAGCGAATAATTTCACGAAAGAACAAATCAGCAACACTAACAGCATCATCGCTTTTATGACATGGTATAAAGTCTGCCATTTTCGAGAACCTATCCACGACAACAAATATGCTATCCCTCCCCTTCTTTGTGCGAGGTAAACCTAAAACAAAGTCCATAGATATATCCTCCCAAGGAACACTAGGTACAGGCAAAGGCATATATAAACCATGAGGATTGAGTCGTGACTTAGCTTTTTGACATGTAGTGCAGCGAGCAACAAAACGCTCAACAGCCCGTCTCATCTTTGGCCAAAAGAAATGTGTAGCAAGTATATCCTCTGTCTTCTTCACGCCAAAGTGTCCCGTTAGTCCTCCTCCATGCGCCTCCTGCAACAACAAAAGACGAACGGAGCTAGCTGGAATGCATAGCTTGTTAGCACGAAACACAAATCCATCGTTAACGACGAACTTGTTCCATGTTCTACCTTCTTTACAATTCTGCAATACATCTTTAAATTCAGTATCATGCACATCTTGATCTTTGATGGTCTCCAAACCAAATATTTTAAAGTCAAGTATTGAAAGCATAGTATAACGACGAGACAATGCATCAGAAATAACATTTTCTTTACCCTTCTTGTGTTTAATGACATAAGGGAAAGACTCAATGAATTCAACCCATTTAGCATGTCTATGGTTCAGTTTTGCTTGACTTTTAATGTGTTTCAAAGATTCATTATCAGAATGTATAACGAATTCTTTGGGCCATAAATAATGTTGCCATGTTTCTAAGGTCCGAACAAGAGCATATAATTCTTTATCATAAGTAGAATAGTTCAGACTAGGCCCACTCAATTTTTCGGAAAAGTATGCAACAGGTTTGCCATCTTGTAATAACACACCTCCTAATCCAATTCCACTAGCATCACATTCAAGCTCAAAAGTCTTATTAAAATCAGGAAGTTGGAGTAAAGGAGCATGTGTCAACTTATCTTTCAATACCGTGAAGGCTTCTTCCTGTGCGGTACCCCAAACAAAAGGCACATCCTTCTTTGTAAGCTCATTGAGAGGTGCAGCAATGGTGCTAAAATCTCTCACAAAACGCCTATAGAAACCAGCGAGTCCAAGAAAACTCCTCACTTGTGTGACCGTTTTGGGCTGCGGCCAACTCTCAATAGCTTCAATCTTGGCTTTATCAACTTCAATTCCCTGTGGAGTAACAACATAGCCAACAAAAGATACTCGGTCGGTGCAAAAGGTGCACTTCCCAAGGTTTCCAAACAAACGTGCATCACGTAGAGCAATAAAAACAACACGTAAATGTTCCAAATGTTCTTCCAAAGATTTGCTATAAATCAGTATATCATCAAAATAGACTACCACAAATCGTCCAATGAAAGCACGTAAAACTTCGTTCATTAGTCTCATGAAAGTACTAGGTGCATTAGTTAACCCAAAAGGCATGACTAACCACTCATATAAACCAAACTTAGTTTTAAATGTTGTTTTCCATTCATCTCCCAATTTCATACGAATTTGATGGTATCCACTACACAAATCAACTTTGGAGAATATTGTAGAGCCACTCAATTCATCAAGCATATAATCTAGCCTAGGAATAGGATAACAATAACGAATAGTAATATTATTAATGCCTCTACTATCAACACACATACACGACGTGCCATCCTTTTTAGGCACTAGTATAATAGGAATAGGACAAGGACTAAGAGATTCGCGTATATAACCTTTATCGAGCAGCTCCTGTACTTGACGCATAATCTCCTTCGTCTCCTCTGGATTGGTACGGTATGGTGCACGGTTGGGTAGCGATGCACCAGGAATTAAGTCAATTTGATCCTCAATCCCTCGAATAGGTGGTAATCCCGGTGGCATGTCTTGTGGGAAGACGTCAGCGAACTCCTGCAAAATGTTAGTGACAGCAGGGAGAAAAGAGGAAGGCACGTCCTCGAATGAAAATAATGCCCCTTTGCACACAAAAGCATAGCAAACAGATTTGCTAAAATCTAGCTCATCAATATCAGATTTGGTGGCAAGTAAACATGCACTTTTCAATTTAATTTCAGAAGCAACACTAGATGGTTTATTATTAGGCTTCATTTGTTGCTCAAATTCTTTTGCCACAATCTGATTTTCACTCTTATTTTTCTCCTGTTTTTCCTTATTAGCTCTATTAATATCATCTTTCAAAATGGAATCAGGAGTCATAGGAAGCAAAGCAATATTTTTATCCTTATGAACAAGAGTATAATGATTGTTTCTACCATGGTGTACAGAATTTTTATCAAATTGCCATGGTCTATCAAGTAATAAGGAACATGCTTGCATAGGTACCACATCACAATCAACATAATCAACATATGTAGAGATACTAAAATGCACACGAACAGTATGTGTTACCTTAACCTTGCCGCTGTTGTTGAACCATTGGATGTAGTAAGGATGTGAATGTGGTCTTGTGGTGAGAGATAGCTTCTCCACCATCGCCATGCTAGCCAAGCTGTTGCAGCTCCCTCCATCTATGATGATGCAAATAGAACGTTCCTTCCCAACTCCCTTTGTATGGAACAAATTATGCCTCTGATTTTGTTCAGCTTGTGTAACCTGCACACTCAGAACACGTTGAGCAACTAAACATTCATACCTGTCAGCATCTTCAGCAACCATGTATTGCGTCTCATGATCAGAATCATCTCCACCGTGTTCTTTATGTGTAATAAGAGCCAAAGTCTCCTCATAATAGTCACTAGCGGACTCATACCCACCATCCTCAGTAGCAATCATCACAAGCTGAGATTTGCATTCTCTTGCAAAATGTCCTCTTCCCTTACAACAACAACAAATAATATCACTTGTGTGCCCTGTTGACGCCATGGAAGAAGAAGAGCTCTGCGCAGGCCCGGCAGGTGTGCTCTTGGCAAAGAGTGGTGGTTGTGCCAGCTTTCTTGTATCATGGCTGGAGGTGGCACCTGATGGAGGTGATGGTGCAGTGGAAGTAGAGGATGCACGTGGTGGCCATGATGAAGGTCGACCTGCAGAAAAGTTAGTTCGCGCCAATGCCTGTCGATCCTGCACTTCACGTTCAGCTTTAAAAGCAAGATGGAATAAACAAGTGATATTATTATACTCCTTTTACTCTAGAATGGTCTGAATCTCTCTATTTAATCCACCCATAAAACGTGCAAGCGTAGCTTCATTCTCCTAAAAAATACCACATATAATCATGCCAGTTTGTAATTCAAGATAATATTCTTCTACAGAATTTTTTCCTTGTCTTAAACGCTGCAATTTTTGAATTAATTCACGTTGATAATATGGTGGAACCCAACGAGTACGCATAGCAGCTTTCAAAGCAGCCCAAGTAGCTGGAATAGGATATAATCTACAATGTTCAGACCACCAAACACATGCAAAGCTAGTGAAAGCACAAACAGCAGCAGGAACGCGTCTCTACTCTGGATATTGTAAACATGTAAATCGTTGTTCAGTTTCTAACTCCCAAGTACGATATATATCAGGAACATATCTACCCTCAAATGGTGGAATATTCAATTTCAGTTTAGGGAGATGGTCATGATCTCGTACCTGAGGGGGAGCCCTACCATTGCCATTATTTGCATGTGGACGATCTGGTGGTTGTGGTGCTGGTGGTTGCACGTAGTTCTGATTTTGATCAACCTCTTCCTCGTAATCTCCTGCATAATCATCCTCCACATCAGCTGCAGGAGCCATAGAAGTATCAACAGCACCAACAGTTTGGCCAGGCTGAAGAAGGACACGGCTCGCTCGGCGGAAGGTTGTTTCGCGACGTGGAGGTACTCGTCGTCGTTGTTGTTGTTGTTGTTGTTTTTGTTATTGTTGCAGAGGTGCGGCAGGTGCAGCCGGTGGTGGAAGACGCGCAAGCAGATCATTAAATCTGTTATCGAGCTTTGTTTAGAACGTCTTCTCAAGGCCAGTGATCTTCTCCATGGCCTCTTCAAAACTGTTCAGCACATCTTGCACCTGTTCAGTCATCATTTGCTGAAACTTATCATGAAGCTCCTTGTTCATTAAATTCTCCCAGTCAATCTCGTCGGCTTGTGATCCTGGCATGGTTAGCAGCAATAGAAACACACAAGAATATGATCCTACAGACTACTAACAAGTGGTGGTGGTGGTGGGTGTCACAAATCCGTCAAGCAAATCTCAAATTCTTACCAGTTCTTACCAAGCAGCAGGTGGTGACCAGCAACCGTTGTAGTCAAAACTCTCAAAGCTTGGATAGAGCGATTACTAGGGAGAGTCAAACGCACGACGTAGATGTATGTGGAGCTGGGAAGGCTTATAATATGGTAGCAAAAAGGGTCAGCAATAATCAATTCAGATATGCAAAGTTGAATAAACGCTCAACGACGGTACTGTGCTAGTCCTAGGCTAGACCGTACTAGAGACACGAGCCTAGAACACTAACAAAATCACGGCGCTGCATGTAAACAACGGAGGAGAACACTCTGATTTTTTTTCTTTTTTCACTTTTTTCACTTTTTTTCCTCTTTGTTTTGCTAGACAACAATTTTTTTTCGAAAAAGTCTACAAATGTCCTCAAAACTGCCTAGCCAGAAATGTCCGTTGGGGCGGCTACGGACAAATGTGTGGTGGTTGAGGTCACTAGCGTTGATAGAGGCAAAGGTGTCCCGTCTTTCGATTTAGGCAGCATCATATTCTCATGAACATCAGAATTTCGTGGCCCCTGGGGGAGGGGTCCGAAACCAACCCTATCTCTTGTTTCCCCACACATACGGACTCTAAAAACATCATATACTCAAGTATTTCGAAATTACATGGGCCTGGCCCAATAATAAGGTGACGCAGCACCTATAATAGCCTCTAGACGAAATTTATGAAGTGGCATCTTGTATATTTCTTTCAGGGCTTCATGCACTCATTATGGTGGCTTCAAAGTCCTGAAATCATCACTTATAACTCTGTTCTTGTTCCCCTTGTGCATGCCATCACCTCCATGCTTGGTCTTGCTCTAGTGTTCTTCCCTCTTATCCATGCCAGGCCCTTCATTTTAAGCAAAACAAATGTATCCAATTTAGGCAGCATCATATTCTCATGAACATCAGAATTTTTACCAAGAAACGTAAGTACCTGATAATTTAATTGGCGTGCGCGAGCTCTAGTAATTGGTCCATTATATGTAGTAGTAGGGGCTGTGGGTGTAACAATGGTATTGATGTCCTCATCAAGCGTGGGGGTGGTTGTGGACTGCTAGGATGGGTTGCTGGAAAGTCTGGCCAGGCCATTGTGGACGGGATGCGTGGAGGCAGCCGCAGAAAGCTCCCAGCCGCTTTCCGTGGAAAGCAGGGCTGGACCCAGGGCGGGTCGGACTGATTCTCGGTCGGTGTGCGCGACCGGCCAACGGGAGCTGGGGATTGTCGTTCTAGAAGATTCCCTATGCTCAGTCAATCAGGACGGTGCGAGGGCCGAGGTTGGTGGGATCGAGAGCGGGCACGTGACCCCGACCGGCTTCTCCCCCGCCCTGTCTCCGCTTGCTGTGGGGCAGGAGGTGCCCTCGCGGGTTTCGATTGGCTCATGGGCCATCGCCCTCCCTCCTGTGGGCCCGGTGGGTGATCAGACATGGCTCCGTCCAGAGGATATCACACTGCGCGATGAGGGGAAGGATTTCTCGGGATACCCATCGTTGGTCGAGCCAAGTGGTGCATCTGTGTACCTGACAGCTGCCTATGGACCTCTCCTACATGGGGATGGCTAGCCCCCATGCACGGTACGTACGGGCTGGGTGCAGATCAGTCTATCTGCTGATTCTGGCCAGACTGCGTGGCGCCTGCTGGATTCTGGGATGTAACGCCCGGATAATTAGGCTACAGTAAAACTCTCCTGATGATGCCATGTCATCTCCGTTACTGTTGCTAATCAAGTGTTAGTTCAAAACATCTCAAATTCAAAAAATGAATTAGTGACAAACACCCAAAGTTTTCAAAAGTCAAAACAAAAATGTTCGGTGGGTGCCAAATATTGCACTAGTAATTATTGTGGAGAAAGCATTTTTTTAGAAAGTGCCTAAGTATTTTAAAGTGAAATAAACCAGAAAAGAAAAATAAAGAAAAGAAAATACAAAACAGAAGACGAAAGAGAAAAAAAGAGAAAAGGGCCCGTGGACCAGACTGCCCAGCTCGCAGCCAGGCCGGCCCACCAGGCCCATCCGGCCGGCCCAGGCGCCTCCCTCGGTCACTCCCTCCCCTTCCCTGTTCCCCCGACCAGGGTCGGAACAGGGGCGCGTCCCCGCCGGACCCCCCTCGCCGGCGTCGAGGATAAGGCCGCCACGCCCCCCCGCCTGCTCGATCCCGCCTCCCACTCGCCCCCGCTCTCCCTCTCGGCCTCTGCGCCTCCCCCCTCAGATCCACCTCCCTCTCCCCTTCAACCCCCACTGCCCGAGCGTGCTCGCCGCCGTTCTACGTCGTCCCCGCGGCCACCGTCATAGCCCTGCACCCCCGACATGCCATAGGCATCCGTCGTTGTCCTCCACGTCGACCGGTGCCCGCCGTTCAAGCCGGGAGGCACCACAGCGACGGATCCACCTCGTCCCCTTCCGCCTCGGCCGCTGGTGATTCCCGTCGACCACGGCCTCCCTCTGCGCTCCCGTTCACTCACGGGGCCTCCTTGCGCCCGCACGGTGAGCACCACACGTCCTCCCCCTGCCTCGCCCTCGTTCTGCTGCGCATAACGTCGCCGCCGTGGACGACCGAACGCAGCTCCGCCGTGCCGCTCATCGTCGTCGCTTCCTTTGATGCCATGGGCGTCCGAGCACACCATCGTGCTCAGGGCACTCCAGTGGTGCGGCCTGGCGCTTTAGATTGTTTATAAGCGCGCTAGTTCTTCGTTTTCGCCGAGCTATCGTAGACCATTGACGCCGGCGACCTTGCAGCTCCCTGTTCCGGCCATCTCCGGTCAGTCCAGTGGCACCACTCGACGCGCGGCAGCGTCAGTGTTCGAACGCAGGTGAAAACGCGTGATTTGGCGCTCTGTAGCGAAGATCCGAGCCTCTCCGGCGAACTCGCCGCCGCGGAGAGCTCGCCGGCGCAACTCCGGCGCCGGCCGTCGACGTGGCACACCTGGGGCCACCCCCTGTGTCACTGCCAGTGGGGCCCCTGGTCCCCTGTTGACCAGTTGACCTGGTCAACTATGCTAACTGGGCAGGCCCCAGCCACTGACGTGCGGGCCCCACCGGTTAATCCCCTAACGAAAATGTTTCAATAATTAAAACTGATTAGTTTAGCTAATTAGTCTATGACAGGTGGGGCCTACCTGCTAAATATCTTTGTTTAGTTAGTTTTAAAACTCAATTATCTCTCTGTCTATGACATGTGGTTTGACTAGTCAACCGCACTGTTGACTGCTGACATCACACATACGTCATGCTGACGTCATACCATACTGTTCTGGATAATGTTGGATTTAAATAAATAATTAAAAATCAGAAAATGATTAAATCTTTAGAAAATCATATAAAATAATCCGTAACTCGGATGAAAATACTTTCTACATGAAAGTTGCTCAGAACGACGAGACGAATCCGGATACGCAGCCCGTTCGTTCACCACACGTCCCTAGCATAGTGAACCTGCAACATTTCGCCTCCGGTTCATTTGTCCGAAAACGCGAAACATCGGGAATACTTTCTCGGATGTTTCCCCCCTTCGCCGGTATCACCTAGTACCGCGTTTGGGCACACCTAGCCTCACGCTTTGTCATGTCATGCATCATTATGCATCTGTTTGCATTGTATTCATTGTTTCTTTCCCCTCTTCTCTCCGATAGACTACAAAACCGACGCCGCTGCTGGTGCCCCGACCGACTACGCTGTTGACGACCCCTCCTTCTTGCCAGAGCAATCAGGCAAGCCCCCCCCCCCTTGATCACCAGATATCGCCTATCCTTCTCTATACTCTTGCATTAGAGTAGTGTAGCATGTTACTATTTTTCGTTAATCCTATTCTGCTGCATAGCCTGTCTTTGCCACTACGGTTGTTACCTTTACCTGCAATCCTACATGCTTAGTAGGATGCAAGTTTTCCATCAGTGGCCCTACATTCTTGTCCGTCTGCTATGCTATACTATCGGGCCGTGATCACTTGGGCGGTGATCACGGGTATATACTTATATACTCTATACATGATACCTATGGTGACTAAAGTCGGGTCGGCTCGTAGGAGTACCCGCGAGCGGATCTTGTGGCAGAGCGATAGGGCAGGTTGAGACCACCTAGGTGAGAGGTGGGCCTGGCCCTGGACGGCGTCCGCGGTTACTTCAAAATAACACACTTAACGAGTTCTTGGTATTTGATCTGAGTCTGGCCATTTGGTCTATACGCACTAACCAACTACGCGGGAACAGTTATGGGCACTCGACGTCGTGGTATCAGCCGAAGCCTTCGTGACCGGGCATTGGACTGGAACGCCTACTAGGCTAGGTCTGCTTCCGGCCGCATACGCAATGTGCAGGTGTGCAATGGGCGATGGGCCCAGACCCCTGCGCACATAGGATTTAGACCGGCGTGATGACCTCTCTATTGTGCCTAGGTGGGGCTGCGACGTGTTGATTTTCCGCGGCCGGGCATGACCCAGAAAAGTGTGTTTGGCCAAATGGGATCGAGTGTGTTGGGTTATGTGGTGCACCCCTGCAGGGAAGTTTATCTATACGAATAGCCGTATCCCTCGGTAAAAGGACGACCCGGATTTGTACCTTGACCTTATGACAACTAGAACCGGATACTTAATAAAATACACCCTTCCAAGTGCCAGATACAACCCGGTGATTGCTCTCTAACAGGGCGACGAGGAGGGGATCACCGGGTAGGATTATGCTATGCGATGCTACTTCGAGGACTTCAATCTACTCTCTTCTACATGCTGCAAGATGGAGGCTGCCAGAAGCGTAGTCTTCGACAGGACTAGCTACCCCCCTTATTCTGGCATTCTGCAGTTCAGTCCACCGATATGGCCCTTTACACATATAACCATGCATATGTAGTGTAGCTCCTTGCTTGCGAGTACTTTGGATGAGTACTCACGGTTGCTTTTCTCCCTCTTTTCCCCCTTTCCTTTCTACCTGGTTGTCGCAACCAGATGTTGGAGCCCAGGAGCCAGACGCCACCGTCGACGACGACTCCTACTACACCGGAGGTGCCTACTACTACGTGCAGCCCGCTGACAACGACCAGGAGTAGTTAGGAGGATCCCAGGCAGGAGGCCTGCGCCTCTTTCGATCTGTATCCCCGTTTGTGCTAGCCTTCTTAAGGCAAACTTGTTTAACTTATGTCTGTACTCAGATATTGTTGCTTCCGCTGACTCGTCTATGATCGAGCACTTGTATTCGAGCCCTCGAGGCCCCTGGCTTGTATTATGATGCTTGTATGACTTATTTATGTTTTAGAGTTGTGTTGTGATATCTTCCCGTGAGTCCCTGATCTTGATCGTACACGTTTGCGTGCATGATTAGTGTACGATTAAATCGGGGGCGTCACAAGTTGGTATCAGAGCCGACTGCCTGTAGGAATCCCCCTTCCACACTCCTTGGCCGAAGTCGAGTCTAGACATTACAAAACTTTTACTAACATGGCTGTGTGTCTTACGGGCCCACGTCGCCATTGGGTGGTACTAGGATCTTTTACTCCTCGACCTTTACTCTGGGACTCTGAACTCTCTTCTACTCGGGTTAAACGAATTTACTAACTCTAACACTAGGATCCCGTGACCACATTCACCCCAAAGTTGGATAAGCCATAGTTATTTCTTAGATTAGTATTTTGAACAATTCCCACACTGTCATTTGACTCCTTTGAAACATCTTTGCTTTCAGATGGAACCCACGAGGCAGGTCGTGCGCCACACGACGGCCATTGGTGCCTCGGGATCACCTGCTGTGCTAGCTGAGATGATGACCTATCTGGGTTATCGCTGGCACCCTGAGTACACCGTCTACGAGGAGTACCAGGACTTTAACCAGGAGCAGTACCGTGCCATCGTCCACCTCTACTCTCGGGAGTATGACTCCACTACTGTGCTGCACACCGCTCATGGTGTTGGAGTGACCATCGATATGGCTGTCCACGATGCTGCTTATGCTGCTCTGACACGTCTTCGTGGAGAGTATCGGGAGTTGGACACCTCCCCTTTCAGGCACATTGCTATCGCATCTGATGTTGGTGCGGAGGGATACTATACTGCTGCCTACTCCACTGTCACCCGAGAGCCCTTCTACCATCAGAACCTGGTTCTGCATGCTGATGGGCTGGATCGAGCTAACCGAGCTCTTCGCCACGAGTTGTACACCACCCGTCAGCACCTTTACCGTGCTCTGACGCTGTTGCACCCCTTTGTCCGATCTAGAGAGCTGCCCCGTTCTGCGATCTACCCAGCCAGGACTGTGATGCCCCAGGGTGTCGGCTGGCCAGATGTGGGAGGCTACTCTCCCGCACTTGGTCCTCTTCTGCCACCTGAGCGTCAGGTTCTGCACCAGAGTATTCGCGGACCCCAGGTTGCTGACGTGGAGTTCCCGATGCGACACTACCAGCTTTCAGGCTACACCTACCTCCACAGTACCTCTTGGGACTGATGTAGGCTTGCTTGTTAGTGTTAGATGCATTCGCCGCGAGCCTGTGTGCCGCCTATGGTGTTTTAGTCTATGTACTGAACTCTATGCATGACCCCTTTTGTAAGTTATGCCGACTACTATGTAGTAGCTATCGTGCTCCTTTCATTATGCATGTTTCATCATGAATGATTCTTGTCTTTGCAAATTTCTCAATGCTGAACTACCCCTGTTATATATTAGCAGGATGGTTAGACCAGGTGGTCGTGGTAGTGGTGGCAATGCCCCACCACCACCTGAGTACATGGCTGGTATGATCCAACAGTTCGAACTGAACCGCCAATTCATGGAAAATATGATGGCTCAGTTTCCTCGCCCCAATATGGACCAGCAGCCAACCCCAGTAACTCTGCAGGATTTCATGCGCCTCAACCCAACTGTGTACCGCAGCTCAACTCAGCCTCTAGATGCTGATGACTGGCTCTGTGACATCACCTATGAGATGGAGCCTGCCGATGTAGCCCCTGCCAGCTATGTCACCTTTGCTTCCTTCTTCCTGAAGGACCCGCAGCTCAATGGTGGGACAGCCACAGGCGTACTCTGCCAGCTGGAACAATCATCACCTGGCCAGACTTCCAAGCTGCTTTCCATGCCCGCTTCATTCCTCAGGGAGTCATGGACCGGAAGAAGCGTGAGTCCCGTAACCTCACCCAAGGCAACAAAACTGTTGAAGCTTATCAGCGGGAGTTTCTGGACTTGTCTCGCTATGCTGAAGAGGACATTGCAACTGATGCACGCAGACAGGAGAAGTTCTGTGATGGCCTTCAAGCGGACATCAAGCTCGCACTTCTAGTGCATGACTTTACTGATTTCGCCACCTTGGTGAACAAGGCCATCAATGTCGAAACTGGTCTGCAGGAATACCAGAGCTCTCACAGGCGCAACCGTGACACGGGATCATCTTCGGGCCCGCCCTCGCAGAAGCGTAAGATATGGATCCCGAACAGCATGTACCGTCCAAATGCATCTGCCCTAAGGCAGACCTTTGCTGCACCTCATCTTCCTACTCCTCCAACTAGGCAGCCAAGGCTTCCAGCACCACCACCCCGAGCTCCTGCTCCCACTCCCAATAATGGTTTGTGCTTAAGGTGTGGTCAACCAGAATCAACTTGCCCTTCCCGCAGCTGGCCGTGGTAACAACCAGCCCCGCAACAACAATGCTAAGTCTTATGGTCGTGCTCATGCCAACCACGTTGATCTCAATGAAACTCAAGACCAGCCTACTACTGTGATGGGTACACTCCTCGTAAATTCAGTACCAGCATCCGTTTTATTTGACACAGGTGCATCGCATTCATTCATGTCAGAAGGTTTTGCATTCAAGCACGACGTTAAATGTGAGGAGATGAACACCTCGGTAGTATTCAAAACCCCCGTGGGACAGTGTCAAACCTTTGGCATCGTCGTCCCAGTCAAAATTGAAGGGCTGGAATTCTATGCCTCTCCCATTATCCTGAAGTCTTCTAACATCGACCTCATTTTGGGGATGGATTGGTTGAAAGCGCATACTGCTTCTATAGTTTGCGCCACTAAGACCGTCCATCTACTTCACCCTTCAGATGAAATAGTTACTTACCAAGCTCATCTGGTGCAAAATGCCGAGGCCAGGCTCTATGCATTGAATGCATTGAACACTGCACCACTCGAGGGCATTGAAAACACTCCTGTCATGCGTGAATTCCTCGACGTCTTTCCTGAAGAACTTCCAGGGATTCCCCCTGCTAGAGCTGTCGAATTCATCATCGACTTGAAACCAGGCACCACTCCTATAGCCAAGCGACCCTACAAGATGCCGCCGCATGAACTCCTTGAGCTTAAGGAGGAAATCGACAAATCTCTTCGCAAAGGATTCATTCGCCCAAGTTGCTCTCCTTGGGGAGCACCTTCTCTCTTTGTCAAGAAGAAGGATGGGACAAACCGATTAGTTCAAGACTACCGTCCTATAAACCAAGCTACCATTCAGAATAAATACCCTCTTCCTCGGATCAATGATCTGTATGATCAACTGGCTGGTTCATCAGTGTTCTCTAAGCTCGACTTGAGGTTGGGTTACCACCAGATCCGTGTTCGCGAAGAGGATATCCCAAAGACCGCCTTCGTGACTCGATATGGTTCATACGAGTACACCGTCATGTCTTTCGGTTTAACCAATGCTCCAGCCACCTTCTCTCGTCTGATGAACTATATATTCATGGATTACCTCGACAAGTTCGTCGTGGTTTATCTGGATGATATCCTGGTATTTTCCAAGAACGAAGAGGAACATGCTGAACATCTTCGTCTTGTGCTGGAAAAGCTACGAGAGCATCAACTATATGCCAAGTTCTCCAAATGTGAATTCTGGCTACCCGAAGTAACCTATCTTGGGCATGTCATCTCTAAGGATGGTATTGCCGTCAACCCTGAACGAGTCCAGGCTATCCTTGATTGGACTCCTCCCAAGAACGTTAAGCAAGTCAGAAGTTTTCTCGGTCTCGCCAGCTATTGCCGTCGATTCGTCGAGAACTTCTCCAAGATCGCCAGGCCTCTGACTAACCTGTTGCATAAGGGCGTCAAGTTCCAATGGACAGACAAATGTCAGGAAAGTTTCCAGGCACTCAAAGACAAGTTGACTTCTGCCCCAGTGCTAGCTCCACCTGATACTAAGAAGGACTTCGTCATTTACTGCGACGCTTCCCGTCAAGGATTAGGCTGTGTCCTAATGCAAGACCGCAAAGTGATTGCTTATGCCTCTCGGCAATTGCGCCCTCACGAAGAGAACTACCCAGTTCACGACCTCGAACTTGCTGCTGTCATTCATGCGCTGAAGCAGTGGCGACATTACCTTCTCGGTAATCGTTGCGAGATCTTCACTGACCACCAAAGTCTGAAGTATCTGTTTACTCAGCCAGACCTGAACCTCCGTCAGCAGAGATGGATGGAGATTGTTGCAGACTTTGACTTGGGTATTTCCTATACGCCAGGCAAGGCTAATGTAATGGCTGATGCCTTGAGCCGCAAGTCTTACTGCAACCACCTCCAGGTTCACAAAGTTCAGCCCTCGCTTGTTGAAGAATTCAGAAAGCTGAACCTCCATATTGTTCCTCCGGGTGCACTCGCTCCCCCTCCTAAGGAGTTTCGCAAGATGAACCTCCGTGTTGTTTCCCAGGGTTCCCTCAATACCCTGGCTGTCGAACCAGATCTCTTAGACTCCATCAAGAGAATACAGGGATATGACTCTGAAGCCCACAAGATTAAGCGCTACCTCGCAGAAGGAAAGCCCTCATTCTTCACTATTGCTGATGATGGCACTTTGTACTTCAAGGGCCGCCTAGTGGTGCCATGTGCAGAGAAAAACCTGGATATGACTCAGGAAGTTATGAAAGAAGCTCATGATACGCCTCTATGTATCCATCCTGGTAGTACAAAGATGTACCAAGACATCCGTCAGAGATTCTGGTGGTCTAATATGAAGCAAGACATTGCTCGTTATGTTGCTGAGTGTGACGTTTGCCGTCGTATCAAAGCAGAACATCAAAGGCCTGCTGGAACTCTGCAACCTATCTCTATTCCTGAATGGAAATGGGACCATGTTGAGATGGACTTCGTCACTGGATTTCCCAAATCACAGAAAGGTAATGATGCTATTCTTGTCGTCATTGACCGGCTTTCCAAAGTTGCACATTTTCTGGCGGTCAAAGAAACGATCACTGCTAGTCAGCTGGCAACGCTCTATATGTCCAGGATTGTTTCACTCCACGGTATCCATTGGTTATCAGCTCAGACCGTGGCAGCTTATTCACTTCAAGATTCTGGGCAAGTTTCCAAGAAGCTATGGGAACTCATCTGTCATTCAGTACTGCGTTTCATCCTCAGTCGCAAGGGCAAGTTGAACGTGTCAACCAAGTTCTCGAAGACATGCTTCGAGCTTGTGTTATTTCCTTCGGCAAGAAATGGGAGGAATCTCTCCCGTATGCTGAGTTCTCTTATAATAATAGCTATCAAGCTAGTCTGAAGATGGCCCCCTTCGAAGTGTTATATGGCGAAAGTGCCGAACCCCTCTGAACTGGTCAGAAACTGGGGAACGTCCACTCTTTGGTCCGGATATTATCCAACATGCCGAAGAACAAGTCCGCATTATTCGTGAGAATCTCAAGACTGCTCAGTCGCGTCAGAAGAGTCAGTATGACCGTCATCATAAAGACATGGTCTATCAACCTGGCGAAAAGGCTTATCTTCGAGTCACACCAATGAAGGGTGCTCACCGCTTCGGGATCAAGGGCAAACTAGCTCCTCGCTATATTGGCCCATTCACTATTCTCGAAAGGCGTGGAAAAGTGGCATACCAACTGGAGCTTCCGCCGAACCTTTCTCAGGTTCACGATGTGTTCCACGTGTCGCAGCTCCGCCGTTGCTTCAAGGACCCAATCCGAGCAGTGGATAATGAAGTGCTCGAATTGCGACAGGACCTCTCCTATAAAGAGCATTCGGTCCGCATTCTCGACCAAGCTGAACGCCGCACACGTCAGAAGGCGATCAAGTTCCTCAAAGTCCAGTGGTCGCACCATTCTGAAGATGAAGCCACTTGGGAACGCGAGGATTGCCTGTGTGATGAATACCCCGCACTGTTTCCTTCTACCTCCTAAATCTCGGGATGAGATTTCTTGTAGTGGAGGAGATTTGTAACGCCCGGATAATTAGGCTACAGTAAAACTCTCCTGATGATGCCATGTCATCTCCGTTACTGTTTCTAATCAAGTGTTAGTTCAAAACATCTCAAATTCAAAAAATGAATTAGTGACAAACACCCAAAGTTTTCAAAAGTCAAAACAAAAATGTTCGGTGGGTGCCAAATATTGCACTGGTAATTATTGTGGAGAAAGCATTTTTTTAGAAAGTGCCTAAGTATTTTAATGTGAAATAAAACAGAAAAGAAAAATACAAAAGCAGAAGACGAAAGAGAAAAGGGCCCCCTGGACCAGACGGCCCAGCTCGAAGCCAGGCAGGCCCACCTGGACCATCCGGCCGGCCCAGCCGCCTCCCTCGGTCGCTCCCTCCCCTTCCCTGTTCCCCCGACCAGGGTCGGAACAGGGGCGCGTCCCCGCCGGACCCCCATCGCCGGCGTCAAGGATAAGGCCGCCACGCCCCCCCCGCCTCCTCGATCCCGCCTCCCACTCGCCCCCGCTCTCCCTCTCGGCCTCTACGCCTCCCCCTCAGATCCACCTCCCTCTCCCCTTCAACTCCCACTGCCCGAGCGTGCTCGCCGCCGTTCTCCGTCATCCCCGCGGCCACCGTCATCGCCCTGCACCCCCGACATGCCGTAGGCGTCCGTCGTCGCTCTCCACGTCGACCGGTGCCCGCCGTTGGAGCCGGGAGGCACCACAGCGCCGGATCCACCTCATCCCCTTCACCTCGGCCGCCGGTGATTCCCGTCGACCGCGGCCTCCCTCTGCGCTCCCGTGCACTCACGAGGCCTCCTTGCGCCCGCACGGTGAGCACCACATGTCCTCCCCCTGCCTCCCCCTTGTTCTGCTATGCATAACGTCGCCGCCATGGACGACTGAACGCAGCTCCGTCGTGCCGCTCATCGTCGTCGCTTCCTTTGATGCCATGGCCGTCCGAGCACACCATCGTGCTCGGGGCACTCCAGTGGTGCGGCCTGGCGCTTTAGATTGTTTATGCGCGCACTAGTTCTTCGTTTTCACCGAGCTGCCGTAGACCACCGACACCGGCGACCTTGCAGCTCCCTGTTCCGGCCATCTCCGGTCGGTCCAGTGGCACCACTCGACGCACGGCAGCGTCAGCGTTCGAACGCAGGTGAAAACACGTGATTTGGCGCTCTGTAGCGAAGATACGAGCCTCTCCGGCGAACTCGCCGGCGCAACTCCGGCGCCGCCCGCCGACGTGGCACACCTGGGCCACCCCCTGTGTCACTGCCAGTGGGGCCCCGGTCCCCAGTTGACCTGGTCAACTATGCTGACTGGGCAGGCCCCAGCCACTGATGTGCGGGCCCCACCGCTTAATCCCCTAACGAAAATGTTTCAATAATTAAAACTGATTAGTTTAGCTAATTAGTCTATGACAGGTGGGGCCTACCTGCTAAATATCTTTGTTTAGTTAGTTTTAAAACTCTGTTATCTCTCTGTCTATGACATGTGGGTCCCACTGGACCCACCTGTCTGGTTTGACTAGTCAACCGCACTGTTGACTGCTGACATCACACATACGTCATGCTGGCGTCATCCCATACTGTTCTGGATAATGTTGGATTTAAATAAATAATTAAAATCAGAAAATGATTAAATATTTAGAAAATCATATAAAATAATCCGTAACTCGGATGAAAATACTTTCTACATGAAAGTTACTCAGAACGACGAGACGAATCCGGCTACGCAGCCCGTTCATTCACCACACGTCCCTAGCATAGTGAACCTGCAACATTTCACCTCCAGTTCATCTGTCCGAAAACGCGAAACATCGGGAATACTTTCCCGGATGTTTCCCTCCTTCGCCGGTATCACCTAGTACCGCGTTTGGGCACACCTAGCCTCACGCTTTGTCATGTCATGCATCGTTATGCATCTGTTTGCATTGTATTCATTGTTTCTTCCCCCTCTTCTCTCCGGTAGATTACGAGACCGACGCCGCTGCTGGTGCCCCGACCGACTACGCTGTTGACGACCCCTCCTTCTTGCCAGAGCAATCAGGCAAGCCCCCCCCCCTTGATCACCAGATATCGCCTATCCTTCTCTATACTCTTGCATTAGAGTAGTGTAGCATGTTACTGCTTTCCGTTAATCCTATCCTGATGCATAGCCTGTCCTTGCTACTACTGTTGTTACCTTTACCTGCAATCCTACATGCTTAGTATAGGATGCTAGTTTTCCATCAGTGGCCCTACATTCTTGTCCGTCTGCTATGCTATACTTTTGGGCCGTGATCACTTGGGCTGTGATCACGGGTATATACTTATATACTCTATACATGATACCTATGGTGACTAAAGTCGGGTCGGCTCGTAGGAGTACCCGCGAGTGGATCTTGTGGTGGAGCGACAGGGCAGGTTGAGACCACCTAAGCGAGAGGTGGGCCTGGCCCTGGACGGCGTCCGCGGTTACTTCAAAATAACACGCTTAACGAGTTCTTGGTATTTGATCTGAGTCTGGCCATTTGGTCTATACGCACTAACCAACTACGCGGGAACAGTTATGGGCACTCGACGTCGTGGTATCAGCCGAAGCCTTCGTGACGTCAGCGACTGAGCGGCGCACGCCGGATTGGACTGGAACGCCTACTAGGCTAGGTCTGCTTCCGGCCGCGTACTGACCTCTCTATTGTGCCTAGGTGGGGCTGCGACGTGTTGATCTTCCGCGGCCGGGCATGACCCAGAAAAGTGTGTCCGGCCAAATGGGATCGAGCGTGTTGGGTTATGTGGTGCACCCCTGCAGGGAAGTTTATCTATTTGAATAGCCGTGTCCCTCGGTAAAAGGACGACCCGGAGTTGTACCTTGACCTTATGACAACTAGAACCGGATAGTTAATAAAATACACCCTTCCAAGTGCCAGATACAACCCGGTGATCGCTCTCTAACAGGGCGACGAGGAGGGGATCGCTGGGTAGGATTATGCTATGCGACGCTACTTGGAGGACTTCAATCTACTCTCTTCTACATGCTGCAAGATGGAGGCTGCCAGAAGCGTAGTCTTCGACGGGACTAGCTACCCCCCTTATTCTGGCATTCTGCAGTTCAGTCCACCAATATGGCCCTTTACACATATAACCATGCATATGTAGTGTAGCTCCTTGCTTGCGAGTACTTTGGATGAGTACTCAGGGTTGCTTTTCTCCCTCTTTTCCCCCTCTCCTTTCTACCTAGTTGTCGCAACCAGATGCTGGAGCCCAGGACCCAGACGCCACCGTCGACGACGACTCGTACTACACCGGAGGTGCCTACTACTACGTGCAGCCAGCTGACGACGACCAGGAGTAGTTAGGAGGATCCCAGGCAGGAGGCCTGCGCCTCTTTCGATCTATATCCCCATTTGTGCTAGCCTTCTTAAGGCAAACTTGTTTATCTTATGTTTGCACTCATATATTGTGGCTTCGCTGACTCGTCTATGATCGAGCACTTGTATTCGAGCCCTCGAGGCCCCTGGCTTGTATTATGATGCTTGTATTACTTATTTATGTTTTAGAGTTGTGTTGTGATATCTTCCCGTGAGTCCCTGATCTTGATCGTACACATTTGCGTGCATGATTAGTGTACGATTAAATCGGGGGCGTCACATGGGAGCACTCGGTCCGCGCGCACCAGAGTCTCGCAGCTGTGCGCTGAGCTCACGCAGAACCTCGCACCGCTGCTTGCCCAGCCTGGCTCGAGAGTACCACCAAAGCAAAGATGCCCAAGGCAAAGGAGGTTGGTAACTTCCCTTACTAGGCGCAGTGCTAGGTTGGCACGTGGTGGTATGGGCTACAAGGCCTCAAAGCAGCAGGCATCAATCATTCAGAAGCTTTGCCTGGCGAACGAAGGAGAAGTGATCGGAGATGAAGCATTACAGGCGTATGTGCGCTTGTTCGACAAGCCGCTTACGGACAGCCACATCCGTGCCATCCTGGCACTCTTCGGTTGGGACGCGACGGTGCTGCCATTGCATGTAGACTCTGGGGAGGTTCCGGATGGGGTCTAGGGCCCGTCGGATGTGGGTTGGTGGATCGTGAGTCTTCATCATGTCGGCACAACCACCTGAGATGCTCCTCAACTCGCCTGCAAGGAGGAGTGCCATTTACCATGCGGTGGACGCAAAGAATGTAAGCATAGTATGTCTCCAGGAGACTAAGATGGAGGTGATCTCAAATGATATTGTAAGGCACTGCTTAAGTAATAAATTCAAGGGGTTTTTCTATGTCCCAGCGAGTGGTACTAGAGGGGGAATCCTCCTTCCGTGGGATCCTTTGGTGGTGTCCTCTCAAACCCCCACACGTCGGACAGCACGATTACAGTGCTTGTGAGCCAAAATGGAGCCCAATTGTGGTGGCTCACCGGAGTGTACGGAACCCAAGGGGACACAGAGAAAGTAAACTTCATGCAGGAACTCCGGGATGTTCGGGGTCTTCATGCTGGCCTGTGGGTTGTGGTAGGAGACGACAACCTCTTGGTAAACCCAGAGGACAAGAACAAGGCCAATCTAAACAGGCGGATGATGGGCCGATTCCGAGCCCTCCTCAATAGGCTGGAGCTAAAGGAGCTCTACCTTGACGGTAGAAGATACACATGGTCAAATGAGCATCGATACCCAACAATGGAAAAGATCGACCACATCTTCCTGACCAACTCGTGGGAAGACATGTTTCCATGCTTACAGCATTGGGGACTGTACTGTCGGGTCACTGTCCTCTCTTAGTGGATCTGGACGTGGATTTTGCCTTGGGCAGGAGATTTCAATTTGAATGCTTTTGGCCTAAGGCGGAGGGATTTCAGCAAGTGGTGCAAGATGCTTGGGACGAATGGAAATCCTTTTATTGTGTTGGACAACAAGTTAAGAGCAACTACCAAGGCGCTCTAGAGCTGGAGTGACCGTTGGATTGGGAACGTCCAGCTCCAGATTGCGATTGCCATGGGAGGTGGCTGCAGAGAATAGGGTGCTCACAGATCAGGAGCATGACTTGCGGAGAATGCTCAAGAGAAAACTGCTCGGACTATGCTCCCTGGACAGGAACATAGCAAGGCAGCGGTCGAGGCTACTTCAGCTAAGCTAGGGCGACGCCAACACGAAGTTCTTCCACAGGCAGGCGAGACATAGACAGAGGAAGAACATCATCACCACCATGCAACATAATGGACAGATCTTCACGGGCCAAGACAGCATTGCGAGTGTTGTGGATGACTACTATGAGGAGCTACTTGGTACCACATTCGGGAGAGTGCGGCCATCAATCTAGACTCCCTCGACCTCCCATCCCGTGATCTCACTCACCTAGAATCGACATTTACTGAGGAGGAGGTGGAGCGGACGATCAAGAGCATGCCCCTCGACAAGGCGCCGGGCCCCGATGGGTTCACCGGCAGGTTCTACGTGGTGTGCTGGCAGATTATCAATGGGGATTCATGAGGGCGCTCGAGCACTTCCATCGTGGTGATATGAGGGGCCTTGCGGCAATCAACAAAGCAGTGGTAACTCCCCTACCGAAGAAGGAGGGTGCGGTGGATATCAAGGACTACCGATCTGTCAGCCTCCTGCATGGCGCCATCAAAATCTATGACAAGGTGCTGGCTGTCAGACTATCGAAGGAGCTTCCGCACTTGGTTGGACACCACCAGAGTGTCTTCATACGTGGCCGGTCCCTACACGATAATTTCATGATGGTGCGGTGCACGGCGCGACGTTTGCATGCCCTCAAACGGCCCACGATTATGCTCAAACTTGACATCAGAAAGGATTTCGATTCGGTCAAGTGGCCATTTGTTCTAGAGGTGCTTCGAAGAATGGGTTTTGGGGAAAGATGGATCGCGTGGATTTGGGGCATGCTGGCTGCCTTGTCCACAAGAATCATGATCAATGGACTGCCCAGAAGACCAATCCTGAACTGTCAAGGCTTGCAGCAAGGGGCTCCACTCTCCCCCATGCTTTTTATCCTAAGCATGGAACCTCTTCATAGCTTGTTCACGTTTGCCACTGAGAGAGGGATGCTTCAACCTTTGGCTAGAACTGGTGTGAAGCAGCATGTGTTGATGTTTGCAGATGATGTCATGCTCTTCTTCAGGCCGGACGAGCTGGAGACACGGACGTGCGAGGCCATTCTTCAGATTTTTGGGCAGGCATCCGGGCTGGTAGTCAACATGCTCAAAAGTGCAACTATTCCCATCAGATGCTCCCAGCAAGAAGTAGAGGAGGTGTGCACTTTGCTAGGCTGCGAGGCAGTGGAGTTTCCGTGCACGTACCTGGGGCTGCCCATGATGATTCGGAAGCAAACGGCGGCTCAATTTCAGAGGCTAATCGATCGAGTGAGGAGCTGCCTCCTGCACTGGAAGGCAGCGATGATGCTCAAGAGCGGGCGTGCCCTCCTCATCACATCCGTGCTTTGCGCCATCCCCGTGCATTCCATGCTAGCACTGGATGTCCCGCCAAAGATTATGGCAGCACTGGCGATGATTTGCCGGGGGTTCTTATGGTGTGGAAAATAAGATGCGTCGGGGGCCAAATGCGCAGTGGCCTGGGAGGCCGTGTGTACACCGCGGTGGGCAGGCGGCCTGGGAATCCCCAACCTCCGATGGATGAACAAGGCTCTACAAGCGAGATGGCCGTGGCTGCAATGGATCGATCACACAAGGCCATGGAACGAGTTCTCCATCCCAGTCTTGGCGGAATCCATGGAGCTCTACCGAGCGGCAACTAGAGCCAGTGTGGAGAACGGAAGATCAGCGCTTTTCTGGGAAGATAAATGGATCGATGGATATCGGATATGTGAACTGGCACCAGAAATCTACTAGCGCATGATGAGGACATCAATACCATTGTTACACCCACATCCCCTATTGCTACATATACTGGACCAATTACTAGAGCTCGCGCACGCCAATTAGATTATCACGTACTTTCGTTTCTTCGTAATGATTCTAATGTTCATGAGAATATGATGCTGCCTAAATTGG